>NC_139584.1:11125956-11450956 GCF_946808225.1 Silurus aristotelis
AAAAATCTTTCTTTTTCTTAATGTATATGAAGGCCTTCAGTGTTTCTAAACCAAATTAACCCATTAAGCCTAATTGCTCTAGTTAAAAGAGATCTAAAGTTGGTAGATGATGTGGCTTACTAAGGATAATTTGTCCTCAGGTGCTGATTTAAGACCAGCTGTTCTCTTAATCATCCATGTTATGAAATCCACTGCTGGAAGGCATTACAGAACTAGTCTAAAATCTGAAGCTACTGGTCAGTGACTGTCTGATGGGTTGCCTGAAACGCCAATGTAATTGTGTGAGCTGAGACGCAGAGCTCAGCCAGGATGAAGAGGTCTCTCACAAGGCTCAGAGTACAGCAGATCTCACAGCGTGAACACAGGCGCATTGTTCATCATAAGCTCTTTCATGAGCTCTTAGTAGATTACTGTGCAACTGGCTGTGTGTTTGTGAGAAACAGAAGTCTCTCAACAGCCCTGAATAGAGGTTTCTGCTTCGTCACATTGAGATCAGCCGTTTGTTAAGTAGCTGCCACTTTTCTTACCTCCTTCTCAATTTGTCATCATAATGACTGTTTCCTGTTTCTTAACCTAGCCAGTGATTTTTGCTCAAAAACATCTGAGAGTGACATTGTTTTCTGATTGGCAAAAGACTATCTGGTTGCATCTATAAAGAGTATAATTCTGCTACTGTAATTTATGATGCAGCCTCCCTTTCTCCAAAACATCCTCAACCCCCTGGGGTAACACTGCATTCCCCACCCAGTGAAACACTGATCTTTTTAGGCACTCTTGTCCATGCAGTTCTCTCCCTCTCTCCCTTTTCTCTTTCCAATAATCTTTGATGATAATATCCATGTCACATCTGTAGAAAAGCGATCTCCGGTTTACATGCAACACTAGCTGGACCAAAGATTGACGTCACTGAAATGCGAGGACAAGATAGAACAATGCCTGTCACTTTCACTAAATCATGCCATGCTGTGTATAAAGATAACTCAGTAGTACAGAAATACTACGAATTTTGAACTATTCTAACCAAAATTACCAGCTTTTGACCAGCTTTGGCTAGTCTGCTTATAGAGGTCTGGTATAAGTGGGTTAGCAGAACTGATCCATCCTTCTACAAAAATGGACATACAGTATTAGCAAGTGAGATTGTTTGCAAGATACTGAAAATATCTATAAACGTAAAACCAAAAATATATATATCCTGAATATTCAACCTATTTCTATTTGTTCTGTTGACCTCCTTTCTAACCTATTTTCTACAATAATGTAATAATGAAATAATGTAAAGTGTAATAAACATTGTGAAAGTTGGATTATCTTTGTAATCATTGATTCGAATGTGGCTTAACATGTAGCATGAGTATTGTTGTGTAGCTGTCTTTTAATGAGTGGAGCCCTAAAGCCATGTGTAGTGGCTATATGTGTATGATGAGATCTTGTGTTCCAAGGCTCTATCATGACAATTTTATATCAGTGACCCCAAGTTACTTTTTTAACTTTCCGTCACTAATGAACAAATCCCTGATTTAACCTTAAAGGGCAGCTTAAACAGGCATCACCCCTTCTAACACAGAACGTGATAGTCTTCTATAGATCAATGTTCAAATTCGTTCAAATTCCCTTCCTGTTAAAACAATATCAGCAGTGTTTAAACCAGGCAGGGGATGGGATGTACAATGATGACTAAACCAAATACAAAAGCAGCAAGTTTTCTTTAAAGCAATATGGAAATTAATTACATTACCAAAACTGTTTGAAGGAGTCAGTTCATAGTGTAAGTCATATATGGATTCATAGTTGTGGGATAACAGTAAACATATACTGTGCATTAGTAAAAGTGAGATACAAAGATTTGCTCTTACTACATGTCCATGGGTCACACATGATAAAGTGTCTGTCGCTGTAGTGTCACTTTAGCAGATCACAGAAAATTCTAGACCAACTAATGAGGCCAAGCCGGGGTGCATTTTCACCAGGGAGATGTAGACAGCGAGTGGCTTAGAGGATTAACCAAGTAGGACTTGTAGTAGGCTTGGCATAAAAGATGTTTTGGACCACACATTCATGCAGACTCATCTCTCTTTTGAGTATAAATGTAATGATTCAGCCTAATTTTTGTTTTGATGGTCCTACATGTATATAAGGATTTACATTTCCCAAAACACTTTTGTGTCAGTGAATCACACTTGAATACTGCAGATTTTGGCATCTAATTCATGATGGGAATATCAATGAACATAGACATTATATAAGATGTAGGCTTGCGTTTCATTGACTATTCATCTACAGACCTACACTGGTCAAGTTAAGTCAAGTCAAGTCACGTCAAGTCAAGTCAAGTCAAGTCAAGTCAAGTCAAGTCAAGTCAAGTTTATTTCTATAGCGGTTTTCACAACAGACATTGTCTCAAAGCAGCTTTACAGAAATCAGTGATATGATAATGAGTGATATTCAACATCTGAATTTTTATATTAGGCTTAGTTTTAATGTATGGTATTAAAATTATTTGACTTGAATAAGACACTGATTTTAAAAGATGACATCTGATACTCTATATTAACTCCTTGGCCAAGCTATTTACATGGAAAACAACACAAATTTATTTGAATTCCCTATGCATCTTAAATTTCCATGCTTTGGACATGCAGTAGGCAGTTCTGTTATGAGGTTGACTCAAATCTCATACTACATGGATTATCCGGTTACATCCTATCACATTGTGATTCAGACTCTACTCTATTCAGTCAGCAATCTGACTCACTGTGTGCTTCATCAACTGGAATGCTTCAGTGTTATGAGTGCTGGTGAATGAAATTCAGCCCCTGTGTGTGTGTGTGTGTGTGTGTGTGTGTGTGTGTGTGTGTGTGTGTGTGTGTGTGTGTGTGTGTGTGTGTGTGTGTGTGTGTGTGTACATAGATTCTGTCTGCTTTATTCTGTACTGTATGTCTGAGGTGGGCATGTAAGGAGTTTACTCTTCACAAAGACCTGCAAACCCTTAGATGATCAGGATTTTTGTGAGTGTTTGAGTGTGTGTGAAAAAAAATAGCATTTCGGCTGGCTGAGGGAGCTGAATGTGTGGTGACAGAGTGAACTGACACAAAAAAAGGTGATTCCGGCAATACACATGGTGACACACAATTTACAGAAACAACAGCCCTCGAGCGAAAGCTTTGGAACAAGGTCACTGTGTGGATGGTGATGATGATAATGATGGAGGACTTTCATAAGAACTGGATCACATGATATTCCTTGGTATCACAGTCTGTGGACAGCTTATGAGGACAGATTGTGCTGCTGTTTTATAACCTCCAAAAACCTGCTTGTCTGTGCTCAGTGACACAGAGTGTGTTTGGTTATCTATTAATGGAAAATTCTTAATAGTTTCTAAAAAGTCCTATATAGTTCCAAGCAAGCTCATTTACATGTAATTATGTGCTCCAATTTTTTTTTCAGAGCTGCTCTGATGTTCCTCATGTAAACTCTGGTGTTTCCTGTGTTTCAGTAGCAGCTCTCCAGGGGTTTGGGATTACATGTCCTCAGCTCTTTTTATTAAAACACCACTTAAGACTACATGTAAATGAGATAAAGATCTTAAATTTGAAAATCAAATCATGCTAAAAAAAATGATTTGGACCATTTTTCCACAGACCTTTGTTAAACAGAGCTTAAATTAGAGGAACATAATCGTACATTTGAGACAGTTGTTATTCCTTTGAAGGAACATTTAGTGTGTGCGTTTGTGCATCTACAGAACTTTTTTCCAACACTGTATGTGTGGGTCTGTTTATCCAGTTTTTATTTTCAGTATATACTGCAATACATCAGACACTGTATATCTACAGAGCTTTTTTGAACATAATCAGAGATATAGTCCATAGTGAATTCTATTAATAACACATCTAAGCTTACTGATCTGTAACCACTTAGTACAGGACCTATGCAGACCATTAACATGAACCCAAACATAATATCCACACTGTCCACTCTGCTAAAACCCTTTAAACCACATCCTTGTACATTAGCATGCAAGATCAAGGGCCATTAAACAGAAATAGCAAAACACACACACATACACACACAAATGCAAATCTTACCTTGACATACTCCATGGTGGGATCCAAGCTTCCAGCGTCCCTGCGACAAAGAGACAGAACTCTCTTTAATGAACACATTCACAGAGTTTTGTCTGCTGCCCTGTTCCTGAATGTTTGCAGTCTGTGCTTTTGCGGAAGACTGACCACTGACCACTAATCACTTACCACTTCACACAGCCATGCAAGTTCAGAAACCCCCAACACACACACACACACACACACACACACACACACACACACACACACACACACACACACACACACACACACACACAGATAACAGATCATATCAAGCCAAATACTGTACAAGAGGAAATACCTTATGAAGAACGACATGAAGTCACAAGAGGAAAACCAAGAATATAAAAGAAAACCCAAAGGCTTAAATTTGTTGGTAATCTCCCCACAGTGTCTGAAATTCAGTTGGATTACAGTCAGTAGACTATAGACTGAATGCCTCACGATACACGATATACAAACTTTTCAGCAGTTAAACAAGCCTACCTGTACATTGAAATAAAGCAGAAATGAATATACATATACATATTTCTTTTAAATATAAAGTTTCATTACTTTGCTAATGAAATAAAAATTGTAATCCACATATAGTTTACGCTACCTGCAGCAGTGACCCATGCTCAGTCCTCTCGCATGCTGCATGTTTCTCTCAACGTGGAAAGCAGGAAATGTGGTGGCAAAATCAGAAAAGAATTTCGTCCCAGCACATTGTTAGTTAAAGTGGCGAGGCATGCTGCTCAGCTTTTTCTGCATTTAGCTCCGTCTCCACCACCACACCGGCCGTGACCTGGCCTGCCCCCAGCTAACCACCTTTCATCTTGGCTTACATAAAAAAATAGCCTTCTTTCTTTTTCCTCCCTTCTTTATGACGCCCTCTCCCTCTTTCTTCTTTCTGTCTTGATTTCCAGCAGGCAGTGTGATTAGGTGTCTTGCACCCTCGGGGGAATAAAGGCTTGTGTTCAGGTTCTGTTCCAGAGCCTAGGATCTTATAAAACATTCAAACAATTAAACATCTAAGTTTAGGTAGCCTTTAGCCTTGGAGATGCAAATATTTTTGAATGGATGGACATAAAATATTATGTGTTGTTCGAGCATTTGTTATTTCAGTAGGATATACAAGATTAACATGCCCATTAAAAAATCTGCGGAAAAAGCCACGTGTTATATGCTGTTTCTGACATTAAACTCCATTCATATGGCCAATATGAAAAAGTATTGTCATAAATACTTTAGCTACATACCTTAATTAATACTGACAATATGGAAATATAGCTGCATAGACAGTACATTCACAAAGATTGAACATAATGAGCATGTTACATGCAGTTAACTTTAAAAAGTAAAAATGCAAATAAAAGTATTTCATTTTTACTCTTTTTTTTTTTTTTTAGCTCATTTTAGTTAAATGTTTACGGATACGAAACCATGTTTTAATCCATCTGTATTAAAGCTGCATACTGCCGCTTGGAGCTTCATAATCGCTTTTTTATACTGTCTAGATTTAATATTCAAAGATCCATAAATGTTAATGAGCAGGCAATGGGGTGATATTTGGTTTTCCCCTTTTTTCCACTTTTATTTTTCCACTTTTATTTTTCCACTTTTATTTTTCCACTTTTATTTTTCCACTGTAAATTAACGTCTTATATTCTTTTGTCCCAATATAAAAAGTAACGTAACTGGATTAATTATTGTTGTGTGATTGCAGTCATATATATATATATATATATATATATATACTCAGGTCAGAGCAGTGTCAGGTGTAAAAGGACTAATAGTCATAGAAAGGTTGAGTGTGCAGCATCACTTATGGTGTAAAATTGTCTTATTCTGGGAATCTGAGGTCCCTCATCTGTGTCTACTGTCTTTTAGACTTAATCATTGAAAAAGTGCTAATTTTGCCACTCTGATCTCTTCTCTTTTTTTGTATATATGTTTTCACACCAACTTCATTTGAAAACACAGCATGAATATTTGTGTAATGAATACCAAAACAGGGATTACAGTATTCAAATCCTGGTGCCTCAAACAAATAACTCGGTATTTGAATACCTGTGTACACTTTGGAGTGCTTTTGTTAGCTCTCTGGGGCTCGTCAAAACAACCCATATGGTCTATATCCTGCAGAGCAGCTTGAGGCATTTAGGACACAGCCATTCTGAGACACTCATCCATCTCACTTCTCATTCTCCTGTACCTCTGCCAAGCCGCAGCTGCATTGTGTCTCAAAGTAGCGATTTGTACCCAGTTGAACTGCTGATTTTTTCCAAACCTCTCTGGTCAGGAGCAGGCCACAGAAACGCCATGTCTGGATTTCTGTAGCAAGTGAAAACACTTTATGTACACTTTATGTACACTTTATGAGACTGTATATATAGCTAGAGTATATGCTTGAGCTGATGTTTTTCTCTCTCTCTCTCTCTCTCTCTCTCTCTCTCTCTCTCTCTCTCTCTCGCTCTCTCTATCTTTCTCACACACTTTAAAACACACATATAAACACACTCACAAACACTCTGAGATTACAGAGTTGAATTCTGTTATTGTAACCATAATTTCTGCCATGTATGTGAATACACTATTTGGACAAATGTTCGTGGTCACCTGACCATAAGATTCATATGAGTATTTTGAACATCCCATTTCAAATCTTTATACCATTTGCTGTTATAATAATCTCCACTCTTTCCATAAAAAAGTTCCACTTGATTTTGGTGTGTGCTTGAAGATATTTGTGCTTATTCACTCACAAGGGTGTTGGCAAAGTCAGGTACTGATGCATGCGTAGGATATCTATAGTTGAACTACTGAGGGTGTGTGTGTGTGTGTGTGTGTGTGTGTGTGTGTGTGTGTGTGTGTGTGTGTGTGTGTGTGTGTGTGTGTGTGTGAGGAAAACGGAAATAAGTAAAAGGCAAACTAACACAAACCTGATAGTTAAAAATGTTTGTTTGCACACACAGTAAAAGGAAATCCCTTAAACCCCCTGCTAGGTGGCGCAGGAGACGAGAATGATTATCCAAAAACAAACTTAAAAGACCGAGGCATGAGAAAAGACACGAGTTCCGAATAAAAAACATTTCCACAGCTTATCTGATTAGTGATGAAAATGAAGGGGAAAAGTGTGATTCATGGGGCTGCACTGTGCTTCGTTCTGTTTGTTTGCTGGACTTATCACAGTTGTTTGGGGACGATGATGACAAGGTGAGAAAAACTGAGCTGTTCCAGGAAGAGAAGGGCTTCATGATGACGCAGGTGCAGAAAGCAATCAACCGGCTATCAACAGCTAGAATTAAGCGGATGTTTAATCAGCTTTTGTCTGCCTTTAGTGTGCCTGACCCTTACAGAAGACACTCACACAGACACATGAATAATCAGCAGTGTCAGCTATTAGGTGCTCAAGAGGAAACGTTTGTATCAAATCCGGTACTCTGTGTCCCTCATTAACTATCTTTCATCTCCACAGTTACACTGCCACACCCACAGTAGTATTCATACTGTGCCAGTTTTGTCATCTTTAATTGCTATTATGATTACTTTTTCATGTTCAAAAGGCTGCTTGACACACAATCTGATCCGAAATAGGATGCCATGAGAACAAACAAAACGCTCTGAACTAAAATTTACTTCAGTGCAAGTCCAATGACTTTTCCTTAAAAGTCCATGTAGTACGCAAATATAAGTTCACTATGTTTTGAGTTTACAGGTTTACAAGAAGTTTATAACACAGGCTCAATGTTTTTCTAATCAGCGAATTAAAACCACTATAAGGCAACTTGCAGTTTGTATGAAAGATATTATACACAGAGTAGACCTCTGGCAGAAAGGTTTGTAAATGTATTTATTTAATAATTTATATTATTCATATTTACACCCATTCTAATTATGAATGTTTTTTTTTTACTAGTAATACCACTTATTAAATTTTAACTGGTTTCTGCTGTATTACTGGTTAATCTAGTAGTATTTTAATTTAAAATTTTGTTGTTTGATTTGCTAACTATATCAACACACAATGTACCATATTCATACTAATATTAAATACATAATATCTTCTCCTGCTGCTTTTTAATTATTTCCTTCAACTTTCTCTTTATCAGTTCTCTCACGTTCCCATTCAAAATCACGGATGGAATCATACAAATGCAGAACTTTCTGTCTACTCCACTGTGTGTAGATTAGCTCTGAGTCTTAGTATAGCCATTTCACTAAATAATATCAGATATTCTGCACTGAAATCCAAACATTAATATTGCAAACATCAGCAAGCATGACATCTGCAAACTTCTCAGACTACATTCAGACTACAGGTAAAAGGAGGCAGGGCTTTTAAACATTCTCTCGATCACTCACCTGAACCTATACAAACTCCAGTGCTTCAAATGACAGACCAGATCTCAGGCCAGACCTCCTGAAAGCCAGTCAAACTGCTGTGTTCTTCTCCATTAAATCCACATTTAAGCAGAAAACTTTAAGTAAACAGGAATAAATGCGAAAAGCTTGCTTTGTGTGTGTTGCTCTATGTTCTCCTGTCCACTCAGGATTTCTCTCTCTCTCTCTCTCTCTCTCTCTCTCTCTCTCTCTCTCTCTCTCTCTCTCTCTCTCTCTCTCTCTCTCACAAATACAGCCTTCATCACCCCTTCCGCATGTCACACAGAGTTGCAACCAGGTGTTGTTATGGTGATGAGAGGACGTTGCTAGCTGTACAGTTGGTGGTGCTCTTTAGAGTGCGATAAACGTTTTTCACCTCTCCAGTGCTCAGTGACAATAAAATAGCAGACATTTGTTTGGTAACCTTCTAAATGTCAGCTGACATATGCTCTTGTATTTATGGTAAGCCAAAGGCACTGCTAGCACACACACACACACACACTCGCACACAGAGCACACAGAGCACTAGAACCCTACCTGCCTGGCTCATATCCAGAGGTTGTGTTTGTATAGCAAGACACTACCAGAGTAAAAATTCATGTCTAGACTTTATAATCATTCTGCTTTGTAATATGAGCAGCTATTATCTCAGAAAGTATTATCATATTTCACCAAAGACATTTTTTTTTAATTTTCCATTTCATGAGTTATTTCACTTCACAAGTTGCTGTTGATTAATTTCCTACAACAGCAGCTCAGGCCACAGTGCAGGCTGTACATTAAATCACATTTACATTAGTGCATTTGTTCTAACGTTATCACTGCTATAGTAACAGCCCATTTGTAAAGGCTTGTATGGCAGCAGTTTTACATGTTCTTAGACTAATGTCTATTAAAAATGTATAGTTATTATTATGGTGTAACTCAACGAGGTGGAGTTTATTTGATATTTTTAAGAGGTGTTAACATTAATGAGCAGAGCTAATAGATCTTTATCAATAATGTAACACCAGAGTTATATAATTATATACTAAGAGCATAATGTGGCTTTTGTCATTTATTCTCTGTGCTTTAAAACAGAATACTTTAATTTATTATTTTAAATGAATGTTACATTTTGCCCTAACCTGGCATGTGAATTTGATGTATTATTGCTGTAGATACTAAAAACGGCCATGTCTTTTCAGTTGCATGTAATTATACCAAAGCCATATTTATCCTCTAAGGAAAATAAGTTAAAATTAAGAATGAAGCAATAAGATTTGCCCCTATTATTCTGTTGTGCTGCTTCTGAAACCTGTTCAGTAAATGTTTTTTAGTTTTGTCAAGAGCATTGCCACTCCGGCCAGGTCTCCTCTTGTAAGACCGAGATGTTATCAGAGAAAGGCGACCTGGTTAAGTAGAGGACAAATGAGAACAGTGCAGCTTTGTTGATGTATTGTGATAATATCACTAGAGATGAGAAACACAAGTCTGTCGGTGTAGCAGTCAGACAGGGACAGGAGGACTGAGACAACAGCGAGACAAGAAAGGTATAATAACAAGGTCAGAGAGAAACAGCTGAGAAGGGACACTTTTTTTTAAAAGAAAAGCCATACTACTACTACCACCATCAAAAAGATTAACCCCTTAAATACCCAGGACATCTTGTTAGTCTTCATTCACTGTAATATGCTTTGTAACGTACAGAATGATATGCTGAACAGCTGTATGCCTTTATTGAAACTGATGTGTCATGAATGCATTGCTTTAAGCAGCACTTTAGTGGTGAAAGGGAGCATGTGTCAAACATAATAACATACTAAAGCAGGCTGAAGGTTGGTCCCCCTCTAAAAACCACCATGTGTCATTCACATGTATTTATTACTGTTACGGGAAGAGCAGCAGCTGGAAAAGATAATAGGTTTGAGTTCATGATCTCTGTTTACTTCTGGTCTCTGGCAACAATATAGAAGTAATGTCCTCACTGCCACAGCAGTTATCCCAAGTTTACTACAGCTGACAAACATACGTTTAAACACTAACCAATTACCCCAACCATTTACCCACCACTTTACCCAATTAAAATACAGAATAATGAGGAACGAGCAGCACATTTTCCCTTTTCACTCATTAAGAGTGTACACATGGTAATAAGTGTGTACACATGGTATGCAGGTATGTCCAACTGGAGTGCTGTTATGATTGGGAGATTAACACTGTGACGACTGTATGATCCTGATAGAAGGATCATTGAAAGATAATAGAACTGTTAGAAAGAACCCAGCCATTAGGGGGGCACAAGCCAGTGCACTCTTAGTGCCGGTCCCAAGCCCGGGTAAATGGGGAGGGTTGCGTTAGGAAGGGCATCCAGCGTAAAACATGTGCCAAATCAAATATGCGGATCACAAATGAGAATTTCATACCGGATCGGTCGAGGCCTGGGTTAACAACGACCGCCACAGGTATCGTTAGCCGACAGGGTACCGGTGGAAATTGGGCTACTGTTGGCCGAAGGAGGAGAAGGAGAGGAGGAAGACGTCTACAGAGACGGCAGGAAAAGGAGCAGTGTAGGAGAGTAGAGGTTCGGGTTGGTACTTTAAATGTTGGTACTATGACGGGTAAAGGGAGAGAGATAGCTGATATGATGGAGAGGAGAAAGGTAGATATGTTGTGTGTTCAGGAGACCAAGTGGAAAGGGAGTAAGGCCAGGAACATTGGAGGTGGATTTAAACTGTTTTATCATGGTGTGGATGGAAAGAGAAATGGTGTAGGGGTGATTCTGAAGGAAGAGTACAGTAAGAGTGTAGTGGAGGTGAAGAGAGTTTCTGATAGGGTGATGATCGTGAAGGTGGAGGTTGAAGGGATGATGATAAATGTCATCAGTGCCTATGCTCCACAAGTTGGCTGTGAGATGGAGGAGAAGGAAAGATTCTGGAGTGAATTAGATGAAGTGGTAGATGGTGTACCTAGGAAAGAACGATTGGCGATTGGGGCAGACTTTAATGGGCATGTAGGTGAAGGGAACAGAGGTGATGAGGAGGTGATGGGTAGGTATGGTTTTAAGGAGAGGAATGTGGAAGGGCAGATGGTGGTAGATTTTGCAAAAAGGATGGAAATGGCAGTGGTGAACACGTATTTTAAGAAGAAGGAGGATCATAGGGTGACGTATAAGAGTGGAGGAAGGTGCACACAGGTGGATTAGGTTCTGTGTAGGAGATGCAACCTGAAGGAGATTGGAGACTGTAAGGTGTTGGCGGGGGACAGTGTAGCTAGACAGCATCGGATGGTGGTCTGTAGGATGGTTTTGGAGGCGAAGAAGAAGAGGAGGAAAGTTAGGTTTGAAAGAAGAATAAGATGGTGGAAACTGAAGGAGGAAGAGTGTAGTGTGAGGTTCAGGGAAGAGGTCAGACAGGGGCTTGGTGGTGGTGAAGAGGTGCCGGATGATTGGGCAACTACTGCAGGAGTGATGAGGAAGGCAGCTAGAAAAGTACTTGGTGTGACATCTGGAAATAGAAAGCAAGACAAGGAGACGTGGTGGTGGAATGAGGAAGTGCAGGAGAGCATTAAGGGAAAGAGGTTGGCAAAACAGAAGTGGGATCGACAGAGTGATGAGAAAAGTAGGCAGGAGTACAAGGAGATGCAGCAGCAGGTAAAAAGGGATGTGGCGAAAGCCAAGGAAAAGGCATATGAGGAGCTGTATAAGAGGTTGGACACTAAGGAAGGAGAAAAGGATTTATACCGATTGGCCAGGCAGAGGGACCGAGCTGGGAAGGATGTACTGCAAGTTAGAGCAATAAAGGATGGAGAGGGAAATGTGTTGACTAGTGAGGAGAGTGTGTTGAGAAGATGGAGGGAGTATTTTGAGCAGCTGATGAATGAGGAAAATCAGAGAGAGAGAAGATTGGAGGATGTGGAGTTGGTGAAGCAGGATGTAGATAGGATTAGTAAGGAGGAAGTGAGAGCAGCGATTAAGAGGATGAAGAATGGAAAGTCGGTTGGACCAGATGACATACCGGTAGAAGCGTGGAGATGTTTAGGAGAGATGGCAGTGGAGTTTTTAACCAGATTGTTTAACAGAATTCTGGAAGGGGAGAGGATGCCTGAGGAATGGAGAAGGAGTGTGCTGGTACCGATCTTTAAGCATAAGGGAGATGTGCAGACCTGCAGTAACTACAGGGGAATTAAGTTGATCAGTCACACCATGAAGTTATTGGAAAGAGTAGTGGAAGCCAGGCTGAGAGAAGAGGTGACCATCTGTGAGCAACAGTATGGTTTCATGCCGAGGAAGAGCACCACAGATGCCTTATTTGCTTTGAGGATGTTGATGGAGAAGTATAGAGAAGGACAGAAGGAGCTGCATTGTGTATTTGTGGATTTAGAGAAAGCGTACGACAGGGTACAGAGAGAGGAGTTGTGGTATTGTATGAGGAAGTCAGGTGTGCCAGAGAAGTATGTGAGGGTGGTGCAGGACATGTATGAGGACAGTGTGACGGCAGTGAAGTGTGCAGTAGGTACGACAGACTGGTTCAGGGTGAAGGTTGGACTGCAGCAAGGATCGGCCCTGAGCCCTTTCCTGTTTGCAGTGGTGATGGACAGGTTGACGAACGAGGTCAGACAGGAGTCTCCCTGGACTATGATGTTTGCAGATGATATTGTGATTTGTGGTGAGAGTAGAGAGCAGGTTGAGAAGAGCCTGGAGAGGTGGAGATATGCGCTTGAGAGAAGGGGAATGAAAGTCAGTAGGAGTAAGACAGAGTACATGTGTGTGAATGAGCGGGAGGGCAGTGGAGTGATGCGGTTGCAGGGAGAAGAGGTGGAGAAGGTGGAGGAGTTCAGGTACCTGGGGTCAACAGTGCAAAGTAATGGAGAGTGTGTTAGAGAAGTAAAGAAAAGAGTGCAGGCAGGGTGGAGTGGGTGGAGAAGAGTGACAGGAGTGATTTGTGATAGTAGGGTATCTGCAAGAATGAAAGGGAAAGTTTATAGGACTGTGGTGAGACCTGCGATGTTGTATGGATTAGAGACAGTGGCATTGAGTAAAAGACAGGAGGTGGAGCTGGAGGTAGCAGAGCTGAAAATGTTAAGGTTTTCGTTGGGAGTGACGAGGATGGACAAGATTAGAAATGAGTTTATTAGAGGGACAGCACATGTAGGATGTTTTGGTGACAAGGTGAGGGAGGCGAGATTGAGATGGTTTGGACATGTGCAGAGAAGGGACATGAATTATATTGGTAGAAAAATGCTGAAGATGGAGCCACCAGGTAGGAGGAAAAGAGGAAGGCCAAGGAGGAGGTTCATGGATGTGGTGAGGGAAGACATGCAGGTAGTTGGTGTGAAAGAGGCAGATGTAGAGGACAGGGTGGTATGGAGACGGATGATCCGCTGTGGCGACCCCTAATGGGAGCAGCCGAAAGAAGAAGAAGAAGAAGAACTGTTAGAAAGAACAACACTTTCTTTATTCATCAAGACTTTCTGGATTTCCGATTAGAGAGAGAAAGGTTTCATCCTGTTATCCTGTAAAATCTAACAATTGAGGCTTTATCCTTCTATCAGTTTCAACAGTTATTCTGGTTTAACCTGGCTGCATGTACTATTGGCATATTGTTTACAGTTTCTATTTGAGTGTCTCACGAAATGCAATTGTGCAATTGTCAATGACGTGTGTAGTGCTGTGTAAAAAATGTGCTATACTGAGGGCTAAACATGCTAACAGTGTTTGTTTGTCTGACCCACACTGCTGCACTGACCTAAGAAAACCTGTGAGGCTATAACTAACATTACAGGAATTCTCTCTCTTATTTCATCCTAAATGGTCACTATACTGGTTGAATATTATGTGTGTTGGTTGCTCTATGGTGCTCATTTAAAAAATAACTCCGATATGTCTTCTACATTCTGTTTCCTGTCTTAGGAATGAATATAACTTGCTGTTACTTGTGTGTAATAGATTTGGCCAAAAATTGCATCATTTAGAATATTCCCTAGAGTTATGACTGATCTACTAATTTTAGACGCTTGATGAACAGCTTCCTGAATCTGGAAGCAAAATGGAACATAGTTTGATATCAGGTCCAGGACATGGTTTGTTTGTTAATTTGTTTATGTGCTTGTTTGTATTTATAGCTATTGATAGCTACACTGTATGGACAACTGTTTGTGGACACCTGACCATCACACCCGAATGTCCTTGCTAAACAAACCCTTTTCCAAAGTCCCATTTAAAGTCCAACCTCTACTCTTCTGAGTAGATTTTCCACTACACTTTTTAAAAGTGGCTGTGGGAATTTTTGCCCATTCAGCCAGAAGAGCATTAGTGAGGTCAGGCATTTATGTAGGGTGGGAAGGCCTGGGGCTACGGTCAGCATTCCATTTCATCCTAAAGGTGTGCAGGACACTCAAATTTCTACACACTAACCTTTTGGTAAACCTTTATTTTATAGACCTCATAAAATCCATATAATAACTTTTTAAAGACTTTGATAAAAGCAACCAATATGATTAAAAATTTCTCTAGATTTACACATAAAAATAAACTGTTACTGCATGTAGGCGCAGTAAAGGGTCAAAATTCATCTGCTTATAATCACAAAAATTCAGGATTAATAGAAAAATTAATAACAGGCCTGTAAAGTCTGTGAAGGATTGATGTGTTATCAGCACCATCTCACAATTGCAACCCCAAGAGAATTTATATGAACTTCATTCATATGAAATCCAGCAACATCACTCTTATGTGATATAATGGCTTTTAGATTAAGGTGTAGTGTATTTGGGCTGGTTAGCCTATTCTTTAAATCTTAATTTTACACTACAAAAAGTACACTTTTTGTAGACACTTCTACTTGCATACAGTATACACATTAACATTCTAGTTTTTTTACAATAGGCCATTCTTGAAACATCTGACTTTGTAATTATTAGTATTTTTAATTATGCATAATAAATATGTTTACCAGATCTCCTAATTGAGATCATGTTTAGGCTTCATTGCTAAAAAAGTAACCGGAAAGAATAGAAATCCTACAACTTGCCAACTCTGTTCCACTATTTCAATTAGCTGACTTAGGCTTCTATTTGTGTATGGGCTCTAACCTAATTTAGTTATATAACCCAGGCCTGTTTCTCATTTGCTTGGGTTTATTTCTTTCAAACACAATTTCGTATTTAAGCAGAAATTTATGTAAAATGGGATTTTAAAACCTAGTTCATTCTAGTGCTTACTGAGACTATTGAGTCCAAACACAGTGTCAATTAAGCATTTTTCTGACTTCAGACACAGGATGGAAAGATGTGTGATTTCCTACAGCTTGGTTTTTGTAAATGAATATATTTTATGTCACCCATGTCAATATAAACAAGCTCATTCATCTTGATTGTTGTTGACTTTTCTCTTGATTGCTGTTTTAATGATGGTGGTTGGGAAATCCTTTTAACACAACGCTACAAAATATTCCCTATTTGTGCATTTGGTTTCATTGGGAGACAGTGACAGCCATAGAGTATGATCTACTTTTTTTCTATTAGTCAAAGCTTTCAGTGAAACCTGTGGATGAGGGTCAGGTTATCATGGTGGTTCCTTAAAAATAGTAAGTGCACCCAAAACAAGCCAGCAAAATAAGCCAATGTTTCTTAACCACTAATAATACCTACTGTTTGTAAATGCAATTTGATTGGAAAGCACAGACTGGTAATTAATTCATTCTACCTAAGCTTCTTTTTCTATGTACTTCCCTATTCTCCCGGTCAGAAAAATATTTATTTCTGTCAAACACACACTCATGCACATTTGCTGTGATCCTTTACCAAATATTTTCATTATAATTAAACTAAAGCTCTATAATAGACTGCTGGTTGTTACATATTGCTGGTACCTTTGTACTGTGTAGTCCTCCCTCCATGTCTGAAAAGGATGGTTCTCTTCTATGATGTTTTGTATGAGTGGTGAAGAGGGCAGGCGGCAGCGTGTTGGGCGTTGAAGCGACCCGCACGTCTCCCACATCCTAGAATGAGCGGCAGCACCTCCCTTCTTTTTTCGAGGCAGGGTGCCATGGATAGAGATTCCCTGATAGCTAGTGGAAGGCACCTCTGTCATGCCAGAGCTCAGCAGGTCCATGGAGGAGGCCAAGGTGCACTGGCGACTAATATGCAGGTTCCGGGGCAGGCTGGCAAACTTCCCTTCGGCCATCATTCTCAGCTCTGTGAATGACATTGAAGAGAACAGTACGTCAGATAACAGGCATAAGTACTGATTTATTTCAGTCAAAGTCAGACGTTTTTGTCGGTCTGCAACCACAATCAGATGCATGTGCTTTATACTTCCTGCATGAGTTTTAATATATAAGCTTTGGTTTTTGTGGCTCTGGGGAAACACCAGCCTAAGCGGTATCGCTGTTGGGTGTCATTTCCACTGGTGTTTAGTTGGACATATGAACAGGTAATATAGTGTTAATGAAAAAGCACATCTTATAGTTATCAAAATATGGTCACACTGGTGCTGTTTTGTTCATAAAAGCAAAAAATAGGAGGCAAATTTACAAATGATCCTTTACTCCTATTACAGAGCTCTGACAGACTGAGTAATATGGCTGGTTAGAAGGGATTGTTTTAGACCACATGAGCAGCACATTTTCTCCAAAAAAAAACTGTTTACTTCAGCATTCCACAGCCTGCCTGTAGGACCACTAATTGGGCATAAAAGTGAGGCCTTATTTTTTGTACTTAACATTACACATGAGACAGACACATTTTACTTGCAGATCCACAGTCACTGTCTGATAACATCTCTGCACTTGTTCTCACAAGTCCAACCACAAACGCCTTACTCACGTACGTATTTACAAAGATCCACAATACATACACAGAGTTTGTTTGTCTTCTTGTAAAAAAGAAAACGCAGAGCTAATCTGATCAGATTTATGATATTTGCCTTAAGTTTTTTTGCATTTAAAATGCAATCTTTGTCAATTTTGTGCATAAACATCTCATGTAAGGTCATGTTCACCTGTGCTTTTTGGCTCTCTATATGTAATCTTTCCTGAGGATCTCAGCACTGAGATTGAAATGTGAATCTGCTGTGTGTTTTTGGTTGGAAAAAAAACTTAGTTGTAAATGCCATTCCCTAATTATCTACACCATTTCATGGAATTATTTAATAAGATTGGTGTGATTGGTTATATAGCTGTAATTAATTTACAACACAAACAAATGTGTCTCACAATATGCATTTGAAGAGCTCACTGTGATAATCAATATACAGGACACAATCTATTAGCGGGTTTATACCTCAGGCTTCCACATGAAATAAAGTGTATTTTGCTAGCCTATGAAATTATTTACACATCAGCTTAACACAGCAGCTGGTGGCATCTGGAGTTTTAGATTCTGTTTATTCCAACATTTAGTACAATATCCCTGTTAACTTATATCCTAAAAAATAACTTCATATCTAATGGGGGTTGAAACATACAAAGTTTGTTTTAAACTAACGGGTATTAATAAGCATTTGGTGTCTATTTTTTTAATCCTGCATTTTGATTAGGTACAGATTTCGACCGTACAGACAGTTTCGCATTGAATACAGTTTGCACTTGAGCTGGCATGGACTTCACAATTTTGCGCAAACCTTAGGAGCCATTTTAGATCAAATCCCTCAGAATGTTGTCTGAACATGTGCTTCAATAAAGGAGATTGAGGGAAGAGTCAGTATCATTTATTTACTTTACATTTACATAATGACTGAGAAATAGTGCGCTTCCCTGAATATTAAATATTCAAGCTAAAAGAATGTTTCTTCCTTTTTTTTTTTTTCTTTATTCTTAAGCCTACAATTTCCTACAATTTGAATGTAGTCTTATACTTTTGGAACCTACTGTATATTTAAATAATACAATAATGCCTATAATAGTTATATACAGGACCTTTAAATGTTTGCCAGCAAATTGAAAGCCACTGTTAATAATGAAATGTATGCATATATTTGCACCAGGTGAAAATTGTGGGTTTGTGATTTCCCTGCCCCAGACGCATACCGAGTCTTTGTGCATATTGATCCCGTTTAAGTGTAATGTTCACTCTACACAAATGCACACACACAAACACATCGCAGAGATTGTGCTGCCACATGACCCTTTGTCCTTTTGTGAGTGTGTGTGTGTTTTTGAAACTCAATCTCCGAACATGACAAGTCCTCTCTTATAGCTCTGATGTTAACTCATGATCTCATTGCAACCAAAGGCAGATTCCAGCCTGACATTAGACCAGTTTGTTTCACCAGTGCTATTATTCCCCTGTTTCAATGCAACAACTTTCATTTTATAGGCTATTATTTTTTCATTATTAAATACAGTTATGGGATCTTTACAATCACTGATTGAAACAGAAAGATCACATTACTTCTTAAATCTGAACATTTTGTCATGCTGCACATTAAATGTACCTTTTCTATTCACTCTCCTGAAGTGGTTCCTGTTCCTAATTGCTTTTTTTTTTAGCTTGGCATGTATCCTACCATATCACTTAATCCTGACGGGAGGTATATGACCAAGAATACTATACACACTCCAAAGACCTCAGCTCTGTGTTTACACATCAGACTTGTACACCTGGAGCACCTGAAGTGTCCGGAGCCTTGAAATGCAACACCCCATTCACTCCTACCACTTTTCATGTGGTGTGGCTCAGGTAGCTTATGGTAACATCCCTAGATCTATGTGAATGATCTCTGACCAATGATTATGGCTGGTTAGAAATCCCCTGCAGTATTATCGCCTCTTTTCCCATGCATACAGTGACATACGACTGAGCAACAGTCCTGTTGGCTCAGATGCCCCGTACATGATCAATGAACCATTTGCTGGCATTAAAGAAGAACCGCCTACTTCCTGAGCTGAGTTTAGAAAATAGAGAACAAGGTTTTGCAATAGAAGCAAGATAGCAACAGCAAAAAAAAAAAAGATATCTTCTATGTGTTCCTGGACATGATAGCTATATATATATGAGTCAGAGCTATGCTGTATTACTCATTTGATCCAGTATCAAGATTGTGACAAGAGAAGGTGAGCAACAGGATAGCTCACGTCCTCACACCTACTTAACAGGGATCATCTCAGTATGACTGAAACGCCATGACAATGTTCATAAATATTAGGAATGAGTACTGGCTCTTAACCTTTATCCAAAACACTGACTTACCTGCTCTTACAACACATTCCTATTGTAAGCAGTACACACACGAATGCCCTGCATGCCTGAAACGTACAGTAATTACGTTTTTTTTCGCCACTGGAATGCAGTGTGGGTCAAGCACCATGCTTTATATAACCGTAGGCTGGTATCTGAGATGGCGCTGCCCAGAGGACTTTTCACTGTGTGTGGCAGAGAGACAGCTGTTGTCTTTAAGGAATGCAGCTCAGAATTACACCAACTAATCAGTTAACTAGAAAAATTGCAGCATTTGCTTTTAAAATAAATCTCTATCCTTCTCTTCACTCCTCTTTCCTTTGAGCTAAATTTTCTGCCTTAAAAAGTCTGTTTGTTCCTGACATCATCGTTCACACTATGCCACACAGAGGTGTACATTCTTTGTTTTTTGAGTGCATTTGCATTTTACAGAGAAATCAACAAATGATCAATATGAGCCAATGTCTTGCCCCTTTTTCTTGATTCTTACAGGGATCAGTTGGATAAAACAAGGCTGGTATTATCTTCTCATGCAGGGATTGGATTAGCAATAATAACAGACCATGACTAGGTCACATTATGAACTTCACACAAATCAGAATCTTCTTTACAGTATAAACAGCTTCCAGAGAACACTGAGACATTGACAAACACTAAGGCGCATGCAACAAAAGGTTAAATACATGAAGGAGGAGAAAATTCAGTGTATTTCAAAACAACAAGTTCACCATTCTCAACCTCTGTCCTCTCACGGCCCATCTAACCCCCCACGGGAGCTGGTGGGAATCTCGTGAATAATGCAGTTTTGTTTTAATTAATTCAAACCTGCTCACTAGGGACAAAAGCCTGGGTGAGTGTGTGGGTTTAAAGAGCTCTCAGGCCAGAGTCATGCATCAAGCAAGACAGACTGAAAGAGGGAAACAGTAGAGTTCAGACTGACATAACTGCAGATCAAATCCATAAGAATAAAGCTAATACTTTTCACCAGTGGTTTAAATAAGATCATGGGAAATTAAATTCTAACATTGAATTCTTTTGTACAACAGCTTTAATGCAGAGCTTTATCTACTAATGTTACCCTGATCCCTAATACAAGACTCAAACATGTTTCTCTGGCAGCCTTATTGGATATGATTTTATAATTTTCTATTTAAGTAACTTGGATGTGTTTAAGATTCTACTCTGCTATGCAAAAAGGGGTCAGAAAGATGTTATACTTGTAAGACTATAAATGTGCTAGAAGGTACATTTGAAACAATGTAATGAAAAGTCTTGTGTCAAGTCAAGAAACTTTTATTGTCATTTCAACAATATATAGCTGATGCAGCACAGTGAAATGAGACAAGGTTTCTCCAGAACACTGGTGCTACATAAAACACTGGTGCTACATAAAACCTATATATACAACAGCTACATCACACAACATAAAACTACAAAACAGAACACAGAGCAAGGAATAAAGTTGTCCTTGCTACATAAAGTGCATCATGTGCAACTGAGTGCAAACAGTGCAAAACAAAAGACAATACAGGAGTGTGTGGTTGTTCACAATGCTGCTGGCTTTGCAGATGCAGTGTGTGTTGTAAATGTGTACGATAGAGTGGAGTGGACCTAGCCATTTCCAAAGCCAGTGATACACTGGCACAAGAGACAAAGACAAAGACATTACTAAAAAAATAAATAAAAATTGTCATCATGATAAAATTGTCATCATGATAAGCATCACCATAGAGATTTCCATATATATCACTTCAGGCACAGTCATAGTTTTCACTATGGACATCACTTTAGACATTTTTTATAGATATTAACACACACACACACACACACACACACACACACACACACACACACACACACACACACACACACACACACACATATATATATATATATATATATATATATATATATATATATATATATATATTTATATGCATCACCATAGACATTGCCATGGATAATAACATAGGAATTCAATCTAAAGATCCTAAATTGCACGAGTGCTGTAAATCAACAGTAGACAGAATCTGAATGTTCTAAGTGTCCAGTGCAGCCCAATGCTCTTATTCACACACACAATTCACCATATGGGCAGCAATACATCAATATGCTTCTCCTATCCCAGTCATGACACTTTCTCCTTTCAGCTTTTCTTGCCTATAATAAGCCACAAGTGCAGATGGCCATAAATCACAGCTCCTTGTCTTCAAGTCCTTGTAGTTTGCTTCTCTCGAGTCTCTGTCCACTTACTCTTATTAGTTAAGGAAGTGCAAAAATACAAGCAGAGCTGTGAACACATCGCACTTCCTCTGCTAAATGTAGTCAAGATCACATGTGACATGCCTGTTTGTTCATCCCTACATAACCCTGTATCCACAGCAAACTAATTAACAAATGCTAGGACTGGCTTTCATAAAAACAAAATGCAAGCAGACCCCCCAGCATAATTCCAAAGTCCTCAACAGCAAGTTTTGACAAGTTACTGCCGACTGCAAACATTGCATTGTGTTTGGAGTCTTTAACACTAAATGACACCGAAAATACATGTCATGAATCCTTGCTTTTGTTTAGAAGTGTTTAGCAGGGTTTTGTGAGAGGACATGGGTAACTCTAAGCCCCCCTGCCCCCAATCCCCCCCCCCCTTTTTTATTTTTTTTTGCTGCTGAAATGATGCATCCCACAGTGTCTCAAACAGGGCATGAGCAAAGACAAGAGATGGGAAACATATCTGTCACAAAGTTATTAAAACTCACAGTGGTGTCTGCCAGTCTGGTCGTCTGGAGTGCATGCACATGCACACACACATACACACATACACACACACACACACACACACACACACACACACACACACACACACACACACACACACTGAACCTGCAGCCACTGCCTCTAGGACATTCATAAATCCAGGCAAAGACACAAACTAGGCATTACAACACAACAACAGTCAGAAACTGGATTCATGTTTTATGCCTGCTTATCTGTCCACCATTAAACTGCATGTAATTAAATGCAAAATGATCTGGATTAAATTATTTGACATTTGTAATCAATTATATGATTTAAATATTAAATTCCCTTGTATTTAAAATACAACTGAAACATCCAAATCATTTAATTAAAAAACTTAGATTCTTACCTGTCTAAACGTTAACTGGAATATCCGGGTAAACAGACAGATGTGTATTTTTTCCCTCCGTCACAGCTCCATAGCATACATTATAAACTACTGCAAAACTTCCAATGACAAGACTAATGAACAGACCAAACAGCTTTCACCTTTCCTACAAACACTCCTGCTCTGCTGCCAGTGGCCTCACGCTATGAGCTGTGCCAATGATTTTCTCTTTAGGTGTCTTACAATCTCTCTCTCCCTCTCTCTCACTCTCTGTGTTCCCCCTCAGGGGAGTGATTTCGGATTTCCCAGACACACCCTCAACATTGGGCAGAACTTGAGGAGTCGTCTCTCTCTCCCGCCCAGTCAGCTTGGCCGGCCCCTGCCCCCCAGTCTGTCACTCAGTATGTGTGTTTGTGTATGTCGTCATGTCAGTGGCCTCAAACATAATCTTCAGTTGTGTGTAACTATGCATTTATTACAGCACAGCTTCTGTTTAACTATGATTAATAATTAGTTTCATTTCTACTGCTACCTATTGCAATCCAAAGTAAAGCCAAAGAGCCTGAATAACTGAATGTGGGCTAATAAAGCACAGAAGCAGTGGGGGGAGCAGATTGAGTTCTCTTGTTGTTTGTGGAAAGCACACTTTCCCCTCTTTTTGTCCTCAGATTCCTCCTCATTGTCTGTAGAATGATAACAAACAGAGCTACGATCTTCCCTTCCTGCCTGTAGTGGTCTTGAATGAGAAAAGAAAACAGAAGGAGGAGGAGAGCAGATGCAGGTACTTTGCTTTTCTGCCCCTTCTTGTGAGGTTCCAGAAGACAGAGGCAGAAGTTTGTTATTTTTATTATTCAATTAATGCTCTTCAGTTATTCCATATTTAAGTTAATTTTGTTCTAACCACTCTCTTACACTGTCAATCTAAACAACAATATAAATCACATATCATGAACATCTTTTTAATACTGTAATATATATTATGTCAACATCTCTAAAGTTTGAGTTCAAATCACATCATTGCTAAGTTATCACTGATGGGCCTTTGCTTAATTGTGTAAAACAACATAACTGTAAGTTGCTCTGGATGAGAATGTTTGCTAAATACTTGCTTGAAACTACTATGCCATGAAGAAAACATTTTTAATATAGTGGGATAAAGACTTGATATTTGACAAAGTGGAGCAATCTATTGAGCCATCTATACAAAACATTATATATTATATCTCCTTAACAAACATTTATTGGGGTAAAATATGTTATACTGTATGTATTTGTTTGGTGGATATAAACCAAATATTCTTTCCTTTTGGATGGATGGGTGCGCTAATACTATCACTTTCTCCACTAATACATCATAATCAATCCCATTATCACTGTATTCACTGTTCATGCATTCAGACATAACCCCATGACCCTGATCCTGCTCCCCTTCCTTTCTCTCCACCTCCCACATACCAAACTGTTTTGGGATCCACAAATGTTCAGAATCTCTGATATATTTATTTACAGAGTCGTGTTTTTACTCACATTCATATTCATGTTGAGTTTAAATATTGCTGAATTACAGTATATATAGTTATAGATTATATCAATACAATTATTTGGTCACTGGTCATTTGAATGCATGGATTTATTGGAATACTTCATTAAAGAAAAAGTTTTAAGAATACAAAGTTTTATGGCTGCAATAGCCATCCTACTCTACATATTTATGTAATTTATTTTACAGTTAGATGGGTCCCAGTCTGTGAAAACTTAGAACCCCTACCTAAGCTGTAACAGTAGATATATTCTCAATATACTCATTACTATATGTAGCATTTGTCAGACAATATCAGACTGAAAACATCTGGATAAAGATGAATCTCCTTATGTTACCGCCTTGACTCCATAAAGTCCCATATCTCATTTTGATCAGTCAGGTGGAGACACCTTCAAGAAAGATTTGTAGCAGAGCAATGATAATATCAAACTACTCCTGTGATAGCATGCATTTAAAACAAAAGTTCACATTTCTTTCACAACTCCTAAAATAAAGGATGAATGTTATGAAGAGGTGAGTTAAGGTGATGAGTCAGCGGCTGCAGCTGCTAGTCTGTTGCACCCTGATGTGACCATACCTGTCAGGGACAGGTTACAGGTATTCATTTCTCTCCCCTTCTATGCTTTAATCTGATAAATTGTATCTCCTTAGGAACCTGAACCCTGAACCAAAGTGCTTGGACAGTCCACCTGCAAGCCCTCTAGCTATTTATTCCAAAATCGTGGGTGGGCAGTGGGGTACAGCAGACAGTGTCCTTACTTCACTGTCCTTACTTCATTCTAACCTCAGTGGTATTACTATATAAAGGAATTTATGCCACATTTAAAATAAAGAGAGTTACATGCAATGAAATTGCTTTACACTGTTTGATGTCATGAATACCTGCCTTAAATAGCTGTCTCCTTGCTTAACCAATTAAGTGAAAAGCGATGAATAAGGAACAATTTCCTTAAGGTGTGTGTTTTTTAATAAAAAAAAAAAAAGAATGGTGTGATGATAAATGTTGTTACCATCCCACTGTTGATTATTATTGAATGTAATCATTAATAATTTTATATATATATATATATAAATAATTTCTTTGTTATTTTATAGTTTATTTAGTATTAGGGACTGATTATGTAGAATATCTGTCATAGAAGTCCCTGTTAATGAGCTGTTACTAAATAAAAAATAATGTATAAACTTGTTATGTACACTGCAGCTGAAATAGAAAAAAAAAAATTTTTATTATTAAAAAGAAATCAACACATTCTCAACAAATACATTAAAGAATTCAACAGCATTAAAGGAACATAAATGATGTAATTGTCAAGTAGCTCATTGGATTTCACTAAATACTGCATACTAATAACACTTCAGTCTAACATGAACACTGCAGCACTGTGCCACAATGACATACACTCAATGTCAGATAAGTAATTACCCCGAAATGATAATGGGGTAATAAGTAATGGTTTAGTAGACAGTTCAAAGACTTACATTAAAAGAATTGCAGATCAATTTGGAATGTTTTAGGACACTAAATTGACTAAACTTTTTTCTAGTTATGCATTGAACTCCAAAAGCAAACCTTAAAGAGTCTAACATGTATACATATATGACTCACTTTCTGTAATTATAGTATATTTAAGCATTTCACGCAGACCACACCTCTGGAATCTCCCTGTCACTAATTAACGCTGAGTCACTAATTCGAATCTGTTATCTGCTTTGGATTACTCATTTCTGTTGCCAAAGCTTAACAGTGTCAATCAGGCAGAACAAGTATAAGAGGAAGTCTGTTTCTACTTCCTGTGATGCCTCTCACCAGCTCCTTCTGCGTGTTTTCCTTTCAGGGAGGAAACTCATGGTTTGTGCGCCGCCCAAGGCTAAAGGAAAGAGCAATTTTTTCGGGTTCACATAATGTAAACTGTACGGCTATTTTTGTGAAATGCCACATTTCACAATTTTAAATCATTGGCGTGACAGATATTATTTTCAGCTCAAAATAATTCCTATTTCCTGATAAAACACTGTATTTTAATCAAACTTTAAAGATATCATTACTGCCGGCATTAACATTTTTAATGTAATGTTTATTATTATTATTTAGTATATAATTTATTATAATTTTTTTTCATTTAATCTATCTACATAAAAAAAAAAAAAAAAGAATATGCCCTCTTTTAAGTTAAAAACTGAAGCAGTTACTTCAACTTTGCTTCTCATGGTGATACAGTGTGGAATAAGTTCTTTATGGCAAGTGTTTTTCACCAGGAAGAAATGACAGCTCACATGTCTAACATAACTGAACATCATCCTCCCTCTCACATTACAACAGTGCTGTCAGCAGGTTTAGGTCTAGTGGTCTAGCTACTATCCACACATGGTGTTCATGGTGATGGACAGAAAAGCCAGGAGCAAAGTAATACATTTAACAGTGCTCACTTTTAGAGCAGATACATAGACAGAGTGGGACAAGCTGACCCTATATGGTCAGAGGCCATGCTGATCCAGAAACAGGATAACTATGACCTATGCTGCTCAATGAACAGTTGAAAAGATTGATGTCAGTGTCAGCACGAGTGAAATCAGTCGGCATGCTGAGTATCCAAGTCTACATATGTGACCTTGGTTACTTTACGACTGTTATCTATGTTTTCCAAAGACTAATATCCTACATACAGAAGTGACATTTCTCAAATAAACACGAGTGTCTGCTGAAGGTAGCTGCAGTGGCCTTTATGATAAAATGTAAAACTAACAGCTGAGATAAATGTTCTGAATATGCTAAATAAATTACTGTGATATTTGTGCTGATATCTGATATGAAAAACAAACTAATGCATTCTGGTTAAATGCCAGATAGTAGTAAAAGTTATCATCAGCCTTTTATTGATTCATTTTCAACAGCCACTTTATCATAATCAGGAGGAGGGGGATTTAGAGCCAATCCTGGGAAACTGGAAAATTCACCATGTGTGAAACACCAATCCTTCATAGGGCACCATGTACACACATTCTCACACATTCACACCTAATATAATTTTACCCTAAAGAAATCAAATAGTTTTGGATATTGGGAGGAAACCCAAGAACTCAGAATTAACCCACATGAACATGAAAGGAATATGAACAGAAAGCCCACAGCTCATGATCAAACAGCTCATCATTCTTGAGCTGAGGGTGGGCGGTGCCACACAGAACCATCATGCCCTAATAATGCTATGGTTATAAAACTAATTTGTTTATGCTTTTGATTATTTATCAACTCAACTAACTATGCAAAATCTTTGGCTGAAATGTTTCCTTTAAATGTGCTATATAAGTAATTAAACACACTACTGGCAAATATTTGCTGTTTCATCACCGTCTATGGTGTTTTTTGTGTAATTGATATATATAGCTAAATTCAAGGTAAAGAGTCTCCTCTAAACTGTCAAAAATCAACTATACTTTTTTGTACAGAAATGATTTTCATAGTATTTAAATTAATAAATGTTAGCATTTATGATTTATTGTACATATTTATGTACTTTGGATCAACCCTGATATAAAGACGGCTGCAGCAGAACAATGTCAGCGGTGTGTGGAAAGGGCTCAAAACCATCACTGGTCATAAGGAGCCCAGCTCTCAGGCTGGGGGTGACCAGAAGTGGGTGAATGATCTGAATCTATTCTTTAACAGATTTGATCAGCTATCCTTCATTGCCCCCACCCAATCTCCCCATGCTGCAACCCCTTGACCAACCTGGCATTGGAGTGGAAGATGCTAACATCCTCCACCTAAATCTGGCTTTATTGCACCTGAAAAAGTTTGGGAGCACAGTTAGAGTCATGTTTTTTGACTTCTCTAGTGTTTTAACACCATCCAACCTGCGATCCTGAGGGATCAGATGGTGTACATGGGAGTGGACCATCATCTGTCTAAATAGATATTGGATTACCTCACAGACCCCCCACAGTATGTGAAGACTTGTGACTGTGAGTCTGACATGGTTGTTTGCTACACTGGAGAAACGCAGGGAACGGTTCTGGCCCCGTTTCTTTTCACCATCTAAACTGCAGACTTCATGTTCAGCTCAGCAACCTGTCACCTGCAGAAGTTCTCTGATGACTCGTCGGTCTGATCACGGATGATGATGACAGAACTTTGTGGACTGCCTCCAGATAAATGCGGGAAAGACAAAAGAACTAGTGGTGGATTTCCGTTGACACAAACAAACTTCATTATCACCAGAGAACATTCAGGAAAAGTGTGAGAGTGGACTCTTACAAATACCTGGGTGTTCATCTGAACAGCATACTGGACAGGACAGATGATACTGAGGCCATTTATAAGAAAGGACAGAGCATAAGAAATAGACTAAGGTCTTTTGGATTGCAGGGAGAGCTACTGAAGACCTTTTTTGACTCTGTGGTGGCCTCAGCCATCATCTATAGTGTGGTATGCTGGTGCAGCAGCATCTCTACTGCAGACAGAAGGAGACTGGACAAGCTGATCAGGAAGGCCAGCTCAGTCCTAGGGATTCCCCTGGACACTGTACAGGAGGCGGGAGAAAGGAGGATGGTAACCAAACTATCATCATCACTGGAGAACGACTCTCACCTCCTGTATGATACAGTTTCATCCTTGAGCAGCTCCTTCAGTGACAGACTGTTACACCCTAAGTGTCTAAAGGAGCGATACTTCCTGCTGCTATTAGACTTTACAATCAGAGCTGCTCCCAGTGAACCAGTCACCAAAATATACACTAGTTTTATGTTTCTAACTGTGCAATAATAACAACAACAACGATTTTTATACAATAAATGTGCAATAACAATAATTGAAAAGCTGTGCAATATGTTTGATAGTGCAACTACCTATTGGTGGTCTCTTTTTTTTCTTTTGTATTTATACATTGTGTTGTATATACTGTATTATGTTTCCACTTTTTTTCTTTTTATATATTTGCACATTTCTTTTTCTTTGCTTCTATAAAAGAATAATTTCCCGACTGTGGGACGAAAAAAAGGTACATCTTATCCTGTCTTATCTTACATTACATTATATAGTACATCCTAATATGCTATCATGTAATGTATGTAAAATGTGCTTACAACATTTCAATGTGATTAAAAAACCCTAGAGCCATTTTTAGCAGTATGTTCATGCTATGAAGTGACAGAGAACACTTTTAACCTCATAACCAGCATGAGAACAGAGAGAAGAATAGCCTTTATTTGTCACATATACATTAGAGCAGAGTGAAAATTGTTCTTTGCATATCCGAGCTTGCTCAGAGGCTGGGGTCAAAGCGCAGGGTCAGCCATGACACAGCACACCTGGAGCATAGAGGGTTAAGGGCCTTGCTCAAGGGCAGCTAGTTGGCGTTACCAGGGCTTGAACCCCCAACCTTCCAATAAGTAACCCAGGGCCTTAACCACTAAGCCACCACTCACCTCTGAAAGAGCACTTTAGTTTGACTAATCTTTGTTTAACATTATTGAACAAATGAATAAATGATCAATAACTAAACTAAACATGTAGATATACACAATGAAATTATGAGAACTAAATTACTTACATTTATCTCATTTTTACAACTGAGCAATTGAAGGTTAAGGGCATTGCTCAAAGACCCAGCAGTGATATTTTGGTTAGTGCTGGGATTTTCCAATCATTTAATACACAAGTAGGATACAATACAATGCAACACTAAAGCAGCTGAGTATAAACAGCAATTCTCTGAGGGTCCACTCATTAGTATAGTAGCTTGGCAGCCAAGCAACCAATGATTTAGTCTGCTAAATTAAACACTGCATCCATTTCTTTACTTTGAAAATGTTTTTTTTCACCTGGTAGTCCACTTGTCTAGGTCAGAAATTCTTCTGCATAAGACAGGCAATGTACAAAAATTGCCACTTTAGCTTACAAATCTGCAATCTGTTAAAACAAATAGCAGGGTAGGTGCCATACCATGTGTCTCTTTAGGGGGTCTATATTATTTAGTCCATGCAAGTAACAATTATAGTCATGTGCCACATATTGAAAACCAAGCCAGATTACTTAACTGGGCTCTTTTTAAATAACCTTTAGGTTTCTTAAATTTTTTTTGTATTTGCTATACAGTCTCATACATATAACACTGAAACAAAGATGTTGCAATTTAAGAGCAAGTCTGTGCTGTAAACTAATTTGTACTTCCTTATACATGCCTCTGGGTGTTTGCAGACTGAATTTAAAATTGAAAACCACCGTGAAAAAACAAAACAATGGCTGATATAAAAATTTTGCAGTAGTTAGCCTTGAATGAAGAAAAGCCACAACAGTGCCATTATCATTTGTTTTGGGAGGAAGCCGCCTCAGAGACCATGCTGACCTCTGATTGTCCATCCAAAGACACCTGGGAAGCTACAGGAGCTGTTTGTTCTATGCAACTCCCGAGAAACTTTTGTATGGAAAGCGTTAGCATTTCTCACAGGATGTGAGACTAGGTGGAGCAGCATTCAGGATGAACCATTAAAGGTGTTGAAGCTAGTTTGGGCAGACCTCCTGTTGACTTCTCATACAGCTAAAAACTGTTGTCAAAAAAAAGTAGGAGTGGTCATCTTTATGTACTGAAAGAAATTCACTAAATTAAACAAAGTTTTAAAGAAAAATCAAAGTTCTGTATCTTTTAAATGTACAGATTACAGTATTAAAAATATATTAGGCCTACTTGTCTCCTAAACACATCTTAATGGTTTGAAAATGTGTGCTTTTTTATATGTACTTGTAAAACATATTTTTCTGCCTCAGCAATTCACTGACACTATTTGCTACTCATTAATATTCATAAAGTAAATAACCAGATGGGAGTGGTGGCTCCAGCGGTTAAGGCGCTGGGTTACCGATCGGAAGGTCGGGGGTTCAAGCCCCGGTATCGCCAAGCTGCCACTCTTGGGCCCTTGAGCAAGGCCCTTAACCCTCTATGCTCCAGGGGACCCTTACGAGAAAAATAAATCAAGGACCGTGACGTCGGAGCGACATGGGGCCGCTTTCCCGTAGGCTCACCACCTAAGGGGCCGGTGCTGAGAGGATTGGGCAGCAGTCGAAGGCGGGGGCCTTGACAGCCCGATCCCTGGACACGGAGAAGTGTCTGGGGAATCTGCTTAGACTGCTGCCCCCGCGACCCGAATTACGCATAAGCGGGAGAAGATGAAATGAAATGAAATAACCAAATGCTCAATATTCATAACCTTGCCTTTTCAACAAAAGTAACTTTTATGAAACCAGACTTCTGTAATCTGTTGCTATTTTAAAGCTAAGCATGCTGATTTGTCATGAGGTATTTGTCATGAGCCCATGAAATAATTACCAGCAAATGCTTGCAGTCAGACTCACATGGGTGTGTTTGGTCTGTCTAATAGAGATGAAAGTAAATGTTTTTTGTAATCAAGTGAAGAATTTTATTTGCCACTTTAAAGCATCTTATTTCTCCAGACTTAGAATTTATTCTAAGTTTCCATCATTTCTCATACTAACAATAAGCCTTCTCTTTTCATAATACAAGCTATAGAGTGTATTGTTCCAATTTGTATAGCAGTTTACTAATTAGTAAGTTGAAATCATAGCAAATAACTTTAAAGAGTAGAATGATCAGGTACTTTGAATGATAGTATGCACTTTGGAATATATGCTGTGTGACAACAGACAATTCAGTTTTAATTCAATAAGAAACAAACTACATTAGATTTTACATTTTCCCAAATGTGCCTCCAAATTCTATTAGTTTTAAAATAATAAAACTAATTAACAATACCCCACCATAACAAGATATTGTAAATAATGGAAGGAAAAAAATGAGAGATTCAATCAGTGCTGCTTCTATTTGAAATCAGAGATTGCTGATCCAAATCAAACCATAACAAGTGTATGTGTAAATGCAGCAAGAGCTGCTATAGCAAAAGTGTAGAGATTTATTGCAGGCAAACAAGCTTGAGCCTGTCTGTGCACTCTGACTTTGAGAGTGTGTGTGTGTGTGTGTGTGTGTGTGTGTGTGTGTGTGTGTGTGTGTGTGTGTGTGTGTGTGTGTGTGTGTGTGTGTGTGTAAGAATTAATTACACACAGAGAACATTAGCCCTAAGGCTGCAGTAACTGTGAGGTTTGTGGTTAAGGGGAGAGGAGTTTAAACACTACAAACGTGTGCCTGCTCCTCCTTTATGCCCCTAACAGCTATTTTGTTTGTGTGTGTGTGTATGTATGTGTGTTCATGCGCCATACACACACTGTAACAAGCCCCTGCATGACATTTTTTTTGTTTTGACAGTAAACTTATCAGTGTAGTGTTACTGTGTATTCCCCGGGCACTGATTCCGGCTCAGCTTCTGTCTGATCTTAATTCGAGCATGCTGCATAATTTCACACTTGTTTCTCTTTCATGCTGCTCTGTCCTGAAATCCTAGCATAATACCTAATTACACTTTTCTCTGATGAAGACCTCCAAGCAAGCTGAGCTGGCTTCAAGAGAAAATGCAGACCATCACACACACACACACACACACACACACACACACACACACACACACACACACACACACACACACACACACACACACACACACACACTATACATCCTCTTTGTGCTCCCCTGGTTAGTTTTCCTAACTAAACCTTGTTGATACATCCACATTTCCTTTATCCCCTAAGTGAAATGGTGTCTGTTAGTAGGATAAGGCCTAATGTCTTATCCCAAACCACACAGACATACTGTCTCTCCTCTTCAAGCAAAATTAATGCAACCACTACATCCTAAAAGTCACAGGCTGTACAATAAAAACAAACGAAGATAGAGATTGTAGAAATGACAAAAACAGAGAGAGCCGTCAGTGTCATATCCCAACTGGCAAAGATATGATAACTCCTGGATTTGTTTAGTCAGCCTGTGATATTTGGAATGAAGCTTGTTTGGGTGGGAAAAGAGCAGAGCTGTGCGTGTGTCTTCTCTTGTGTGCTTCTCTTGTGACAGTGGATAAAACTTATCTGGAAAGAGGAAGGTAGTTTATAATAGTTGTTTTTCCCTACAAACACTGAAACAAGGTCATGTAGAAGTATATCATGTGACACATACAGTAGTCATATGACTGTGCTCAGAGTGGCTCATAGACTTCTAATAGTACACATTTCCACATAAGGCACTAAATAGCTATAGATGTACTCTGACTGTGAATAATTCATATCTCTTCCACTGAAACTTTTTCCAAAATAAAAATTAGAACAAAGGTTGTATGCAATAGGTTGTTTGCATTTACAAGTAGAACTCATCCATTTCTTTTTTCCTTCCCTGACCCTTCCCTAACCTGCCAATTCCTGCCCTCCTGCCAGCTCACCACTCTTATATAGATATGAGCTGGAGAGGGTGAAGGCTAACACATGCTTCCTCTGAGACAAGTGATGCCGACCAACTGCATCTTTTCAAACTGCTGCTTAAGACACATCACAAGGCAGCATAACACAAAAAGAAACGCCCTATCCACCCTCTTTTTACATACATGAGATCACAGATGTTCACAATTGGCTAGTACCACTCTGACTGATAAGGGTGAAAAAGTATGCAATCTCTCCAACCCAGAGAGTAGGGCATTCTCTGGAGAAAAGGGTGAACTTTATTGATGCATTGTTTATAAACCCTACATAGAGCAAGAATTTAAAAAAGTCTAGAAACATTTTAAGACCTTATTTTAATGTAGGAGATTCTTCACAGACAAGAACTACTACAGCATGATCATACTAACCATTACTGATTGTTTGTATATTATATTTCAGGGCAGTTAAAATTAATGCATTAATGCAAATTAATTTTAATGCCATTAATTTTAATTGCTATACCTTCTAAAGTGACAATACTATAGAAATTAAACTTGTATATATTTTAGTTAATGATATTTTAGAGTAGTCAATGTGAAATTGGTACAGATTTCTTCTCCTCTGAAAATAACTCAATATACAGCCATTATTGTCAAAATAGCTTGCAACAAAAGTGAGTACACCTTAAGTGAACATATAAAAACTTTGCCCAAAGTGTGAATATGTTGTGTGAGCAACATTGTTATCTAACACTGCTTTAGTCCTCCTGGGCAATCACCAGAGCTGCACAAGTTGTTGCTGGGTCCTCTTCCATTCCTCCATAATGACATGAGCTGCTGGATGTTAGACACATGTTGCTTATCTATCTTCCACTTGAGGATGCCCCACAGGTGCTCAATAGGGTTCAGGTCTGGAGACATAATTGGCCACTCCATCACCTTCACCTTCAGCAAGGCAGATATCATCTTTGTGGTGTGTTTGGGGTCGTTTTCATGTTGGAAAACTGCTGTTCGGCCCAGTTTCTAAAGGCAAGGCATCATGTTCTGCTTCAGAATGTCAAAGTAATTGCGTAGTCCATGTTTCCCCTCAATGAACTGCAGCTCCCCACTACCAGCAGCACTCATGCAGCCCCAGACCATGATGCTACCACCACAATGCTTGACTGTAGGCAAGACACAATTTTCTTGGTACTTCTCACCAGGATGTCGTCACACATGCTGGACACTATATTTTAGCCAAACAAGTTTATCTTAGTCTTATAATCTTATAATAAAATATTTTATTACATTTAAATTATTTTACTTATACAACTGAGCAGATGAGGCTTCAGGGCCTTGCTCAAATTCCTTGCTGGAATTTTAACTTACTCACCTTCTAAGCAGAAGTCCAACGTCTTAAGCACTGAGCTACCACTTACGATTAAGGGGGTTCTGGAACACTTCCTAAAACAGTTCCTTATGTTAAACATGCCTTCTAAAAAAGTACTAAATCAGTGTGTTTTTGGCAATAGCTTTGTTTGTACAAATGTGTCAATTTCTGCTGAATATTCACAACCATTGGCCAGTTTGTGTTATTTCATGTTGTACATTAGTGTCTTGGTTTCCTCTTTTAAATAAACTATATTTACATTTCAATTAGGTTTGTCCATTTTGTGAAAAAATTAACAGTAACTGCAGTGGAAACACACACAGCCTTACCTTCCTAGGCATGGAGGGAGAAAAGTGTTGGCATGATGGTGACACTGACCTCTTTTGGTCTCTCTCTCCTGCAAAACCTGGATGCTTGATAGAATGTGGATGCGATGGAGATGACTGTGAACACCCAACTGCAACAAGTCCAATTCTGTCAAATGCAACAGGTCCTACAGGAAATAGATGGATGGTTTTAGGGGTTATTGCAGTCTGCCTGGCACCATGCACACTTACACCTGATCACTGTTATTGACACTGCTAAATAAGTGAACTAAGCCAGTAGTCTGTAATTACATCTGTGTCCTGCCTGTCTGACTTTGTTTGAGTTCCAATAATAGTGAATTCTTGCTGAGATGCAGGAAAAAGGTGTTGCTTTGTTTATGAAATGCTCCAGCAAGACAAAACAAGAAGAGGTTAGCTATTTTCTGCAGCTCAGCATTTGCAGAGTATTACAGATGTTTTGATGTTAAGGAATTCACACTCTATACTCAAAGAAATGTAACTGCAAACTCTTTCAATAAAAACCACACTCTTGTTTAAATTATAAACTTTTGAATTGGACAAACTTATAAGTATAAAGTCTGATTAATATGGTTGATTTCTACATCATATTATTACATGTGAAAATACTTGTGCTTGTTCCCACGCTATGTTTGTATACTTTGTGATTGCAAAAATGCAGTGAGCTGTAGGAGCAGTTGGTCTTATGCTGGAGAAACAGATTTATGCTGCATTAGCCTCATTGTGCATCTTATCTGACAAGCTCCATGAGTTCAATCACAGCCTAGCTGAATCTTTACTATCAACAACTATTCTCTGATTTTTTCCCCTCTTTCATCATGTTCTGTTTTTTCAGGCTTGTTTGGTTAGAAAAAGAAAGACAGAAGGAGCAGATAGTGTGCTATGCTGGTAAGGGTTCCTTGTGTATAAGCTTTCTTCCCAGATCACAGCCACTTTTAACAAGCGACGATTAAAACCAGCCTCAATCCAAATATGCAACTCAAACTGTTTCTGTCCAAATCAACTCTGATAAGAGACACTTCAAAAGCAGTGGACAATGAAATTATTAAGTATCTCTAATGCCTTTCAACTTACCGTATACAAATGTACATTCAAGCTGGGATGCTGGGTTGCAATATTTATATTCCACTTAAATGATACTAAAAGTTAATATTTGTAATCATAATTACATTTCCATGACAAAACTAGTTTTGTTGTGCCTTACATTTTTCAAAATATAGGCCATTAAACTATCTATAAATCCTGATGCTCTGTACTCCATACTCTGTTCATCAATAGCATGAACTTATATAAATTTTATGTCGCTCTATAAATGTAAATGCCATTATGAAATTTTCATTTACTTTTTACTTTTTATTATTGTGTATATCCAGGAAGTATCTTTTTTCTTTTTACTATTATTGAATATTGTTTAAACACTTTGCTTAAGTAAAATCCTGACACAATATCTTTTACCGGTAAATTAAATACACTATATGGACAAACATTTGTGAACACCTGACCATAAGATTGGATTGTGCTTATTGAATATCCTATTTCCCATGTGCTGTTACAATAGCCTCCACTATTGTGGGAAAACTTTTCACTAGATATTGGAGAGTGCTTGTGGAGATTTGTGGTTATTCAGTCACGGCTGTCAGTCAGGTACTGATGTAGGGTGAAGAGGCCTGGGTTGCAGTCAGTGTTCCAATTTATCCCAAAGATGTTCAGTAGGGTTGAGGTCAGCTCTCTATAACAGCCCAGTCAAGATCTTTCACTCCAACCCATGTAAACTATTTCTACATAAAGCTTGCTTTGTGCTCAAGGACACTGCCATGCTGAAATAGGTTTGGTTCTCCTAGTTTCAGTAAAACATCCACATCCAACAAAATCCTATACAATTGTGTGCCTCCAACTTTGTGGTAACAGTTTGGGAAGATCCACATATAGCTAGAAAAGTTATATAAAACAAAACTTTTGTCCGTAGTGTAACATTTATTTTCCCAATCCTGAAGGTACATGTGTCTGGGTACTGTATATGTGAGTTTGCTGCAAGTTGAGGTTTTCATGGTGAAGAAAAATTCTTAAAGCATTTTAAAATGTGGCCAGTTTGTTAACACCCAGTTACTGTTAAGCTAATTAGCAACAGCGAGGCACCATTTATTAATGCTGGATTTATCACAGGCCAAGTTACGACCTTGTCATTATCTGTCAATTATCTTTTTCAGATTTCATAACCTAAATTGGACATTTGTAATGCATTAGCACTGAGTTATCACTTTCACTTTGCTATCAAGAAACTGGTGGAATGTGTTTCCCACTGTCATTAATCTTACATGGGCTTCTCCCTTTTCTCTTAACAATCCAGTAGATGCTGCACTTGCTGAGCCTGGTTAAACTGGTCACACTATACAGTAATTTTCACTAGAAATATATAAGTTAAGGTAGCATTGCCATACAATTGCATACTCTATTATATCACCAGAAGCCTTTTTTTTAGTTCTTGGCTTACTGTGCTGTTTAACATATTTGTTATATTTACAGTGTTACAGTATATTTTGGCAGCACAAGCATACTAGTTAATTTATTTTTTGTAACTAATGCTACCTCTCAGCATGATGTAACTGACACTGACATTTAGCAAAAATAAATAACAAGTTAACGAATACATTACATTTGGTAATTATACCTAGTAGCAAAATGTGCTAGTTGAATACTGCTACTATACTCCATTTTCAAAGCCAGTAGGCAAGATTGTTAGCGCAAGCAGTACACATTCTTATTTATATCCAGGCAAAAATAGCATCTGCTTTTTTTTCTCTGCCTGTCTGCTTGCTGCAGTAATGGAGCAGTAATGGGCATTAGCTCTTTACGTCTTGCAGGGTCTGCCATGTGGTGCTGGAGATTTATTACAGAAGTGATAAGAAGTCCATAAATCATACATTTATCTAGACCTTAAAAAAAAAAAGCAGCATCAAATGTACAATATGTGATTTTTTATTTTTTTTTTTTTTTCTTACTGTGTTTGTGGAAATGCTGTGGTGAGGAGGTGAAGGCAGTGAAAGTTTATTCATACAGTTTACGGTAAAATAGTAAGGTGACAAAGTTTATTTCACAAAGGCATTGTGCACAAGCCACCTGGTCCTCAGTTTGACAAATGAAAAGAAGAGTCTATGTCTCATTTCAGTGCTCCCTGAAAGACGGAACATGACTTTCATAAACAAAACAGTGGTATTTGTCCAACATGATAAGTATAGGTAAAATACGGGTTGTATTGACTGGAGTAAGTGACTAAAGGCAGCACAGACAGCAGCTGACAGACATTACTGCTCTTGCTAAGAGCAGCCCTCTGACTCAGACACAGAGGAACCAAGAGTGCTGAGTGAGCCAATTTTTAAATGCTGCCTGGGGTTAAACAAACAAAGTATAAAAAAGTAAATAGTAAAAAAAGTATATCCTTATTTTTTTGCCCTTTTATATATAATCTAGGGATGCACCGAAATGAAAATTCTTGGCCCTAACCGAAAAAATGGAAAGCAAGGCCGAAAACCGAAACACCGAAAGAAATTATGCCAATTATTATTACCTATTACCATATTACATTTATGGCTATGACTGTGTACTAAACTTATTAAAATCAAACATTTCAATTGCATTAATTAATATTAAAGTTTCAAAGAATAAATCAATTACAAATTATATAAAGATTTATTTATAGCACAACAATGCACAGGATAAAATTAATTAAAATTCAAACTTAAATGTTTAACTTAAATGCACTCATGTGTACATTAAATAATAATGCACAGGCCCTCTGGCCTGCTGAAAGGTTGTAAAATTAAATATGTTCTTTCATAAAAACAAAGTGCATTCAGAACAAGTGCAACTGCTTAAAGATACAACAATACAACACTATCACTGGGAAACTTCCTGCCTTTTCAAAAACGTCCGCCACAGATGGAGTGAGCATGCTCAGAGGGGTTTTGCTTTTCTGTGCCGCGTTTCTCTCATATTCAGCATAGCGATCGGGATGTTTGGATTTCAGGTGATAAATTAAACCCGACATGGAGAAAGTCTTTGCAGACGCACCCCATCTTGAAATTTCGTCATTACATGTATTGCAAATCGCTGTCCGTGGGTCTTTCTCAGATATACTGAAACACGTCCACACCGCAGACATGTTGCTTTATACATGCACGTGTAGGCTGCGGTTCCGGTTTGCGTCATCACAACAAACTGTTTCGGCCGTGTTTTTTCGGTGCTCAAAGTCTTTTAGCCGAAAACCGAAAATGCACTTTTGGGCCATTTTCGGCCGAAAATTTTCGGTGGCCGACTATTCGGTGCATCCCTAATATAATATATACAGTGAGGAAAATAAGTATTTGAACACCCTGCTATTTTGCAAGTTCTCCCACTTAGAAATCATGGAGGGGTCTGAAATTGTCATCGTAGGTGCATGTCCTCTGTGAGAGACGTAATCTAAAAAAAAAAATCCAGAAATCACAATATATGATTTTTTAACAATTTATTTGTATGATACAGCTGCAAATAAGTATTTGTACACCTGAGAAAGTCAATGTTAATATTTGGTACAGTAGCCTTTGTTTGCAATTACAGAGGTCAAAGGTTTCCTGTAGTTTTTCACCAGGTTTGCACACACTGCAGGAGGGATTTTGGTCCACACCTCCACACAGATCTTCTCTAGATCAGTCAGGTTTCTGGCCTGTCACTGAGAAACACGGAGTTTGAGCTCCCTCCAAAGATTCTCTATTGGGTTTAGGTCTGGAGACTGGCTAGGCCATGCCAGAACCTTGATATGCTTCTTACAGAGCCACTCCTTGGTTATCCTGGCTGTGTGCTTCGGGTCATTGTCATGTTGAAAGACCCAGCCTTGATCCATCTTCAATGCTCTAACTGAGGGAAGGAGGTTGTTCCCCAAAATCTCGCAATACTTGGCCCCGGTCATCCTCTCCTTAAAACAGTGCAGTCGCCCTGTCCCATGTGCAGAAATACACCCCCAAAGCATGATGCTACCACCCCCATGCTTCACAGTAGGGATGTTGTTCTTGGGATGGTACTCATCATTCTTCTTCCTCCAAACACGTTTAGTGGAATTATGACCCAAAAGTTCTATTTTGGTCTCATCTGACCACATGACTTTCTCCCATGACTCCTCTGGACCATCCAAATGGTCATTGGCAAACTTAAGACGTGCCTGGACATGTTCTGGTTTAAGCAGGGGAACCTTCCGTGCCATGCATGATTTCAAACCATGACGTCTTAGTGTATTACCAGCAGTAACCTTGGAAACGGTGGTCCCAGCTCTTTTCAGGTCATTGACCAGCTCCTCCCGTGTGGTTCTGGGCTGATTTCTTACCTTCCTTAGGATCATTGAGACTCCACGAGGTGAGATTTTGCATGGAGCCCCAGTCCGAGGGAGATTGACAGTCATGTTTAGCTTCTTCCATTTTCTAATGATTGCTCCAACAGTGGACCTTTTTTCACCAAGCTGCTTGGAAATTTCCCCGTAGCCCTTTCCAGCCTTGTGGAGGTGTACAATTTTGTCTCTAGTGTCTTTGGACAGCTCTTTGGTCTTGGCCATGTTAGTAGTTGGATTGTTACTGATTGTATGGGGTGGACAGGTGTCTTTATGCAGCTAACGACCTCAAACAGGTGCATCTAATTTAGGATAATAAATGTAGTGGCGGTGGACATTTTAAAGGCAGACTAACAGGTCTTTGAGGCTCAGAATTCTAGCTGATAGACAGGTGTTTAAATACTTATTTGCAGCTGTATCATACAAATAAATAGTTTAAAACTATTTAAAACTATTAAAATAGTTGCAAAATAGCAGGGTGTTCAAATATTTATTTTCCTCACTGTGTATATATATATATATATATATATATATATATATATATATATATATATATATATATATATATATATATATATATACAGTGAGGAAAATAAGTATTTGAACACCCTGCTATTTTGCAAGTTCTCCCACTTAGAAATCATGGAGGGGTCTGAAATTGTCATCGTAGGTGCATGTCCACTGTGAGAGACATAATCTAAAAAAAAAAAATCCAGAAATCACAATGTATGATTTTTTAACTATTTATTTGTATGATACAGCTGCAAATAAGTATTTGAACACCTGAGAAAGTCAATGTTAATATTTGGTACAGGAGCCTTTGTTTGCAATTACAGAGGTCAAACGTTTCCTGTAGTTTTTCACCAGGTTTGCACACACTGCAGGAGGGATTTTGGCCCACTCCTCCACACAGATCTTTTCCAGATCAGTCAGGTTTCTGGCCTGACGCTGAGAAACATGGAGTTTGAACTCCCTCCAAAGATTCTCTATTGGGTTTAGGTCTGGAGACTGGCTAGGCCACACCAGAACCTTGATATGCTTCTTACAAAGCCACTCCTTGGTTATCCTGGCTGTGTGCTTCGGGTCATTGTCATGTTGGAAGACCCAGCCTCGACCCATCTTTAATGCTCTAACTGAGGGAAGGAGGTTGTTCCCCAAAATCTCGCAATACATGGCCCCGGTCATCCTCTCCTTAATACAGTGCAGTCGCCCTGTCCCATGTGCAGAAAAACACCCCCAAAGCATGATGCTACCACCCCCATGCTTCACAGTAGGGATGTTGTTCTTGGGATGGTACTCATCATTCTTCTTCCTCCAAACACGTTTAGTGGAATTATGACCCAAAAGTTTTATTTTGGTCTCAGCTGACCACATGACTTTCTCCCATGACTCCTCTGGATCATCCAAATGGTCATTGGCAAACTTAAGACGTGCCTGTACATGTGCTGGTTTAAGCAGGGGAACCTTCCTTGCCATGCATGATTTCAAACCATGACGTCTTAGTGTATTACCAACAGTAACCTTGGAAACTGTGGTCCCAGCTCTTTTCAGGTCATTGACCAGCTCCTCCCGTGTAGTTTTGGGCTAATTTCTTACCTTCCTTAGGATCATTGAGACCCCACGATGTGAGATCTTGCATGGAGCCCCAGTCCGAGGGAGATTGACAGTCATGTTTAGCTTCTTCCATTTTCTAATGATTGCTCCAACAGGTGACCTTTTTTCACCAAGCTGCTTGGCAATTACCCCATAGCCCTTTCCAGCCTTGTGGAGGTGTACAATTTTGTCTCTAGTGTCTTTGGACAGCTCTTTGGTCTTGGCCATGTTAGTAGTTGGATTCTTACTGATTGTATGGGGTGGACAGGTGTCTTTATGCAGCTAACGACCTCAAACAGGTGCATCTAATTTAGGATAATAAATGTAGTGGAGGTGGACATTTTAAAGGCAGACTAACAGGCCTTTGAGGGTCAGAATTCTAGCTGATAGACAGGTGTTCAAATACTTATTTGCAGCTGTATCATACAAATAAATAGTTTAAAAATCATATATAGTGATTTCTGGATTTATTTTTTTAGATTATGTCTCTCACAGTGGACATGCACCTACGATGACATTTTCAGACCCCTCCATGGTTTCTAAGTGGGAGAACTTGCAAAATAGCAGGGTGTTCAAATACTTATTTTCCTCACTGTATATATATATATATATATATATATATATATATATATATATATATATATATATATATATATATATATATATATATATATATACATTACGTTGGACCACCTTTAGCTTTGACTACGGCATTTGCCATTTGGAAAAGCTTCTGCAATATTACAACATTTATTCCTGTCCTGTCCAGTTTTCACCAAGATTATGTATTGATGATGGAAGAGTCAGACTGCTGTGCAAAGTCTTCTCCGGCACATCCCAAAGATTCTCAATGGGGTTAAGGTCTGTACTCTGTGGTGGCCAATCCATGTGTGAAAATGATGTCTCATGCTCCCTGAACCATTCTTTCACAATTTGAGCCAGATGAATCCTGGCATCTTGGAATATGCCCGTGCCATCAGAGGAAAAAAAATCCATAAATGGAATAACCTGGTCATTTTGTATACTCAGGTAGTCAGTTGACCTCATTCTTTAAACATAACGTTGCTGAACCCAGACCTGACCAACTGCAGCAACCCCAGATCATAACACTGCCCCCACAGGCTTGTACGGTAGCCACTAGGCATGATGTGTGTATCAGTTCATCCGCCTCTCATCTTACCCTGATGTGCCCATTACTCTGGAACATTGTAAATCTGGACTCATCAGACCACATGACCTTCTTCTATTGCTCCAGAGTCTAATCTTTATGCACCCTAGCAAATTGAAGCCTTTTTTTCAGATTAGCCTTACTGATAAGTTGTTTTCTTAAATCTTCACAGCTGTTTAATCCCAATTCCTTGAGTTCCCTTTGCATTGTGCATTTGAAAATGCTCTTACTTTTACTATTAAACATAGCCGTGAGTTCTACTGTTGTTTTTTACAATTTGATTTAATCAAATGCGATGGTTCCCCAATCTCCTTCCAGTTGTTACTTTTGCGTTGGACAGTTCTTAACCCAATTTTAGTAGTTTCAGCAATCTCCTTAGATGTTTTCTTTGCTTAAAGCATGCCAATAATTTGACCCTTCTGAAACAGATTAACATCTTTTCCATGACCACAGGATGTGTCTTCCAACATGGTTGTTTAAGAAATAAGAAGCTACACAATGCATCAGTTAGGGTTAAATAACTTGCCAGCTAAAACATAATCACCCATGCAGTAATTATCCAATAGGAGGCTCTTACTTATTTGCTTAGTTAAATCCAGGCGGTGACATTTATTTTTTTGGACTTGGCTTTTCTGCCAAGTGTGGTCACAATTGTGTAGGATGCCTTTGGATGCAATATAATAAAATTTTGTTTTTACTTGATTTTGGAAACCCAAACCTCTTCCAGCAAAGCAATGACCTGTGCACAAAGAGAGCACCATGGTTTACATGGTTTGGAGAGGAAGCTTTTGTGTGGCCTACTATAGAGCTCTGATCTCACACACTTTACTAATTTTACTAACACCTTTGTGGTTGAGAAGCACAAATGTCCACAAGCACACTGGAAAGTGGACAGTGGAACAGCTTCCCAAATGGATGGAATTATAAGAGTAAATTTCGACTAAATGTGAAATGTGATGACCATTTTCCATTTGTCTTAATGAATATGCAGTATGTACACTTTCTATATGATTTCCAAAATCAAAATAAGTACAATAACTAATTATTTAATAAAAACTATATTTCTTCTACTTAGTTTGCACATCACACAATCTTAATGGTTTTGCAATTGATCAGGCTCAACAATACAAATTTACAATCTTTAAGAACTTGAGTTGTAATTTTTTACATGGGTACAGTCCAGGCAAGAATTGAATATATAAATTTGCTAGCAGAGTAAAGCCCACTGCTTTGCTCCTAAGAAAATACATATATAGACAGAGTGCAAATTTAGGGAGATTATCAATGATATTCATGTTAGCTGATTCCATAATAAAACCTCCCATGGATTTGAGCTCTCTTTCAGTGGTAAATGCAATGATTAGGAAGGCACAACTACACAATATGGTCGAAAGTTTGTGGGCACCTGACCATAAGATTCGCATGTGCTTTTTGAACATCCAATCATACTATCTGCAGTTATAATCACTTGTGTTCTTCTGGGAAGATGTTCCAATAGATTCTGGAGTGTGGTTGTGGAGATTTGTGCTCATTCAGCTACAAGGATGTTAGTGAAGTTATTGTCATGCTGCAACTGCTTTAGGCCTCCTAGTTTAAGAAAAATCTTAATGCTACCACATCCAAAGTCATCCTAAACAATAGTGTGCCTTGAACTCTGTAAAAACAGAACCCTATATGGCTGGAAAAGTAGGGTGTCCTAATACATTTGTCCATATAGTGTATGATACACACATAGATAGGTGTAATAAACATGAATAAGGTGTATTATTTACTTGTTCATCTTTTTTTTTCCAAATTGCCTTTGCATGAGAAGCACAGTTTAAATATGTACACATTTTCTAATGAAAGTACAAATTACACAAAAGGACATAAGGACAGAACAGTGAATTTTATGTTTTTTTGTTTTGAGTTAAACAATTACAAATGTTCTGGTTTTCGCTTATGCTATTCTAATTTTCAAGCTATTGATACATATTTGATTTTAGCCTTGCTATCTAATATCACAAACAGCTGTCACTGGATCTATTTCAAACAACTCTGTGTTCTGGGGTTCACTCATGTGTGAAAGTATCAAGTGTGAATGTGTTTCACTCAAAGCATTGATTATCATGACTGCTTAAGACTTCTACATGGATAAGTTGGGTTTTAAAGAGAATTTAAACAAAATTAACTACATCTGAACTGAAAACTGGAATAATATTTTTGTATGTGTAAGCAACTAAACAGTGGTTTAAAAATGAAATAAATGACAGTTAATTTATCATTGATTATAATTATAAGTGGATGTTTATTTTTAATTTTGCAACAATTGTGCATAGAAATTACATATGAAATCTATCCACTGTTTTGGTACAAAATAATTTGTGCAAAAATAAACTCACAGTGACACCCTCTCTGAAACAGGTCCAATATTTATCCTCTTATGGACATATGTTTCCTCTGCACGTGTTAAAATATCCTGACATGTAATAATTATGAAAACCATCAGTGTAACAGCAATTATCCGTTCACCATAAATCTCCTTGTTGGGCCTAAGCTAGATCCTCTCCTCCTACTTACAGACCTGACACTGCCAAAACAAACAAACGCATTGAACCTGAATACATGCTTTTGTCTTAATAATGGCTGGGTGGAATGAGCTCCTAACACAGCAAATGCCAAAAAAGAGCAGTAAAGCATGTTTGTGTGAGGGCTTATGTGTAGGCAGGTGTTTGTGTACGTGAGATGAGGTTTGCCAATTCTCCTGCTTGCTACTGTTTACGATCTCTGGATGCTTCTGTCATCACAATAGCGCATTCCAACACTGAGTGAGAGCTCGCTTTGCAGGTTAAGCTTAGGGCTATGAGAAGATGAATAAAGATTAAGCAGACAGGCAAAATGGCAGGCAAAACATGTCTGTCAGTCTTAAGTGTTGGTTGCTGATGGACTTAATGACGTTAAACAAAGAATTGCTGCCAGATTTCACTCATACTGGGGTAAGACAGTTCTAAGCTTTTCAGAGATAGCATACAAATCTCCGCAGACCTCTGCGGGGTCTGGTAGTAAATAGCAAACCCTTGTAAAGATAATATTCATTTTCTTGCGTATGTGTGTGCATGTTTGCGTGAGAGCTGGATGGAGAGATAAGACCTTTCAGCTATATAGTTTGTGTGAAACTCAGTGCTAGTCTTTATGATCTCTGCATAGCACCATTCTGACTTAATCCCACATATTATCCTCAAACATGGTTAAACATGGTTAAACAAAAGACATGGGTGCACAAAAGAAGTATCTACACTAAGGCTGAAACAATTCCTCGAGTAACTCGATTAAATCAAATACAAAATAATTTTACTTGATGCTTCGTTTAGTCCATTTAACTACATACTGAGCATTGTGTTTCTCCGCAGACCATTATTACTGATGCACCACCCACTAAACTTTGAAGGCGCTCTGGACAGGAAACACAGAAGACACTGCATAATAAAAAATAAAATAATTTTATGTAATTACGTTAACTTCTTTTTATGTGGCGGAAATGGGCTTCTATTGGATTCAGGCCAAAGAAAATGACAAAACGTTTCCAAAGTTTCTGTTAATTTAAAACTAAAACATAAATAAAACACCATACATGTGTTTACTTTTTTTATTTTTTTATTTATTTTTTAATAATCTGAAATTTATGTTTTTTTTTTTTATTTTATATATATCAGTATTTGCATTTTGATGTAGTTTGGCAATTAAATGCACTTAATTGGTTTAGTTTTTAATCAATTTACAATTTAGTTTTATTTTCTTTCGTATATTTAGTATTACTCTTTAATAAAGAATAAGTACTTCTTATCAGATTGCTCGCTTAATCATTAGAATACTTAAATAATCGATAGCTACAGCCCTAATCTACACAAAACATATACAAATCCCACTTTTACAGACCATTATATATTTTCATAAATCAGTCATAAATCGTGATACAATAATGTCAGAAATATTTCATTTACTGTGTTTAAAAAAGATTATTAGGAAAAACCTAAAATACCCTGATTGTATAAGTGTCTACTACCCTGTAATACTTTCTGATAGTGCCCTTTGCATTACAGCAGTTATTTGGTAAAGAGACTGGTAGCCCATTAGTAGAGAGACTTTTATCTGCTTTGCATACCTGAAATTCTTATCCTACTATTCCTTGAAAAAAATGTTACTCCTTCACAGTGCCAAGCAATCCCATCTGCATAGCACTCCTTAGGCCATTCTGCAGGTTTTCTCTGGGCTCAGGGTTATTCTAAAACTTTGATCTTTCTTTGCCTAAAACCATGTCTTGGATGAGAAGTTCTTCAGCATTCTGCAAGCAGGTTTTGTACCAATATCTTAGCCGATCCTAATCTCACTACTATAAACTATACGCCCTGTTTCAGATGAACAGAGGCATCTCCAAAGCATGACGCTTCCATCACTATGCTGCTATGTACGAATAGTATTCTTTGGATAAGTAGCTGAATTATCTTTTTACTTAAAACGATTTATTCATTTTAAAACAAAATATTTTAGGCCCCATGCATTTTGGGTGATCAGATTATAAGGGGTCAGTGCTAAATTTGAAATGTACTTGAAGACACACTTTAATCCAATCACTCAGACCACATATGGAGGTGGTCTGTGGTGATTATGGTCTTACTGCATCATCTTGATGCATTTCAGACAATATAAACTAACTAATAATTGCTAGTGAATATAATAAAAAACATACAATGTGGTAAATAAAAAAGGAACCTGGTGAATGATGCAGAGACAATAGGAATTGACATTTCAACACTGATTCTGGATTTTGTGGGATGTTTCTGCCAACAAATATGTGCAGTGGAAGGCTGATTTAATACAATGATAGTGTAATAACATGTATGACACCCTTTATCTTGCAAAAAAATGTTTGAATTCCGAACGCAAGTGGCCACAGGAAACACATTCTAATGCCAGGTGTAAACAACTATGTGTCTTGGCCATCCTGTTGTGGGACAGGTGTTAATACCAGGTGTGAATGGGGCCTTAAATATGCAGCCTTTGTTTCTCCAGACCGTAAATATATATTTTGTAAAATTTAGACAGCCTCGAATGTTCTTTTTTTTATTTTTTTTTATGAGAAACTGCTTCCTTCTTGTTACGAGAGATTGTTGTTGTAGGCCTCTTTGTAGCCATGCTGATAAGTTTTCTCCTTGTCCTTTTATCGACTTTGGAGGGTTGTCCTGAGCTAAGCTAATTTTCCTGTGGTGCCACATTTTCTCCAAACTTTTTGCAGTGCTCCATGATTAACACAATACCTTTAGTATTCTTATATTCTGTATGTATAATGGCCACAGTTAACTCTGAACACAGCAAGTAATATTGAAAAATGGTGTGCACAGTTATACAATCATGGCGTTGTTGGATTCCAATTGTTCTATTAGTTTTTAGCTTGAATTTAGTTTGTTTCCTTGTCACATTAAAGATGAAAAATATCAAAGCTGGCCATATTGATAAAATACGTAGAATTACCATACATCCACATACAGATTCAAGGTTTTTATATCAAAAGAACACCTGAGTGCAAAATGGCCCAACTCTGTTGTGGCTGTGTTGGAATTTGTAGTCCACCACAGCGTAGTTTTCATAAAGTTTGCACAGGATGTGTATACATTTGAACATGTAGATTTAAGCATCTCACCTCCACTCCATCATATTCCTCATCAAACAGTGAGCAGTATTGTGGCAATCCAAGCTGCCTAAGCCATTTAGGGATGGGCAGGTGCTTCATGGTGGATCCTCCACCACACACACCCTTCCTCTTCACACTGTTTCCAGCTTGGAGTCTAAAAAATCGTTGTAAAAATGTAGTAGTTAATATATTGCCTTAAAAAATTTACAGAATTACTTTGCACAAACTTAGGGCACACCGACAAGTAAATGCAGAAACAGCAGTGCGCTTTAACTGCAGTATAGACAGAAGAGACTTTTAAAATGCTTTGTTGGAATGCTTTTTTGTAAGTTCTCTTCCTATTGGGGCAGTCGTCCACACAGCAACCATGCCAAAACATAACATATTGATTATTTAAACTGAGAAAATAAACCGTTTTAAGGAAAAACAGGGTACATCTTTTTTTGCTTCTTCAAATTATGGAACAATTTTAGAATAATGATCCTCAACATAAAGTTGTGAAGAGTTTGAATACCACATCATCTACAGTACATAATAATCAAATGTGGTATTTGGACATGAAGATGAAGAAATCTCTGTGTGCAAGGACAAGGGTGAAAATCTATATTGGATGCTTTTGATCTTCGAGCCCTCAGGTGGCACTGCATTTAAAATGGGCAAGATTCTGTAATGAAAATCTCTGCATGGGCTCAGAAACACCTCCAGCTATCATTGTCCATGAACACAGTTCACCATGTTATCCATTCTTCCATCCAGATACTCTAACATCTTTTTCAAGAAAGGCCTTACATATTTGTAATATGTAGGACTTTTAGCTGTACAGTCAAAATCCAATATGTGAGGTAATATAAAGGTTCAGCTAATTTAATTTTAAAGATTAAACTACAAAGGTTGGGTTTATACCCAGACTGGATAAACTATATGAACTATGCTTTTACTTCACATGAAATAAAAGAAAACAAGGCAGAGGTTAAACGTGCCTAAATACTCAGTCAGGGTGGCCATAAAAGGATTCCTAAAAGCCACACATAGACCATGATAATGTTGATGTTATTTCAAATACACACTCATCAAAAAGAACACATGATTTTGCAAAGTGGCCTAAAATTCTGTGGTGATACTGTACGAGTGTGTATTACAGTATCTGTGTATGCAGGTATGTGCAAGGGCTACTGCTGACAGCATTTAAATGTCAGACAAATGGTGCTTGACACTAATCACTTTACAAACTTACCTTTGTCTGTCTAATAGGTAAATTCTGACAGGTTTGCATTTCTGTTGTTTCTCGTACACACTCCAGGAAATCAACTGTCACATCAATCGATGGTTCATTTACATAACACATATTATGTTTGGAACAGTTAGTTTGTAGGCCAAATATATAAAGCTTTCATTTTCCAACCATCCTCATCCACTGATCACTTTTAACACAAGCCTTCCAATACCAAAAAATCAGAGGACATGCTGCATTAAAAATAAGACAAAACTGCAGTATGTCTTATAACTTATAACAGGATGTGCAAGGTGGCCATTATGGTTATTAGATAACTGTATATGTGTGTTTCGGGAAAAGGGAGTGGACAGTTTAACCTTGTCAGCCAGAAATGTTCCAAGGTTCTTGCCAGCTACAGAGCCAATTTCATAATCCATCATATGCACAGATTATTCATAGACATTATAATGGCATGATCAGCTAAAAAACCTGCTTTAACTCATCAGGTAATTACTTAACCCTTTGCATGCACAGGCCAAGGAAAGAATGCATTGTATGGTGTTTTTTGTAGCACATATTACATTAGCACTTCACTTTAATATTAGTTATTTCTTTTGTCATTCATTTTGGTTTATGTTATTAATTATTGTATCACATATCACATTCACAGTGTTATTTCTTTTGGTATTACTTTTTGATATTTGTACGACTCAGTAAAACCAAATAAAAGTACACTCACAGTAAGGCCTGCCTGTGATGTCCCTCTAATAAACTTGTTTCTAATTATGTTTGATTCATATTTTTTTTAGAGAAGAAATTTTTGAATTTTTCCATCCTGTCCCAGACAAGCATATCTTGAAAAACATCTCAGTATAAACTAACACTGTCTGCTACACTATTCAAACAGTTCCATGTGAATTTTAAAAGACATTTTAAATATGTTATATCTCCCTTTAGCGTAGATTTGTTTCCTCAACATTATTCCATAAATCTAGTTAAACGGATATTTGAAGCTTTAAAAAGAAAACACATAAGCAAGAAAGAAATTGTCTGGTCAATGTAACTCTTATTTACCTCTACTTTTAATGTTTGTACTGCAGACAAAGAAATAAGTAGTTTACTCAACCTTGTATAAACCTAAAAACAAGTTCATTTGTTTTTATTTGGTGAAAAAAAACACATTCAGCCATGGGTGGACATGTCTGCATCAGTTGAACATCTAATTTGGGGGATTTCCCAACCCTTAACACACCTGAGTCAACGCATTGCCAGGTTTAATAGTTTGCTCTAGTCAATTGATTCAACATAGCTTTACAAAATCAGACATAACAATATATGTTTACATGTCTGCAAACCCACTTTACAAAGCCCACATGCTGCATGTGAATTTTTTCTGAACTAGGTTCAGCATTGTGGGTTTTATATACTCATTCATAAAAGCCAAAGTACATAAAGTAGATAAGTTACAAATATTTTTTGTGACCTGCTTACATAAATCTGTTAGACAAATCATCCTCTATTTAGTTAGTGTTTATATTCTGATGTAACATTTTGGAGCATGACCAAGTGACTTTGCATGTAGGTGGTAGCTCAGTGCATAACATTTGGACTTCTGTTTAATTGTAAATTTAGACTGTAAGCTCAGATCCTAGCACCAATAACATGCAACTTTGGGGCTCTTAACCCCTGCTATTTGTATTTGTAAGAACAGGCGCTTTAGGGATGGATTTGGACTGTAGTTAACAGTCTGCTACACTGACTCAGGACTACAGTTTGCTTCTGATCACCATCACTGCACACCACAACATCGTTTATCTGTAATAAATGGACATTCGGTGCCACCCAGATGAGGATGGGTGTCTCATAATGTATGGAAGAGTCTAATTTGTGTTAATCTACAGCTCTTTGAAGGCTTGGTTCTGATTTTATTTTCTGTAATATCGCTGCTTGGACAAATGTACCATATCTCTTGTTACACTAAGTTACACAAGGTATTGTATGGTGAATGGTCTAATAAACTGTTTTTTGAAGTGTAATCACTGATATAGTATTTGTTAGTAAATGTTTTTTTCTGTTTTCTGTAAATTATTGCATTTTTAGAAGGAGACTGCAATACCAGAGCCAGTTAAAGATAAAGCTTTAACCTTTTTTTAATGGCAGTGCACAGTTTTTAGTTTGAAGGGTAATATATCAAGCTGCATTTCTTGATCCTACAATGCAACTCAAAACATAAATGATAAGATAAACTGACATTCATAGACATTCTGATATACTGGACATCATTTTTAATGAATAAAATGTCTGACACGATTTTAGGATGTTTTGTTACTGTACATTTTTTTCAACTCACACTAACTCGTTATCTGCACACTAAGGCGTGACTGCAAATGCTTAAAGGTATTATGGATACAGTGTAGAATATAAACAGACAGTGAAGAGTTACTTTTATGAAAAACTTTTATTCTGAGTATTGCTGGTAACAGGTGAATACATTCTCCCACTTAAATCACTCCCACACCAGCTTAAAAGATACTTGACCTATGCGTCGACTTTTGGGAGCTGCAGAGGAGACAGGCACGAGTCTCTCTCTTCTCTCCTCTCCCTCTGTGATTCTTCTGCTATGAGAAAGATAACAGCTCACTGTATCTCTGTAGTAAAGGTAATTAAAAGCACTAATGGTTTTTATTTAAAAATTAGATAGTTAAAGGTATATAAAAACAAGCATCTAGGCCTGTGACAAGGTTATCTCACCCATAAAGTAGATCAGTAGTGGCCCTACATTAATACTGATGCAATTTCATACTGAATGCCGCTATTTCATACTTTTTCTTCTTATTGATTACACAGATGAAAAGGCTTCAGTTTGACTTGTTAACTATGGGTAATAAAGTGCTAGAGGAGTGCTTTTGCTCCTTTAAAATGTGCCTGCTAGGCCTGTGCTGGGGCAAACAGCCCAGGCCTGAATCACACATTCTCTGGCAGCTGTTGACTCATCCTCACAAACACCCTGCCAGATTCTTCTACTACTGCAGCTGTCCAGGTTACAGTAAACACTGGCAAGAGGCCCAGGGTTTAAAAGGGTGCATGGCAGAGAATTTAGAGCATGTTACATGCATAATATTCAGGGCATGTTAAGCATGAGATTATTGTGTCTTGTCATGCGAACACAAGTCATGCAAGTGTCAGTACTTTGCTTCTAAGACAATAATTCAAATAACAGGTATGTTTAAAATAAGCATATATAATAGAGGTTCAAATTATACATTTAAAAGTGTGAATTAGCTAAATGAGTATAAATAAATAACTAGTCCATATTTCTTAAAATCTCATCTATTACTACCTTAAATCTGATAAACTTTGACATTAAAAGGCACTGAACTGTGCAATATAAAAATTCCCCCTCCTCATATAATAAATTCAATAGCAGTAAAAGAAAATAAACTATTTTGAACTAGGTCAGATGAATGGAATATCAAACAATTACATTTGTGTACAAGTTCATAAAAAAATGGACAACATTACAACATAACATTTAAAGAACTCTACAGGTAGACATGGTATTAGAGTACACTCTGGATGGGATGCCATTCTATCACAGGCCATTCTTATACCACTTTTACACACTTCCACACCTAGTAAAAATTTATAGTAGCTAATCTAACTACCAGCATGTTTTGGAAAGTGGAAAAAAATATTCCAAAAGTATTGGAAGAACTTGTGACCACAAAAATGGTTATCTAAGCTCATAAGCTGTATGCAATGAGCACTATCTGCTTCAGCCTTGATTTTTAGATGAGTCTTGACTCTGGGCAATATGCATTATACAGATATTATTTGTCTGTTCATTCAGCATGCACTCTGCTAGCACACAATACAGCATGACCCCTAAAAATGATTTGCCACTGCCTGTGTTCAAAGGAATACAAACATGCACATGCATACAAACACAGAACAATCAGTTCATCTAGTATTGATTATTATCTTATGCCAACAGCATCAATATCTCAAATTAAATTCTGAAAATTTTTCAGCAAAATGAGTAAGTAATCCAATCAGCCAATTGCTGCTTCTGTCTTTTAGTCAATTAACAATTACTAGAATTAATTGATCAGGGTCACTGGTTTTGACTCTGATTTTCTGTCTTTGTGGAGTTTTAGTGTCTGCATACTGTCTGCATATGTTTCTTCCAGGTTCTCCAGTGTCCCTCCTCCTCCCAAAAATATGCCAGAGGGAAGCTTGGCAGCTAAATATAAACCTTTAGCTTTGAGTAAATGTACACATTTATATGCACATGGTAACCTGTAATAGTCTGGCACCCTATACTTGTGCAGTGTCCTAGTATCAGCTCTTGATCCACCTTGACCCTGACCAAGTAAAAGAAAAAGATCATTATCTGATCAAAGCTTAAAGTATCAATGAGGACGGTATTATAAAACAAATATTTTTTATAGTTTATTAAAAGTGCTCATTTTTTCACAAACTTTTTTACTCTTGTTTTCTGCCCAATATCACAAAGTAGGAAACGATATTTCACAACCTGCCGTTGCTGTGATCATAGAATAAATGTATGTGACTTTTCTGGGTTTTGGCATGATGATAGACACCACATGAGAATGCTGCTAGCATGCCTGAATGCTGTGGTAAAACCGAAGCCTAAATACCGCCAGAGACTCCTCATGTCTCGCTCCATATCTCTACCTCGCCACACCATCATGACCCCTAATTGCAACCAAGTGCAGCAAATGCCTCTCCATCTATCTGCAGTGCACATGCTCATCAAAAAGCGAAAGTCACACTAAACTGAACTCAGATCAAGTTCAAAAAGTCTTGGTCACTTGGCCAGACAGATTGTCATTTCTCTAATGGAAGCTTTTTAAAGCAATGGGGCATTACTGCAGTCATGATACAATGCCAGAACCTTCATCAAGGGCACATGGGGTTGCTCCCCAAGCTGCTTTTGTACTGACACAAAATAAAAAAAGACATAAAGAGGTAAATATTTTAATTATATAACACTCTCAATGACTGAGCCCTTGAGATTTAACCTGAGTAAGATTTAATACATGCATAAGGAAGGGCAATTGGACATGTCCTGTTCCACTAAAAGTCTATCACTGGCATGTAATTTCTGTACTCAGCACACAGCAGTATATTCCAGTTCTCCATTCAATTTCTAACAAGCACAACGACTGTAATAAATACAGCACTGCACAAAACACTGGTTTACTCATGCACCATTTAGATACTCATGCAAATATGTTTCTATGTCATTGTTTATTACTTGGCATAAACATGTTTCATTGGAAATCCTGCAATAAATCAAGCTAGTAAGTGATTTCTGTCTTTATGTAGTTAATATTTTGCCTTTTAGACATTATTGATCAAACCTAAAATGCATAAAAAATGTGCAACTTTTTCAGATGCATTAAAATGAAACATTTCACTTTATATTTAAATTCAATGCAGTCATTACTTAAATGCATTAAATATCAATGCCAATATTGAATGCAGACATCGCTGAATTGTTTCTATTACTGATATGCAGTTTGCATTACTGAAATGCAATGCGATTTATAGCGTTAATTATTGGAAAAACAGTTTTGAGATCCCTGGAAAATGCAATAGTGGGTCAGCATTGATCTAATGAGGTCAAGGGAAAAAAAGGTAGTTTTGCCTGAACTCACTGTGAACTTACTATGCAGCACGACTTCGTGATGCTGACAACGACGAATGGATACAACCCAAACTCGTGCTTACTCCGATACACCCAGATCGCGCGAGAAGAGCAAAAACAGTCTGTGCAACAGACTCCCTTTGCCGCAGTCAATCATTTAAACGTCTCAGATAATCATTGTAAGAATGCTTGCTTTTCCATCTCTTTGACTGGAATAATGGAGAGCAGCAAAGATGCTGCACGTGCGCTCCTCCACAGCGCCGCCCGCAACCCTGCACGCGCTCGCGCTGCGATTTGCATGCAAGTGTTGTGTCGTGCTTGGGATGCTGCGCGCGCGCTTGGGTGTCCCCTGTGTTGCCTTTCTGCGTACTGTATAAAGATTAATCTACATCACTATTTTATATGCACAGACGAATATATATGGTAATATATATATTACGTTAAAAAAAAAAAAAAATATATATATATATATATATATATATATATATATATATATATATATATATATATTCGTTAAAAGCATATATATATATATATATATATATATATATATATATATATATATATATATATATATATATATATATGCTTTTAACGAATATATATATATATATATATATATATATATATATATATATATATATATATATATATATATATATATATATATATATATATATATATTTTTTTTTTGAGCTGCCGATAAAATATTGAAACACTAAACTAAACTTTCTTTCGACTTCTCCCATTAGGGGTCGCTACAGCGGACCATCCGCATGTTTGATTTGGCACATGTTTTTACGCTGGATGCGCTAGTACGCCTATACGCTGGATCCTAATGCAACCCTCCCCATTTATCCGGGCTTGGGACCTGCACTAAGGCTTGTGCAACTCTAATGGCTGGGGTTGGTTCCCTGACCGGGGATCGAACCCTGGCCGCAGCAGTGAGAGCGCCGCATCCTAACCACTAGACAATAGAAACACTATTAAAAAAATCTGTTTGCTTATTTGAAGGGTGCCCATAATTGTTTATGCCATTGTAAAGATTAATAAATGTATATCAAGTAATTGCACTTCACAAAGCAATGCCTAACAATGCGTATATATTACAAAGTGAAATTCTTTCTTGGCATATCCCAGCTAATTGGAAAACTGGGATCAGAGCACAGGACAGATGCATGATACAGTGCCCCTGGAGCAAAAAGAGTTAGGGGCCTTGTTCAAGGGCCCAAACGTGCCCGCTTGGTAACACTGGGGCTTGAACCCCTCCCCCTTCTGATCATTAACCCAGGGCCTTAACCAGTGAGCTACCACTTTCTCAAACTTAAACTTCTGTGACCTGGATTACAGACACACTCCACCCTAACAGCACTTACAATATTATAAGGCCATGAGGCAGCCAATATTTCCGTACTCAACTATTTTACTATCTTCTGCTGTCCAGTTATCTTCTATATGATTTACCATTCAGTCAAATAATAACAGAACAATAACTAAATAGATTTCCTGAATCTGGCCTCTCATGCACATCTTTACAGGCACACGATACCTATATATGAGTGAGAAGCCTGTAGAAGCAGGATTATTCTCTGCACCTTGCCCTAATTGGAGCTGCAAATATTGATGCACTGACCATAACAGATGACATGAGTTTCAAAGCTGTCACCACTGTGTGTGTGTGTGTGTGTGTGTGTGTGTGTGTGTGTGTGTGTGTGTGTGTGTGTGTGTGTGTGTGTGTGTGTGTGTGTGTGTATGAAAGAGCCTCACAATGGTTCCAGTGTGATGCAACACAAATGTCATATTGTTACTGGTACATTTTTGTGTCCTGGAGTAGGAGAGAAGAGCACCCACTTATTATCCCGAGACCTGCTGTAATTTCTGCTTTTTAATTCAGCCACTGTGAGTGCTGCTCAAGGCACCCAGAATCGGTCTACAGTAACAAGACACATTAGCGTTGTGTAGTTGCCCATGGACAGTTTTAGCCGCACCATGAGAAAACAGTACTATGCTTTGAAAAAACACATTTCTATTCTCACACATATTTGTGAAACAAATAACCTGAAAAACTGAAAACTATTTTGAGATCCATTTCATTTTTGCAATGTCTCTGTAATCATTTCACAGTAAGGAATATTAAGCACTAATTTTTCATTTGTGATGTTTGTGAAATGTTTTGAAATCTCAGTGAAGTTATAAAATTTAGAATCAGAGTATATACCACTGACATAGTTATGTAGAAAATGTAGAAAAAACTAAATACAAAGTGAATCCTAGTTCTATCCCTCTTATTTTTGTTGTGTCCACCATCTGTGGGCTACAAGCCAAGTATCTTATCCCCTACAGCCATCATTTATCACATGCACTCACCTGCCTGATGGCCAAGCCTCTCTAAGCCTTTGCTGCCAAAACTCAGTGAAACTGAGACTGCATACAATACCACAGGAACAATGATAAATTATCTTGATGACAAACTGAAACCACAGTAAGGTCACAAATTCAGCTGAATCTGACTTCACAGAAGGCCGTCTTGAGCCGTGGCAAAAGAGAAATGGGCATCAATAGTAAATGGGCATCTGCACACTGAAATAACATGTTTGTATTATTTACTATTAATTATAATAAATGTATAAAAGAATTAAAAAATTATTCATTTTATCATGCTTCCATGTAAAGTGTGGATCTGTGTATGCTGGTTTTAAATTTTTAGACAGTTATTAAGACAATGGTTGTATATATTGTAACTCTTTATATTATTATATTACTTGCGTTATAGGAAGAGCTGACAAAAAGATAGAAAAGTTCAATTTAAGCCAAATTAAGATTATTTTCTATACCAGGAACAATATACACACAGTGAATGAATCAGGGGAAAATGCTTAAACTTTGTCCGGGTGCAAAAGAGTTTCTAACCTTCAAAGCAGAGAACAATGGTTTTACATCTGAAATCATTGAGGGTTTTTGCGCCCTCTAGTGAACAATTAAGAGAAAAGACTAAAGTATTGCTGTCAAAACGTTTCCATTCCAACATGTCTCTGGCTTGAGGGTTGCTGAGATAACAAAATTAATGAATAAAATGTTTTGGGTAGTGAGCAAATCATATTTAAATATAATATTTGATTAAATTATTTGAGAACATTGATAGTCAAACCAAGCAAAAAATTAAAAAATTAAAAAAACACTGGCAAATAAGCTTCACCTCATCCAACATCCAGCAATTCTGAGCCATGAGCATGGGTGTAACAAAATTTATCGGAGAGAAACGTTTGTGTAATCAAATACAGATTAACAGCATGATCTGATGAAATAATTATTTAAACTCACACTGAGTTTCAATCATGTTATATAGTTATAATGGCATTGCGGTCACTTGTGCACAAACCTGTCACCTGCCACAGAAGTCCACTGAATGGAAAAATAGGTAGGCGGGACCAATGTCATAATTTACATCACACAGTTCACTTGCATGTGAAGTAACAATGAATTATTTTCACATCAGCTTGTTCACTTTCATATGCCACATCACCTCAGTAAGGTAAGTGCTGCTGAGACAAGCTTTTTCCAAGTCTGTATTGCATGAATGTGATATCTCTTCCAGATGGCATATGGAAATTATATATGGGTACAGACTTAAGATATACAATTAAGATAGTCATTAAAATAGACCCTTATACTGCATGTAGGTGAGGAAGGCGCGATTGAGATGGTTTGGACATGTGCAGAGGAGGGACATTGGGTATGTGTCGGTAGGAGAATGATGAGGATGGAAGGAAAGAGGAAGACCAAGGAGGAGGTTTATGGATGTGGTGAGGGAAAACATGCAGGTAGTTGGTTTGAAAGAAGCAGATGTAGAGAAAAGGGGGGTTTGGAGACGGATGATCCACTGTGGCTACCTATAATGGGAGCAGCCGAAAGAAGAAGAAGAAGATACTGCATATGTCATTAAAATTCTATTGAGTCGAGAGTCAAGTTTTAATTGTCATATCAAAACTATATAGCTGATGTAGTACACAGTAAAATGAGACAACAATACTCCAGAACCATGGTGCTACATAAAACAACATAAAACTACATCACACGATATAGAGCTACATACAGAACACAGAGATAAGGACTAAAATAAGTTGTCCTTGCCACATAAAGTGCATCATGTCCAACCTAGTGCAAACAGACAACACAAGACAGTGTAGGACAGATATACAACACACAAAATAGCACTGCCAGTAAACTTACTGTATAATGTGTTGTACAGTACAATGTGCAAACAGAGAACTGTAAACAAGAGTATACTTGTAAATATACTGTAAACACAAAATGTTGTGCAAAACAGCAACAGCAGCAATCGAGTAAATGTGCAAAACAGCATGTAAATAGTTATAATATAGTTATAATAAAAATAATAACAATATAATATGGTTGGTGCTGAAGACGTGTGTGTGAATTGAAATGAGTATTGAGTGTGTGTGAGAGTTCAGATTTGTAACAGTTCAGTAACACAAAGTTAAGTGTGTGTGTGTGTGTGTGTGTGTGTGTGTGTGTGTGTGTGTGTGTGTGTGTGTGTGTGTGTGTGTGTGTGTGTTTTGTACAGTTCAGTTCTGTGTATTAAGGAGCCTGAGGGCTTGAGGGAAAAACTGTTGCACAGTCTGGATGTGAGGCCTGAATGCTTCGGAACCTCTTTCTTGATGGTGGGAGAGTGAGGGTTAGGGTTAGGGTTAGGGTCTGTGAGGGGTGTGTGGGGTCGTCCACAATGCAATTAGTTTTACAGATGCAGTGTCTGGTGTAAATATCTGTTTTAGAGATGAGAGATGAGAGGGACTGTTGGCTCCACACCAGGTTGTTAGCTGTTGCACCTCCTCTCTGTATGCTGACTCGTCGTTGTTGCTGATGAGACCCCCCACGTTCATGTCATCAGCAAACTTGGTGGTGTGGTTTGAGCTGTGCATTGCTACACAGTTGTGTGTTAGCATTTGGCTTATTTATAGATAGAACTACTGCTTGACATTGTGCAAATAACACTTGCATAATGTGCATGTTCATGTGCAAAAACCATGCACATCATAAGTGATGCTACAAATCACTTATGAATACCTTTGACTGTTAGGTTTCCACTTTTCAGTGTTTGATTAGGCAACAACTGTAGGGCATCTGTGATTGTGCAGCTCTTGGCCCCTGAAAATGCTTCTTGCATTTTTTTTTATTATTACTATTATTATTATATAATTAATAATTAATATAATTAATAATAGTTAATTTATTTATTTGATTATTATTATGTATTCTATATTCTATATTATCATTACATTTTCTATGGGTTCACAGGTTTCATCCCACTCAAGAACAATGTTTTTACATTTGACTCCTGGTTTTTCAAGCGGTATGTACAATGACATTATGTGCTATGGTTTCGATAGGGCTCTTGAAAAACTTGGTTTTGATGTGGGTACTAAAGATGAATGATGATGATGATTATGATGATAATTATTGTCTCAGTAATTCAGGAGGTGCTGCAGCCCCGTATTGTTGTGGTGGGTGCTGGTGCAGCTGGACTCGGCGCAGCCATCAAGCTAAACCATCTGGGTTTCAAGAACATCATTATTGTTGAAGCATGTCAGCAGGTTGGAGGCAGAATAGCAAAAGCAAATATAGGTGCTTGTGTCTTTTTATAAGATTAAATATATATAGCTGTTTTAAACGATTGGATTTTATTTTTATGGTTTGCATCGTATTTTTATTCGGACACATGAAGCAATATGGAACACATTTAGCCTACATTTAATGTTTTTTTTGTTTTTTTACACAGGAAATGCCTGGGTTGACACTGGGGCTCAGTATGTTCATGGTGCATCTGAAAAAAACCCAGTCTACTGTCTTTTAAAAAAGTCTGGCCTCCTCAGCCAAGTGCCAGAAGATGGCAAAAGCTTGTTCTACAGATGCAATGGATACAAAGTTGATGAAGATTTCAGCAAATATGTGTATGGGGCTGGAGAAAGAATAATTCGGTATTATGGTAATATTGGAAAAAGCATTGGAGAACATTTTGCAGAGAAAGCTCAGGAGCTCATCGACATGCATCAAGCTGATGAGAAGATGCTAGTGCAGAGCATTCTTTCTTTAGTTGGGAAACAGTTTTTGCTCGATATCGGAGCCTCTGACCTTCATAATGTATCTTTGGCTTCGTGGCAATATTATATCAACATGGGGGAAGATCTCAATGTGGAAGGGTACAGTTTGAAAAAGTTTTTATTCATTCAAAAACTTAATAACAACTGCTAATGTGTACTACATAGTGTTATTTAATGTCTTCAATCTAGACTTATGTTTCAATTGGTGGAAAATTTAATGGAGGACTTCCCTAAGGAGTGTTTGCTCTTGAATAAAGCAGTGAGCAAAATTGACTGGGACGGCTCTTTCAGTGATAAAGAAGGCCATGTTTACCCTGTGTGTGTTGTGTGTGAAGACGAAGATGAGATTTTGGCAGATCATGTAATTGTCACAATCTCACTTGGTGAGTAGTTTATGTCATGTATATTATAGTAATTGTATACCACAGCAATACTGTATATCAATGATTATTTTTTCATTATTTCCATTATTATTTTTGAACTTTTACAATTCATGCTTTTATAGTTTATAGTTACATATCTTTGTTGTGAAACCACTGTGAGCTAATTATTATGATGCATTTATGTTTACTGATTACTGATATTTATGTTTTAGCAGCTATACACAGTCATACACACACCAGTTTCTTTTTCCCCCCTCTTCAATTTAAGAAGACAAAAACAGTACATCATGTTAGTGGAAAACTGATGATCCTAGAGACATTTTCCTTAAATGTTATACTGGTCAAATTAAATCTCTGAATGAGATTTGTATGAGATTATGAGATTTTGTGGGTATGAGGTTAGGGCTCTGTGTGGGCAACTCGAGTTCTTCCACACTAAACTTGGCAAACCTTTTCCTCATAGTTTGCTTTGTGCACATGGGCATTGTCATGCTGGTATAGTCTAGACCGGGGTGCCCAATAAATCGATCGCGATCATCCGGTTGATCGCGAAGGTAATGTGGGTAGATCGCATGACATTTAAAAAAAAAAATTATTTATGCATTTTTAGGTAGATCTTTTTGACTTGGTCCTTTTATAAGTATCTCGCATACTGAAAAGGTGTGTGCACCCCTGGTCTAGACCAATCCCTTTGTTTTCTTATGTGTTAATATACAGTTCAATATCATGCTTTCATTTAAAAAAGAAAAAGATTTTTGCACATTGTTTTTTTCCAAAAGGCTGCCTCAAAGCTCAAGCAGACACGTTCTTCAAACCAAGACTTTCAGCAGAGAAGAAGGAAGCGATTGATAAACTTGGTTTTGGAAATATTGGAAAGATCTTCTTAGAATATGAGAAAGCATTCTGGGAGAATGATGTCAGTCATATTAATTTTATTTGGGACGACGACTCTGTTTCATCTGTGCACACTGATCAAGCTCAGTGGCTGAAACACCTCCAAATATTCACTGTGATGAGACCAAAAGAAAAGTATGATGAACAATTAATAAAGATGGTATTAAAATATACAAGTTTGATATAATGAAATAGGTGTCTTGTTTTAGGTTTGGCAATGTCCTAATTGGATGGTGTCCTTCAGATGTAGCTGACCTGATTGAGACCATGCCAGAGAAAGATTTAACTAGTGCAATCACTGAACACATCAGGATGTTTACTGGTAGATTTACATTATATTATGTCTATCTCAAAATTTACAGGGCATCATACAACGACTAGGTATAAATTTGTGGCCACCGATCAGGCATAACATTATGACCACCTGCCTATTGTGTTGATCCCCTTTTGCCAAACCATCCTGACCCTTCGAGCATTAACAGCATTAACAGCATTTCTTAAGCAATTTGAGCTACAGGATCTCGTCTGTTAATCAGCTTTTGCTCCCTGCATGCATTAATGAGCCTCGGCCGCCCACAACCCTGTCGCCGGTTCATCCTTGGTCGACAGAATGGGAAGAGCCCACAAGAGCTGCAGTTTTGGAGATGCTCTGCCCCAGTTGTCTAGCCATCACAATTTGGCCCTTGTCAAATCCGCTTAAATTCGTATGTTCGCTCGAATTCAAAATGGTTACTTGCTCCCTAATAAATACCACCCACTAGCAGGTGCCATGATTAAGAGACAGTGTAACTTCACTGGTTATAATGTTATAATGTCATAATTGTATGCATGGTCGGTGTATATATATATATATATATATATATATATATATATATATATATATATATATATATATATATATATGTTAAAGTAAAGATTTTATAAAGGATACACTCTCTCGCTCTCTCTCTCTCTCTCTCTCTCTCTCTCTCTCTCTCTCTGTGTGTGTAGGAGATCCACATATTCCTCCACCAAAGACAGTTCTGCGCACAGAGTGGCGTAGTAACTGCTTCACATCCGGTGTTTGTAGTTTTCTCCCTGTTAATGTAGATGCGCTGGTCATGGATGTCCTGGCACAGCCTTTAGTTGGCACTAGGAACCCGAACAAGGTAAAAGCCACTTCTTATCAGTGGAATATGTCTAAAGTTTTATTACAATTATTATCAGTTGAGAGGACATGTCATTTGTATTTGCAAATATGAATGCCTTTAGACAGTTAAGGCAAAGTTGTAAGAAAAATTTGGTTATTCTCCTTACAGGATCTTCAGGTTTTGTTTGCCGGAGAAGCAACTATAAAGTCACTGTATGGTACAGTGCAGGGAGCTTTGCTTTCTGGACACAGAGAAGCGGAGAGACTGCTGCAGTATTACAAAGTAACCAAGCCTGCTACTGTTCCCTGTGCCACACAGACTTAATAAATATTTCAGATTTCCTAGATCAGAGTAGCCCATTCATGCCACAAACTTTTCTCAAATCAAATAAGTCTTACTCCAGTGTACTTACTAAAATAAAATTGTATAAAGAAAATGTTTTTCTGAATTTTGTATTCTTTTAAAAATGGCTTTGGACAGTGGTTGTGAATATTTGTGCTCATTCAGCCACAAGGGTGTTAGAAAAGTCAGGTACTGATGTAGGATGAGGAGGCCTTGGGTGCAATCAGCATTCCAATTTATCCCAAAGCTGTTCATTAGGGTTAATGTCAGAGATCTATAGCAGACCAATTGAGATCCTTCTCTTCAACCCATGTAAAACAAATTATCATGGAGCTTGTTTGGGAAAATTATCATGCTACCACATCCGAAGACATCCTATGCAGCTGTCTGCCTCCAACTTATATAATCAATAAACTGAAAAAAATGTGTATAATAATTTGACTTTTTCTAAATTGATATATATGAATATTAATATAAATATGAATGTATATAATTATTTTTGAAAAAGTGGCCACTAAATTTGGGCATTTCTTGTTTTTATTTACACTAAAACAAAGCGCAAAGTTTCAAATAGTAGGATTGAATGGTACTTATATTTATGAACTATAAAGTATGTCAAAAGTTATATAATGCTACTTGGTATGATTTGGACGTCGCGTTTATTTAGTTATTTTGTTCAGTAGGAAACAGACAAAAAAAATACAACCGACACGATGACGTAGGAACCATGTAGTGTCTTGCCACTTGTTTCTGCACGGTAATAATTATGTGAACACCACCTCACATGTTGACCTTTTCCCCATCCTCTGCATGGATTTGTAGTTTATTTTTGTACGTGTAGAAGGCAAAGATATAGCTATGGCTCTAAATAAAATACTGACATGTCATCGGAGTCTATTCAGGTAAGTTTTAAAACAAAGAAGGCCGCTGTTTTGGAGTCTGGGTTGCTTAGCACAGGCGCGCTAACAGGACCACAGTGTCAGTGCCAGTGTAACACTACTTACTCAGCTTTACAGGTCGCAGATAAAAGGAGAACAATGATGAATCCTGGACTCAATGACAGTTTTATGCATCTAAACCTGTAGACAGTAGTTTTGCTAAATGCTCATACCTACATGGATTGTTTTCTAAATCGTTTGCACTTACTAGGATTTTTTTGGTTACAAAAGCATCCAGTTGAACATTTTCTAAAGTGAAAGAAATAAATGATAAACAATAACAGTATAAAAGTTATTGCACATTTTTAAATCAAGAAAATAAACACAAAAAAGTGCAATTAAAGTTAAAATTTAAGTTTAAAGTTTGAATTAAAGTCACTAAGTTTTATTTTATTGCAAATTGGGGAGAGCGTTTAAGTGCTCATGAGGTAGATGCCTGTGGAAAGAAACTTTTCTTGTGCCTGGCTGTCTTGGTGCTTGCAAAAGTTTTTTTAAAAAGCATATTGCTTGGATGTGAGGGATCCAGGGTGATTTTCAGGGCCCTTTTTCATACTCTGGGTCTATACAGTTCTTGAAGTGTGGGAAGCATCAATAATCCTTTCATCCTTTCGAACCGTCCCCTGTAGTCTTCTGATGTTTGATTGTGTAGCTGAGCCGAACCAGACAGTTATTGAAGTGCACAGGACAGACTCGAGCAGCTCCTGTGGCAGGTTGAACTTCCTCAGTTGGCGAAGGAAGTACATCCTCTGTTGAGCCTTTTTAACAATTAAGAGTCGGTGTGATTGTCGACCTTCAAGCCCTGAGAGATGGTGGTTCCCAGGAACCTGAATGACTCCACTTCTGCCACAGTTCTGTTCATGATGGTGAGTGTGGGGAGTGCAGGGTGGGTTTCTCCTGAAATCCACAATCATCTCCACAGTTTTGAGCGTGTTTATCTTCAGTTTGTTATGACTGCACCAGACAGCCAGCTGAACTTAGCTTCTAAATGCAAATTATCACAGTCATTAATGACTGTAGTGTCATCTGCAAACTTCAGGAGCTTGACAGAAGGGTCTGTAGAGATGCAGTCGTTGGTGTACAGATAGAAAGGTGGTGGGGAGAAAACACATCCCTGGGGGGGGCACTAATGCTGATAGTACGGCTGTTTGTCATGGATTTTCTCAGTCTCACTAGCTGTTGCCTATCTGTCAGAAAGCTGGTGTAACACTGACATGTAGAGATAGGAACAGAGAGCTGGGTTAGTTTGGTCTGGGGAAGTTTTGGGATGATGGTTTTGAAGGCCAAACATCCAACATACCAGTTTGCCTGGTAAGCAAACTGCATTGGGTCCAGCAAGGATCCAGTGATGTCCTTCAAATAAGCCAACACCATTCTATCAAATGACTCCATTACCATAGATATTAGGGCAATAGCTCTGTAGTCTTTAATTTCAGTGATTTTTGGTCTCTTTGGGACGGGTATGATGGAATGTTTAAAAGCAGGAAGGCACTTTACAAAGTTCCAGTGATCTGTTAAAGATCAGTGAAAAGATGGATGCCAGCTGGTCTTCACAGGTTCTTAGACAGGCTGGTGAAACTCCGTCTGGTCCTGGTGCTTTCCTTCTTTTTTCCCCTAAAGACCTTCACTGATCTGAAGTACAGTAGGGGGGCTGCTGGAGGTGTTGATGTTCGAGTGGTGAGATGGTCAGGAAGGGTGTGAGGTGTGCTACTGGGAGTTTCATATCTACAGTAAAACTCATTCAGGTCATCAACCAGTTGTTGATTCCCTACAGAGCTGGGGGATAGTGTCTTGTAGCTTGTGATATCACTCAGGTCTTTCCACACTGAAGCAGGGTCATTGGCTGAGAACTTACCCTGCTTTTAGTGAACTGAATTTGCCTGTATTTAGTCTGAACATATACAAGGCAGAAGCTTGAGGAGAAGTACGAACTGGAGAGCGGGTATAATCCGTAATGCGGGTAGAATCTGTAATGCGGGCAGTCCAGGGATGATTGCCAATGTGAACCGTTAAAGGCAAATTTATCTTGAGCATTTCCTCCAAAGCGGAGCCAGGAAGTACGGGAAATACTAGTGGTAGGAAGTCTGGTAGCTCTCTCATGGCAACGAATAGATCCGACTGTCAGTGAGGTGGAATCGGGACCTTATAAAGGGGAAAGGTAATGGGGAACAGGTGTAGGTGATTAGAGCAGGAAGAGGCTGAGTCAGAGTTAGAGCCTTAGAAGGAGGTGTGGCTGGTGGTTCCCTGACAAAATCACACTTGCATTGGTATGAATGAAAAAATGACAATATTAAAATATAGATGAATAGATATAGATGAATATCATTAATTATCAATAATAACATATAAATAAATGTAAATTGAGCAAATTAGTTATTTCAGAAGTGTGTATCAAACTGGTAGCCCTTCGCATTAATCAGTACCCAAGAAGTAGCTATCAGTTTAAAAAAGGTTGGTGACCCCTGGCTTAGACAGTTTGCTCTTCAAAATGACTGGCTTTGTATTGTTACACCAAGGTCACATGCACTGCTAATGTTTCCCTTCTGTATTCCCTGTTTATGTTAAATGGTGATATTTCCTCTACTTTAGGTGTCTCCAGGATGTGATATCTCAGAGATGTTTACTTTCTGTGTCCTCGTTTCATGCTACACCCACTCAGTCAAACTCCAACCGATCCTCTGTGGTTTGCTGCAGCAGGCAGAAGTATGAGCGCATGTACCCGGTGTTGCTTGTGCATCCTGACGGCTCCACCATTAATATCAGATACAAAGAACCTCGGAGAATTCTAATGGTAAGTGTAAACGTTTCAGTTAGTTAGGTTATTGCATCCATTTCGTTTGTGGGTGGATCGAATATTATTATTATTATTATTATTTTGAATTAAAACATTACTACACGGCATGAATATTACATCAGTTATGTTCAAATATTAGTTAATTAAAAAGTGCAAAAGTTTGCATTAACTTTGACTCATTCTAGTAAACATATTTAATATGACTATTTAATAAAACCAGTTTACTTTTCCCCTATTAATTTATATATATTATGTTATATTTATATTTTTTTTATTATGTTTGAATCGGTTTAACTTATAACATAAAAGTAAGGTTAATAATATAACGTAGAGAACAAAATTTTAACTCAAAATTCGGGTGATGCAAAAATTAGTACATCCCACTGATAGTCTCTGGAGTTTAGACTACATTTTAGACTACAAATGTCTTATTTAAGAAGAATTCAACCACAGGTGAGTCTAATCATTCATTGCACTGGTGGCCAGCAGACAGCTGACTATAAAAGGGTGTTACTTCAAGAAAACCCCTTCCCATTTCATGCTGTCAGCAATGGCACCACATGATAGAAATGTCACAAGACCTGAGAAAGAAAATAATTACTTTACACCAGAAAGGCAAAGGCTACAAGAAGATAAGTAAAGCTTTACTTATTAGTCAGAATACTGTAGCAAAGGTGGTACAAAAATGTTAATAAAGATGGAACCGCAATCATCTCACAGAGATGTCCAGGTCGTCCACGGAAGTTAACACCTCGACAGGAGCCTCTTCTGATGAGAAGGTTTGAAGAGAATTGGCATGTAAGTTCACTGCAGTTATCTAAAGAAGTAGAAAGCCAAACTGGGGTGACTGTTTTCCATGACACAATACGGCATACACTGCAGAGGAATGGCATGCATGTGTGCTGTCCAGGAAAGAAGCCTCTTCTAAAGCCTAGGCACAAAAAGGCTCGCCTAGTATTTGCCAGGACCCATGCTGACAAAGACTATGATAAAGACTACTGGGACTCTATACTCTGGAGTAAGGAGACCAAGATAATAGTTTTTGGAACTGATGGCTTTGAAACTATGGTGTTGCGAAAGTGAGTAATACAATGAAAATTGCATAGTGCCTAAGGTGAAACATAGCGGTGGCAGTGTGCTTATGTGGGGCTGCCTGGGTGCTGCTGGTGTCGGGGAGCTGCACTTCATTAAACGCATCATGAATTCACAGATGTACTGCTCTATACTGAAAGAGAAGATGCTACCATCACTCCGTGCCCTTGGTCGTCGTGCACATTTCCAACATGACAAAGATCCTAAACACACATCTAAGGCCACTGTTGGATTTCTGAAGAATAGGGCTGAAAGAGATTCAATGAACAAGTTTGTCTCCTGATCCGAACCCAATCGAACACCTATGAGGAACTCTGAAGAGACAATTTGAGCATCACTCTCCATTCAGCATCCAGTCTCTAAGAGAGGTAATTATTGAAGAATGGAAAAGATAGATGTTGCAAAATGTCGCCAACTTGTTCATTTCATTCCTAGAAGATTTGGTGCTGTCATTAAAAATCATGGAGGCCATATAAAAGTACTAGATGTAGTAGTTTTGGTTTGTTGTGTACTTATTTTTGCATCATCAACTAATTTGAGTAAAACTGAATTTAACCTTAATTTCAAGTTATAAGTTAAACTTTGTCTTGTCAACATTTTGGAAATTGTTTTTGTGTTCATTGTGTTTTGTGTTTATTTCACCTTTCAAAATATAGTAGTGGATAAAAAAAAAAAAAACTGTACATTTCCCACAAGCCTTTCTTGATTTCTCTCAGATGCCTGTGGACATTACAAGTCTGTCAGAGGAGGAGAGAAAAGCCAGGATGCGAAAGAGGGATCCTAAGAGGGGAGTGACTAAGAGAAAGGATGATGAAATTGAGGATGACTTTAAAGTGGAGGACTACAGCAAGTTCTGGAAGAAAACATGATATATATATCAGTATATGAATGCTATTTTACATGTACAGAATGTATGCTGTTTTGTTTATTTGTTTATCATTGAATCATTAAAGATTCTTAATACCAAGAGAGTCAATCTCTTTGTCTTTCTCTTACACATACATACACACAGACATATGCATGTGTTTTTTAAACATTTCATTACACATTCATTCCCTATTTGCTTTTATAATAATCTCCACCTTTCTGGGAAGGCACTCAATGTGCTTGTGGAGATTTGTGATAATTTAGCCAAAAGGGTGTTAGTAATGTAGGTGAGGTGAGATGGCATTCCAATTCATCCCAAAGGTGTTCAATAGGGATGAGGTCAGAGCTCTATAGCAGACCACTTGAGATCTTCATGGATCAAGCTTGTCTTTGAGTATTGTCATGACATTTCTGCAATATAGAGTGATGGTACATTTTTAGATTACTATATAGTTGTTTTCTTTTCTCCTTCTACTGGGCTGCTGCCATTAGGGGTCACCACAGCGGATCATCCGTTTCCATACCCCCCTGTCCTCCACATCTGCCTTTTTCAAACCAACTACCTGCATGTCTTCCCTCACCACATCCATAAACTTGGCCTTCCTCCTTTCCTCCTTCCTGGTGGCTCCATCCTCAGCAGTCTCCTACTGATATACCCCATGTCCCTCCTCTGCACATGTCCAAACCATCTTACTTGTGCCTCCCTCACCTTGTCTCCAAGACGTCCTACATGCACAGTACCTCTAATAAACTCATTTCTAATCCTGTCCATCCTTGTCGCTCCCAACGAAAACCTCAACATCTTCAGCTCTGCTACCTCCAGCTCCACCTCATGTCTTTTACTCAATGCCACTGTCTCTAAATCATACAACATCGCAGGTCTCACCACAGTCCTGTAAACTTTCCCTTTCACTCTTACAGATACCCTACTATCACAAATCACTCCTGTCACTCTTCTCCACCCACTCCACCCTGCCTGCACTCTTTTCTTAACTTTTTTAAGACACTCTACATTACCTTGCACTGTTAACTCCTCCACCTCTTCTCCCTGCAACCGCACCACTCCACCCCCCTCCCTCTCATTCACACACATGTACTCTGTCTTCCTCTTACTGACTTTCATTCCCCTTCTCTCCAGCACGTACCTTCACCTCTCCAGGCTCTTCTCAACCTTTTTTGTAAGTGTTAAAATGAAGCATTTTAATATTTGGTATATCACCATTCCTAATTTGGTCTTAAATGGCCTGCCATGGCACTGAAAGTGACTTCACTGTTAAAATGATTTCACTGAGAAGACTTGAGAACTCCCTGACAGACGGACTACGAGGTGTTTTTATACAGCTCTCTGTACAATACATCCCACTGTGAGGGTTTCCTCATCTGTTTTTCACCTTTCTCACAAGGTCTCTGGGTGTGATTAATGATTCACAGAGTCAGTCCTAGCCTCAAAGTTCACAATCCTTTGTCTGGTATTTTATTCAAAATGACATCCGCATCTGAGCTGGTTACAGGCACAGCTGAGCCGGGTCAAAATGGGAAATTTACGCTTGAGATTGCTGATATTGTGGTTGTGGTGGTCTATTTTATATTTGTTTTAGCAGTGGGAATATGGGTACGTTGACTGTTTAATGGCCTTATTTTTAATTGAGTGCAATAAAGTTTATTTTATTAAAAAAGAAACTTTCCCCAAGCTTTCTCTTTAATTGACACAGCTGATGGGTTTTGTTTTTGTTGTTTTAAGTCATCTGTCAAAGCCAACAGGGGAACTATTGGAGGTTACTTCTTAGCAGGAAGATCCATGACATGGTGGCCAGTGAGTTGTTTCAAATTTGTACCAATTTCCTGTTCTTTAAATGTACTGCATAGCTGTAGAAGAAAGTGATTCTAGTTTTATCACTATTACTCTGACATAAGTATCTGAAGGTAAGAAAAAATAAAAACATTATAATACTATTGGTGGGTTTTAACATATAAAGATATTAGCAGAACATAGACCAAACACAGATATAACAGATTTAGATGGATAAAATGTATAATACAGTTTATGAATGAAAGTTTTAAAATATATATAATATTTTCGCTTGTTTTCTTCTGATAGATTGGAGCTTCTTTGATGTCCAGTAATGTTGGCAGTGGTTTGTTCATTGGATTAGCTGGTACTGGGGCAGCAGGGGGGATCGCTGTGGGGGGATTTGAGTGGAATGTAAGTTCTGAATATTTTTATATTTAGGTTGTAAAAGTGTAGCAGCCTGGTAAAACCTGTCACACAGCAACATTCTGTACTGTAGAGAGTTCTGAAAAGTCAAGACTTTAAAATTATATATAGTTTTACATATATAATTTTATATATTTTGCATATATCTTAACCAGGTTGTAGCGTTTGTAAAGTCTGATGTGAAAAGTGAGAAAGTTGGATTTAAATACACCATTCTGATTGTGACAAAGCAGCATCATGGACAATCTAACATCCTAACAATCTAACTTATTATAATAACTGAACTTAATTAGGTTTATGTATATTTTGCCACATTTTGTAGCTATTTAGCAACTTGGTCCAAGTATGGTGTTCAATTATTGACAGGGAGCAACAGGAAGGTATTAGTCATGTGACCTTTGAAGCAACCATGGGTAGATATGAAAGTAAATAAAACAATTTAATTAATACTTTATATATTTATAATTTAAGTTGAGGTGGGGTTTTTTTCTGCAAACACCAGAGACAAACCAGCTAGTTTAAACTAACAACAATGCAGTATGTGGTGTGTAAAAAAAATGTGTTCTTCTTATGAAAGGCAGCATGGGTCCTTGTGGCATTGGGCTGGATCTTTGTGCCTGTGTACATTTCCGCTGGAGTCATCACAATGCCCGAATATCTCAAGAAGAGGTTTGGAGGCCAGCGCATTCGGATTTACATAAGTGTTCTGTCTCTCATTCTCTACATCTTCACCAAAATATCAGTAAGAACTCCAAACATGTTTTAATGAACATGGAGCAAAAATTATTTAAATTTAATTTATATTTACAGTTTTTGGCTGGCGGACTTATAGTCCCTTTGTAGTCTCCATCTAAACATATTCTGATATTAGTACAAATAAGTCAATGTCATAAGATACCTTTCCCCATATATTTTCTAAAATTCCATATGTTTATGGGAGAAATTAAGAAATTATAAACCTTTCCAGGCTTTTGTGCTAGATATACAGGGACCCTTTACTTTCAGGTTGTCCTCTGACTTTTACTTTACTCTTGCCAGACAGACATTTTCTCTGGAGCCCTGTTCATTCAGGTCTCACTGGGATGGGACCTGTATCTCTCCACTGTCTTGCTGCTTGCAGTCACAGCACTCTATACAATTGCTGGTAACGAAAACAAAATAATATGTGAACTGAATACCATTACGGCATATGTTTGCTGATGGATTGTTGATGGGTTATTTTTTGTAGGTGGATTAACAGCAGTGATTTACACTGATGCACTGCAGACTGTCATCATGGTAATTGGAGCATTTGTTCTCATGTTCATAGGTATGTATTTTTAAGCTAGAACGCAAGTGCACTATCATTTAAATGCTATAATATTTCTGGTGAATTTTTAAATGTGATTGTTTCAAAGGCTTTTTATAACAATAGAAATATGTAATCATATGATATCATTACCATTATCATTAAATAAAAATGTAAATAACAAACACTGATACAATGATGTCATATAAGAGTAAAAGAAGGGTAACAATAAATGTGATTTACATGGGTCCTCTCACTCCATGCTGTTGTCTTTATTGTTGTTATTTTTTTATAACATCATGCCCCATTGTTATTTACCCAACCTGATTTCATTTCCACATTTAGAGATACATTATTTGTACTTTGTAGTTTACCTAATAGAAACCAATGATATTGTGGATGATTCTACTTTCTAGACTTTGATCTTAGGATGCATATAATACAATATGTGCAATGCAATAGTAAAGTAAAATATGAATAGTTAGATTTCTTTATAATATTTCTGGATTAGCTATCTGACATAATGAATGAGACAAAAACAAGAAAAGTTTTACTTGGGTAGGTAAATTTCTCAGCAGGGTCTTGCATGTGAAGAAAGCTTGCATCATGCATATTATGGTTTGTTAATTTCTGTCCCTATCAGCATTTAATAAAGTAGGTTGGTACCAGGGCTTGCTGGAGCAATATGAGAAAGCTATACCTGCTCTCACTGTTCCTAACACAACGTGTCACCTTCCTCGCTCTGATGCCTTTCACATCTTTCGGGACCCGGTCAGTGGTGATCTGCCGTGGCCTGGCTTGCTTTTCGGTCTCACCGTGCTGGCTACATGGGTGTGGTGCACTGACCAGGTAACTGTTTCATAGTTCTTGTTTTTTTTTTAACAAGGCTGAAGAAGAAGGCTCTAATTACTGAGCCAGAAATCCAGAGGAAGTGCATTATATTCTTTGATTCTTCTAATTATTGCAATGAAAAGATTGTTGATTTTTACATTTGCTGCATGAGAGACACTTTGTCTAACCAGACACCAGCTTGGAGCTAAAAGTGGTTACCTTTAAAATAACTATTATTGTACGTTTGACTATGCTTCTGGTCTTTGGTCATTTGCAGGTGATAGTGCAGAGGTCCCTCTCTGCTAAAAACCTGTCCCATGCTAAAGGAGGCTCGGTGTTAGGTGGCTACCTAAAAATCCTACCCATGTTCTTCATTGTCATGCCAGGAATGATCAGCAGAGCACTCTACCCAGGCAGGTTCAATCATCTCAATTCTAATCTCCCCAAGATAACATGGGTCTTCCGATATGTTCTTCTAAACCCACATCAATGTGCGTTTATATCAAACAGATGAAGTTGGATGTGTAGATCCTAATGATTGCTTTAAGATATGTGGAGTTTCTGTGGGCTGTTCTAACATCGCCTATCCTAAACTGGTAGTGGAATTGATGCCAGTAGGTACTGTATGGCCGCCGTTTCCTTTTATCCTATGATCATTCCATTTCTGATTATTTATGTTTAACATTATTAATAGGCAGAGTACAGAGTCCAATGGGGAAAGTACAGGCATGTGGAATAATACTTAGATAAATATTAAACAGTACTAGTTAATACTCATATTAAATTGTCATTTCATACTTTATTAAATTGAATAAGATATCCAAATAGGATGACTGATTATTTTTTTTCTCCTTTGCTTATTTTTCATTTCATGTAATGAACAATCTAGAAGGTCTCAGATATTTTTCAGATATTTTCTGGTTAGCTAGTAGAAAGAATCTATATTAAAGAATGCTATTATAAAAATAGCAAGAGAGCGAAAGTAAGGAAGGATGGCATAACATCTGAAAATCAGCAGCATATTCCAAATGCTATAATTAAAGAATTGTTAAATCACCTAAAATAAATTTTTGCATGCCAAGTCAGTGGCATATTCGAAATATGAACAACACATGTAAATCAGAGAAATTCTTGTAGGATTGTCTTTCCCAGGGTCAATTATGAAATGTTCATAACAGAATGTTCTGTAGTGATCATAGTGTTTTCATAATTGAATATTGATATTTGAATCCTTTTGTTATTAAATAAGTCAAAACCTTCAAAATATTTAGTATTTTATTAAATACGTTTAAAAAAATATAAATGTTATTCTGTGCCAAGACAAACAATTATAAAACACTCAATCTGTTTCTTTATTTATTTATTTTTTGTAAACAACAAAATGAATGTATTGTGTGTGGATAAAGTGTCCATTTGCCAAACAAGGTGAGTATAACATACCCGTCCTACTTTTTTCCTGCAGGTATGCGAGGCCTAATGATTGCAGTAATGATGGCTGCTCTTATGTCCTCTCTTACATCTATATTTAACAGCAGTAGCACCCTCTTCACTATGGACATTTGGCTGCGCATGAGACGACAGGCATCTGAGAGGGAGCTCATGGTAGTGGGCAGGTAGAAACGTTTATTTCAATTTTACTTAATATACTGTACATACAACTAGGCTTATCAGCTTCCATTAAACTGTGCTCCATATCAGAAAAAAAGTGTGATATTTGAAACAAATGAAACTTGTAATTATAGTAATCTACATTTACATTTATGCCATTTGGCAGACACCCTTACCCAGAGCGACTTACAACTTTTAAGGGGTTTAGGGCTTTGCTAAAGGGCCCAGCATTGGCAGCATAGTGATAGGACTACTTGGTCTAACTATCTTGACATAATAACACATTACCATTTTGTTACATTTACTTTAATAAACTTACATAACCTACATCACTTTTCCAAGATCTAGCTAAATCATTTACTGCTTATTATTTTGACAGTTTGTTTTGATTTGCATCAACAGGGTGTTTGTTTTATTCTTGGTGGTCCTGAGCATTTTATGGATTCCAATTATCCAGTCAGCCAACAGTGGGCAGCTGTTCGATTACATTCAGTCTATAACCAGTTACTTGGCCCCTCCAATCACTGCTGTCTTTCTGATGGCCATCTTTTGGAGTCGCGTGAATGAACAAGTGAGAACTACACTATGTTACCCTGGTGCCCTTAGGGAACGAGACGCTGCGTCAACTTCACTTTGGGAATGCCTCTGCGTGTACACGCTTTATATTATGTTTGAAATCTGTCCAACGGGAAGACCAGGGAGCTATAAACGCACATGCGGTGGAGCCTACGCTAGCTTCTGACATGGAAGAAGCACTGCAGGGATGCAGGGAGTGTGGCTTGGAGTCGCAGCGCCTCGTTCCCTTTAGAGGGTTAAATACTTAATAGAGAATAGGGAATAGAGACGTTCCCTTTCAGGAGCTCGAGCTGCGTCAACAACGCTTTGGGAATGAGAGTTTAATCCCGCCAGACTGACCAGCCCCTGCCTAGTGTAGATGGGCACAGCTAGGCTGGAGGACAGAGAAGCCTGGAGTGGCCATGAGGTCAAGGCTATAGAACCTAACAAGGTAAGCAAGGTGGACCAGCCCACGGCAAATGTCTTGGAGAGAAGCTCCAGAGTACCAGGCCTTAGAGGCCACCACACTCTGAGTGGATTGAGTTCTGACCCTGGAAGGAGCATGGAGACCCGAAGACTCATAAGAGGATGAGATAGCATCCACAATCCACCTGCTAAGGGTCTGCTTGTTTGCAGGGAGCCCCCTTTTATAGGGTTTGTAAGCTTCTCCTGGTCAGGGGCCTGAAAGGGAGGAGGATAGAATGCCTGCAGCACAACGGATCATGGGGGGAACCAAAGGCACCTTAGGAACATACCCCGGTCTTGTTCAGAAAAAGGCACTATCCATGCCTCGGGTAAAATGCAGGAGAGGCGGGACCACAGAAAGGATTTAAAGGTCCGACCATCTTTAGGGAGAAAAACAGCCTTGACTGTCAGAAACTGTCAGAAACCATGCAAGGGCTTGAAGGGATGCTTAGACAGAACCTCCAGAAAAACAGCCAGATCCCACACAGGCACTCTAGGTCGCACTCGGGTCCTCAGCCTCTGGGTGCGGCAGAGGAAATGCGTCACTAAAGGGTGCTTGCCCAACGACTGTTTAACAAGCGGAGCACAATAAGCCGCAGTAGCCGACACGTTACCTTTTAGGGTGGAAGGAGACAACCCTGTGGCAAACTGTCCCTGAAAGAACTCCAGCACTGTTCCGACCGGGCAGTTAACTGGGTCCAACTGGTGGTGCTCTTGCCACACAGTAAACAGGCGCCTGAAACTGGTATGCCTAGAGCAGCTGGAACGGTGCACTGCAGCCGTTCTAGGGACCTCCTGAGAGGGGGCGAGTCTACCCCATCCGCTACGGTACCGGGCGGAGGTTGAGGGAGACACTCCCTGGAGATCACTTTGCCCTGAAACACCATACGTGGCAGGTTTAACAAACTTACCATCTTACTTATACTACCTGAGTTCTCCAGCAGACACAGACATGCACACAGCACTTCCTTAACAAACAGAAGCTAGCATCGGCTCCACCACATGTGTGTGCGTTTATAGCTGCCTTGTTGTAACTTCACCCAGCCAGTGACGTCGCACCTCCCGTTTTACAGATTTCACACGTGATTCACAGCATGGACATGCAGAGGTGCCGTTGATGCAGCTCAAGTTCCTGGAAGGGAACTCATATTGCTGAATTTATTAGTGTTGTGTTTGGTCCTTATTAGGTAAGCAATACTATGAGGTAATTTCCTTTAAGTAAGCAAGACATGCATTTTAGTATTTCTTGCAATTTTTATGATGTATGTTTTTTTGTAGTCACTATTGTGGCTGGTGCTTTTATTCAAAATGACTTAAATAGAGACAGGACAATAAGAATAAGAAAAAGAACAATCAGGTGGAAAAAAATAGAGATGAAGCATTTATTTGTTACATATACATTACTGTACAGTTCAATTATTTTCTTCACATACTGTATGCTAGTTTGTTATAAAGCTGAGATCAAAGTGCAGGGTCAGCCATGATACAGCATAACTGGAAAAAAGGGTTAAAGGTCTTTCTCAGACGACTCAACAATGTCAGTTTGGTACCGTAGTTTTAACCCCTAGGCATTTTAGGATGAAGTATTTTGCTCTTTGGCTCAAAAGCAAATGCACAGCCAGGAATGACATAGTCATGTGCAGAGTAGAAAAATAATAAGGGAACATAACATTTTGTCTTACAAAACCAGAACAACAAACTTGATCTTCTCTCATGAAGGCCACAGTATTCCTTTGCTCTAAGTAAAGCTAAATGGCTTTCAAAGAGAAACTAGAAAAATTATCTTTTGGTCAATCCTATTTTTCATCATGAAATGAGTAAATTTTAGGGGTGGTTAAAAATGGTATTGATGGCTCAAGTGTAGATGTTCCTTCAATTTCCTTTTCAATTGTTTTTGTGGGGTAAATCTACTCTTTCAGGGTGAACTGTGCTTGCTAACTCCAGTTGTTTGTTTAACTGTCTAGGGGGCATTCTGGGGGCTGATGGTGGGATTGGTGGTTGGCCTTGTACGCATGGTGATGGAGTTCGCCTATGGTACTCCTTCCTGTGGACAGGAGGACTTGAGACCGTCCATACTTAAAGATGTGCACTACCTGTACTTTGCTCTTATACTGCTTGCACTGACAGTGCTTGTAATTACTACAGTCAGCCTCTGCACTTCTCCTATCCCAGAGCAACATGTAAAGCACTTAAATTTACACCCTACAGTACACCCACACACATTCGTGTTTATTTAATTGATTAAATGGCACATAATTTCCCTTAATGTTCATCAGTGACATTTATGAACTTTTATTTTATATGTACACCTGAACTCTGCAGCTTATCCGTCTAACCTGGTGGACACGACACAGTAGGCAGGAGCGTGTAGATATGGAAGACCTTTGGGCAACCTCACCCACATCAGCATCCTCTCACCCTGCTTCTGACCCTGAGATGAATATGGAAAGGCGTGTGTGGTGGAGACGAGTGGGAATGTGGCTGTGTGGACTGTCTGAAGCTGCAAAACCGGAGCTAAGCCAAGAGGAACAACTGGCTATGGAAAAAAAGCTGACTAGCATTAAAGAGGAACCCATCTGGAGAAATGTTTGCAATATCAATGCTATTATTCTACTCACAGCAAATGTATTTCTTTGGGGTTACTTTGCTTAAGAAGAGCTGACTCTTCTCTCTTCACTCTATCATGTGTTACATCTGGAGTCAAGAGTTTTGTAGCCATGACATTTATCTGAGAAACCTAAAACAGAATAACTTGAATTTAAAAAGACAGTACTGTACAAACGAATAAAACCATCCAATACTTAAGAGGAGCCTTAAAAAAATGCTAGTTGGTAATAAATAAATAAAATATAACAAACAAACAAGTAGAATTATAATGATATAGTGCTAACAATGGATAAAGCATGCTGATTGTTGGACCAAATGATTGCCTAACACACAATAATGGACAAACTCTACGGTTACACATAATTATAAAGTAATGTGTTGAGAAAATTTGCTACAGTCCTCAGAAAAAGTCACTTAAACTCCAAAAACTCTTTGGTTTATTTTTAATAGTTATATATCATGATAATTAATCATTTAAGAGATATATAAACATTTACTATATAAATATCTAAACTGTAATTTTACCTGTATATTGTGTAGTAAAAATAAAAAAGTTTACTGGATTACATTCCGGACATAAATATGTATATTAATAATGCTGTTAATAGTTTGGCTACATGGAAGGTTTATACTGTTGTAATGAATTAAACATTGATTACATTTATATAATAAAAAATTATAATCTGGCATATTTAGTACAATAACCTGTTTTTTATGTAATATAATTGAAATGTAATACTAAGGAAATAAATATACTGGAATAGTTTCCTTTTCATCTTTCTGATTATGCCACTTCATGCTGATTCTGCACTAGGTGATCCTCCCTTTGATCCACTCCGGGCTTTTCTTTTCGCCTAGCTTTGGACTGATCCATTCCTGTTTTTAAGCTGCCTTGTGTAGTGATCCACTCCGGGTTTGTTTCTTTTGATGCCTGGACTGATCCATTTCCATTTTCAGACGTTTTCTTGATTTATCTACTCTGTTTTCTCCCCCGAAGGACTCTGCTTTTCAGCTGCTTTGTGTGTTGATCCACTCCGGTTTATTTTCCCAGTTGCACCATGAACTGATTCAGTCCTGTTTTTCGGCTGCTTTGTGTGATGATCCATTTCGGGTTTTCTCATGTGCTCAGCAAGGCTCCTAGACGCTTTCATCTTCAGTGAATGAACTCAACGCGAACCATAATCGCAAAGTCATACCGAACAACGGAGCTCCGATGAACGGAACTGTACCGGCATTATTAATAGTCTGACGAGTCTGTTCACCGGCTCTATATATTTTAATATAGTCAGTTTAGGTTTTTGAAAATGGAGGTCAGTTCCAACCTGAAGTTGTTGCTGGATCACGCGACGACTTTGAAGCTGCACACTGGGAACTTAGTGAACCGCTGTCGCCTCAAGAATAAATGTCTGTCTTCAAGTGAGGAGGTAAAAAAACAACAACAACAAAAACCTTGTTCTTCATAAGATTTAAAAGGATAATAGCCGGTTTGTAAATGGTGTGAGGTGATGTAGTGGGAATTCACACGCTAGCATGGGGATCTGTGAAAGACGCTTTCTAATGCTGTCACTTGTTTCTTCTCGTGACGTCACGCCGCCGGACTGCATCACCAGGTCTTCTTCATGTAAAAGAGAATCAGTGTGGAAAATGATCACTGAAAAATTATCAACCAAACACTGCTTTTAATAGAGACTTAAGCACTGGGAATCATTCTGATCCTGATTCTGTCTTTAGCATATGAATACATGTGATGTGTAATCAAGTTATGTAACTTTTTATCTATCTATCTATCTATCTATCTATCTATCTATCTATCTATCTATCTATCTATCTACATACATACATACATACATACATTTAATGTTGAGTCTGAGGATTTCAGAAACCGCTGATCACAACAGTTCTCATAAAAGTATATATCCATAGAAAAGCTGTTGTTGGAAACACCATTTCAAGAGGTAAGAGGACACTGGCCAGACTGGTTCAAATTACTGGAAGGCAGATCAGTCTTTACAACCGTGCTGAGCAGAAAAGCAGATCAGGACACTCCTAAGCTTGAGGTGGAAGAATGTCAGGAAAAAAATGAGAAACGCTGCTTGTTGGATGCATTTATGCATAAATGGAAGAAACGGTAGAATATTGTAAGAAAAATCAACATGTTTCTGAAATACTCAATCCCTCACCACCTATTTAACTAACCACAGATTCTTGCTGTCCTTCTCATATGACTTTTAGGTAAGAATGTTTAAAACAAAAAAATTGACTAAACATTTTCGAAATCTTACTAGTCCTTACAAAACTAGAGGTCTGTTCAAGTAAGGATGTGGTTTGTTAAGTTGTGTTGTGTTCATGGCTTCACTCCTGCTCACTATTATATCATTTCAGCTTCAAGATTGCATCAAAGGAACACTAAGTGAGTGGATTGCAACAGTACCCAAAACACATGAAACAGTAAGTGCACGATAAATACACAGACCCTAAACACAATAAAAGAGAATGAAGGGGGAGGGTGACAGGCTTAATCTGCATACTCTTTGCATGTCAGGGTGATTTGTTGAGCCTGTCATTACACAGCGGAGAGGTTAGAAATTCTGAAACTTGAAAAGATATGATGTGTAAAGGTTAAATCCTTACTGATAATTGATCACTGGACTGAACTAAACAGTGTGTCATGTGAGGATGGCGTTTATTTACCCAGACCCCATCATGTAGCTCTCAGCAGATCTGCCTTAGGGTGCTTTGGAAAAAAGATTATGATGTATTAACCAACAAAAGCCAAGGCTTATGGTACATTCCTCACATACAGGCCATTTACATAATGTCCTGTTTGCACGTGCAAGAAATGGGTCATAACGAGTTATTTTTAACAGACACACTAAAAAGAGTCAATGATTCACTTCTTTAAGATTTGAGATTAGATAATGAAATTGAGGAACTCTCTGGGGCTTGCTGTGTTATTGTTCAATCATCATTTTTGTGTGATTTATGCAGGAGTTGCCTAGTGTCCTGGACTGCACAATTCCCCAAAATACAGAATCGATCACACCAGAGGAGAGAGAGGAACTGAGGGTGTCTGGTGAGAACATTTTGTCCTTGCTTCATAAAAGAACAAACATTGCAGTCGCAGGTTGTCTTTTTTTTTTTGCTTTGCACCGGGAGTCTGTTGTCATCACATGCTGCTTTCTCTTTTTTCCCCCCAGTCAAGCTGTTTCTCTCAGAGTCTGATTGCTCATCCATAAGAAATGCAGTGGATATGGGTAAGTGCCTGCTAAAGCCACTGTTAATTGATTTTTTTTCTCCGTGGATCCACAATTTACAAATAATGTTTAGAAACTAGAAATAAGTTTAAGGTTTTTGTCACCACTTGTCGAATTATGAAGGTAGAATAGCACAAAAAAGATACCTAATGACGTTGAAATGTGCTCCCTAACATACTGATACATTCTTGGCATTTACCGTCTTTCAGCAACAAGCTTAGTTTTATTTAAAACTCCTTGACATTTAGTGTGTTGAAGATTTTCTTTCATTATTACAAATGTCTTTTCATAAATATTTCATGAAGGACCTGCTACTTGATACCCTTGAAATCATCAGTCATCAATGTGTTCACTGATTTAGTTTTTGGTCTTTGGGAACCGACGTTTTTTTTTCTTGTATGCAGCAGAATTCAAGCTACAGCAGAATTCAAGCTACATGGTCACAGCAGTGTGTTCTTTAGTACACAAATGCCATTTTGTTTGCTTGTCGTCGTTATCATTTTTAGCATTTGCTTTTAAGATAAAGTGTAAAATATAGGAATCTTTACCTTCCCCCTGACGTTTAAAAAAACAACAGGGGCGGTGCAAACTTTTGGTCCCAACTGTATGCACTATACATTTATTTAAATAGATAACATTTACTGAAATAAACTATGTTTCACACTGTGTCTATTGTGTTTTATGTAGTGTTAAGGTGAGGTGAGATTTGGTTCGAAATTTGCTGGTGTGTGTGTGTGTGGGGCATCTTTGCAAAAATAAAAATGAAGACATAAAGAAATACTTTGCCACTGTTTGTAGTTTCTACAGTTGAAAATATAACTCTCTGTTGCACAGCATGCTTATCATTAGGTGTGTCCCAGTTGGATTCAGTTATCATCGCCCCACCTCCACTTCCTGAGGGTGAAACTGTGACTCTGGACCACCTGCAGCCGCTGTGGTCCGAGCTGGAAAAAATCGTCCAGAGTCAAAAAGCTGCTTCTATCGGCACCTCAGACCTGGACAAGACTCAGCTAGAAGAGCTGTACAACTGGGCACAGGTAAGAGAAAAAACTCTACATGATATAAAACAGTGTAATGTGCAGTACAGAGGTGGCTAGTGATAGTTTGGTATTGCTAATTTACACTCAAAATAAAAAAAAAAGGAAGAAGAAATGACAGACAGCTGCTGCTTGTACACACTTCTGGATAAAAGGATTGTAATCGTCTTAACAAGAAGTCATTTGGCAGTAAAATCAGCAGGAATTAAGCAAATGCGCTCCTGAGACTCTCCGGCACAATTTGCTTGTTTAATATTGCTGCAGCAAACTGTTTGGGGGGGGAGCTGTAAACATCGACATATACTTAGTCTTTTTTTATGCAAAAATAAAATCATTTAAATGCTTTAAATGTTTGATGTAAAATTACAACACTTTTGGGGTTTTGGTCAGTATTTTCTTTATGGCACAGAACTGTGATCTTGCCCTGCTATAGAGTTTTGACCTTTGTGATGAATTAGAACACTGAATGCACTCACAGTTGCAACTGCACTTTTGCTGAGGGGTATGCAAGATCATGGTTGGTGCGCCCCTACCATTCACAAAATAGAGGTTGAAATACAAGCTGCATATGCTGCATACCCCATTTTTAAGTCTCTGACTGCATGTTATTGAATGAGCACAAATCTCCACAACCAAACTAAAATCTAGTGGAACATCTTCCCAGAAGAGTCAGGTGTCTTAAAACTTTTGTCCATAGAGTGTAGGTTGAAGCTGTTTAAGTGCTTTTTCGATGTTCTTGAAAATGCTACTTCTGTACTGAGGACAGCTGTAAGTTCTCTGTTGAATACCTTGTAGAATTTCTAGCCTTTTTTTTTTTGTGTACACGTCTACTGGCTAATGAGTTTAACTCCCCTCTGGGCTCACAATGACAACAAGGACGTGTGAGTGCTAGAAAAAAACGCTAGTCATTCCAACCATATACAGTATAGTACACCTTGATAGAAAACCTTGTAGCTTTGGTGTACTCCAGTGCCAAATATGGAAACTGCTGATACACTGTAAATAATTGAATGAGAGAGTGAGAGTGTGTGTGAGAGAGAGAGAGAGAGAGAGAGAGAGAGAGAGAGAGAGAGAGAGACTACAGCTTGATGTGAAGCTTTTAAGGGTTTAATTAAGTATTGTAAGCCATAAACATTCTTATGCAATATGCAATTGCGTAACAAAATCCGAAATGCATTGCAGAATGTCCAGTTCTGCATTGACATGGAATATAACTGTTAACATTGTGTACATGTCGGGAATAAATTCACATGACTTCACTGCAGCCACTGTGCTGTTCATAATAGGGAGGGGTGGAAGTGCAGGGGGATTTCTCCTGAAGTCCATTATCTTCTCTACTGTTTTGAGTATGTTCAGGATGTTGTGACTGCACCAGAAAGCCAGTTGAAACCTCCTGGTGTACAGAAGGAAGAGCAGTGGAGAGAAAACATTCCATGCAAAATTAAATCTATATAGAATTGTATATAGTAGTTGCTCAGGCTGGATTGTTTTCCTTATGTACAGTGGTATGAAAAAGTGTTTGCCCCCTTCCTGATTTCTTATTATTTTTGCATGTTTCAGATCATCAAACTAATTTAAATATTAGTAAAAGATAACACAAGTAAAAACAACATGCAGTTTTGAAATGAAGGTTTTTATTATTGAGGGGAAAGAAATCCGAAAGTACATGGCCCTGTGTAAAAAAGTGTTTTCCCCCCTGTTAAAACTGGTTTATTACACCTGAGTTAAATTTCTCTCACCACACCCAGACCTGATCACTGCCACACCGGTTTACAATCAAGAAATCTCTTAAATAGGACCTACCTGACAAAGTGAAGTAGACCAAAAGATCCTCAGAAGCTAGACACCATGCCGAGATCCAAAGAAATTCAGAAACAAATGAGAAAAAAGTAATTGAGATCTATCAGTCTTTCTAAAGCTTTGGGACTCCAGCGAACCACAGTGAGAGCCATTATTCACAAATAGCAAAAACATGGAACAGTGTAGAATCTTCCCAGGAGTGGCCGGCCGACCAAAATTACCCCATGAGCCCAGCGACGACTCATCCAAGAGGTCCCAAAAGACCCCACAACAACATCCAAAGAACTGCAGGCCTCACTTGCCTCAGTTAAGGTCAATGTTCATGACTCCACCATAAGAAAGATACTGGGCAAAAATGGCCAAAACTGCTGCCGAGCAAAAAGAACACAAAAGCTCGTCTAAGTTTTGCAAGAAAACATCTTGGTGATCCAGACTTTTGAGAAAATATTCTGTGGACTGACGAGACAAAAGTTTAACTTTTTGGAAGGTGTGTGTCTCATTACGTCTGGCTTTTGCTGCTTCAGGACCTGGAAGAATTGCTGTGATAAATGGAACCATGAATTCTGCTGTTTAAACGTATACATTTTTAGTCTAAGTTTTGTGTGCATGTTTCCTGTGTTGTGGTTCAGGTTAAGCCGAGCAGTAACCAGGTAAACCTGGCCTCCTGCTGTGTGATGCCTCCTGATCTCACTGCATTTGCGAAAGAGTTCGACATCCAGTTGCTCACACACAATGACTCCAAAGGTACCACCTGTTTCCTGCCTCCCTATTCTGTTGCTTATAATAGAACATGGCCTAGATAAGGATGTGTGTTTTGAGACATTAGGGAACAGTTCGCTTTGGCAGGCTGTGGAAGAAAGATTTTACTCGCTATACATTTGAAAGGCTATTTTTATTGCCATCTCTGTAGAAATGCCTGTCTTAGGTTCTTTTAAACATGTACTATTCTAAACAGCAAAATAAGAACCTAGGTATGTATCAATATGGTACAGGTTTCATAGCTGTACCCACAAAAACGCCCTGATATCAACATCTAAACTAGGTCATACTAGGTGATGTAAGTGACATGGTAAATAGTGATATGGTAAACGGTGTACAATGGCGCACTACTGAACAGGCGAAATGAAATGACAGATCTAGAGCTAATAAATGCAAAGAGAGATAAAAGATCTAACAGGGAACAACAGTTGGGATATCAATCTTGACATTCAGCTTCTATATGTTATTGACGAGGGACTGTGATGCAATGGAAACAAAATGTTTTTATTTACCGCTACATTTAACATGATTTTCTGGAATGAATCCACTGCAAGCTTTCTTAGTCTAGGGTTAGGGTTAACCTGGCTAATGCGCTTCATTTCAAAGTCTAGATGCGTGTGCACTTTTCATGGTCATTATGAAAATCTTAAAAAAATAAAAATAAAAAAAAACTAATCAATAAAGTGTTCTGTTATGTCCTTAATGATTTATAAATAGGTTAGTTATTTAAGTAGTGATATCAGCATCAGTAGCATCAATTTGTATCAATGGCAAAAACATTTGCTGGTGGTGGTGATGGTGTGGTTGAGCATAAGCAGTGGGAGGAGCGATGTTGTTTGGCCATGCCCTCGCCACCAAAATTGTACATTTCATCAATGTGTCCCTACACAAAAATTTCCACAAATTGTATTTTTTAAGTTTTGAGTGTCCTACATCTTATATAACACTAATTAAGGTTGTCCCTCTCTATGTGTAGAGCTTCTCAACTCTGCAGGCTTTCAGGAAGCACTGCAAGAGAGCTTCACCGACTTACAGGTGGCAGACTGGCGGCTCGAGTGGGTCTTGCGCTACTCCATCATTGTCAAGAGCCGAGGCATCATCAAAGCCAAAGGATACCTCGTTCATTCACAGAAGAGCCCCAAATAGCACATCCTACTCCAATCGCAGTACACCTCGTTTCTGGAATTTTCCCAAATATTTGAAAAAATCTTTGCTATGGAATATATATATATATATATGTGATTCATTTTTCCTTGTCAGTGCTCGCTGAAATTCATTTAAACTGAAATACGCTGTAAAATATTTTTGTTTTTCTTTTTGGAAACCTAATCTGTTCAACCTTTGTATCATATACTTTTGCAGCCTGTACTATGTTAATGATTTTATGTAATGTAGATAACTAGTAACAGGGTGGATGTACCACGCTTATGTTCATGTGTGTCAGACTTTTGCCAGTAATTTCTTGGTTTCTGTTCATGAAATATTGAAAAAAGAACTGTATAATGCCAGGATTTAGTAAGTTTATTAGATGGGTAGAAGAGATCAATTACAGTAAATGGGTTCATAAGTTACCCTAAATTAAGAGAAAAAGGTGTAAATGTTTTTGGAAAGCACATACATTTCCATTGAGGAAAAAAAAAATGATGTAGTTGTCTGGGGCGTTCGACCTGCTAGCTAAGGTTGGTACAGTTTACTGAGTTTTTACATGATGTGTTTTCATAACTATCATTTTATTTGGTTTGTCCTGTTTAAGAAGGTCTGTGTTAAAACGATGTTGGTTCTTTATGTAATTTTATGTTTTATTAACCTAGCCGTAAAACATGTATAAAAATTTGCCTACTTGTCATTTCTTGATTCTGGTGATTAAAATATTGCACTGGTCCTGTGCAAAAGTTTTACATATATGAAAACCACCATGTGTTTATTATATGTGGAGAAATGGCAAGATATCACCTACTAAGAACATGATTTTTTTTGTTTTACTGCTTCATTGAATCAGAATGCCTGTTTATTTTTCACAAATACATGAGGTTCTAGATTTGGCTAATGTACATGTTCTTAAAATGTTCCGCAATTTTACTTTTTATTTAGGTTCATAAAGAAAACATTCAAAGACTGGCATTCTGTGTATTTGTTTTCTTATTTCACCAAACATGTGAACCTAATTAATTCCGCAATTCTACAGTAGATTAGATAAAAAGAAAAACTGCTCTGATTTTAGTTTAATCTATTTTAATTAATCTTTACGATTAATATTTAGTGGTGTGCAATATTTATTTTGTTATGAATCTTCGACATGCGGTTCTAAGTGCATGCTTATTTTTTTTTCAGTGGGATTTAGTCTGTAATTTGTCTCTATTTAAAGAGACCACAATGCAGCAGTGCTTCAATCCTTCATTTTGGTCCAACATCTGTACACTGAAACATTTCAACCTTCATGTTGGTATTAAATTCAACACCATTGTGTTTGTCATCCCATAGATTATTACTCAACACATCTGTAAATGTATTACCTAGGCTATAAATCTGACAGAATGTCGCTGGAAAAGGGAGCTCAAGGCTTTCTAGAAGGAAACAGAAAACTGATCACTATGCTTTAGCTGCTCTTTTTCCACCATTTATAATTATAGTATAGTTTATAGCAGTATTGGCATTGGACTTGTTTTACACTAACCACCCTAATTGTTGCTTCGACAGGCCAGTTATCATTAGACTTTTCACTAATGTTTAGGGATGGGCGGATCGATCCTAAAGTATCGATATTTTCGATTCTGGCATATTTATAATACTTCAATAAGAATGTCAATGGGAACTATATCTTCCGTTGTTTCACATGATAGCGTTCACTCACTCAACGCAGGTTCAAAAGAAGATTTGAGTGCATGGATGAGATCATGACTGAAAGAATAAGAAGCATAATCTGGAGTTTTTTCACTACAGTTAACATCGATGAAGCTTTGTGTGACATGCCAAAAAACAATATATACCACAAATATGACAAAGAATCTAAAAGAAAAAAATATATAATGACTGAGAAAAGCAGAGGAGGTAACACATGATCCCCATCTTCTGCCCTGATTCAGAGTTCTTTAGCAGAATCATTTCAGAGAGCTATACTTTATACCAGACTGTTTCAGATATAAAGATATTACAGTATTTCATGTAAAGCAGCATATTTACCCGCATATAAGTATAAATATTTCAAATGGAATTTTTTTTTAACAGTCAAATATTCAAAGAAGTATTGATATCGATATCGAAGATGCTTGTTTAGAAAGTACGTTATCGGATCGAAAAGAACATTTTTGGTACCGCACATCGCTCGTAACTCATCTCAATCCATTCCACCACAAATATTATATTTCAATTTAATCACATTATATGGTTATTCTGTTTGCACCTTTCCACTGCTGCTACTGCTGTTTTTTGCGCTACATTGTGTTTATGTTAAAAATACACTCTTGTTTATAGCCCTCTTTTGCACATTGATGTATAATCATATTATACAATCGGTTTACTGGTCACTATTTTGTGTTTTGTGTATCTGTCCCACACTGTCTTATGTTGTCTGTCTGCACTGTTTTTTTTGTCTGCACTGTTTGCACTAGGCAGCACACGATGCACTTTATGTGGCAAGGACACTTACTTTAGTCCTTGCTTTGTGTTCTTTTATGTAATTGTGATGTAGCTCTATGTTGTTTAATGTAGCACCAGGGTTCTGGAGGAAAGTTGTCTAATTTTACTGTGTACTGTGTCAGCTGTATATGGTAGAAAAAAAAGCTTATGGACTTGACTTGACTTGACATCCCTACTAATGTTAACCAGCTTGTCGTTAACGCTACACGCTGGTGCCTACAGTCAGTTCAAACCAAAATGTTGCAGGAATGTTAAAAGTTCACTATAATACACCGAACCAACAGCCACCCAGACTGTTGAAGAGGTTACTTTATATGACATGTTATCAAGACATATTATCATACAGGTGTCCACGTTTTTCCCTCTAATTTGCATGCCGAACATGCTGTGCTGGGAAATGACGTCATTATAGCTTGAGGATCGAAACAGAACAATTACAGAATGTCGTACAGCTATTACAGAATGTCGTGTTCTTTTGGAGCGACCGCTTTGAGAACATTCCATGGAAACGTGTAAATATTTATTTATCAATAAGTTCAAGGGTGTGTCTCATAAAATACTTGATCTGTTATGTCCTGTCAAGCTTTATAAAAAAATCCAGACATTTAGCTTTTATATTTTGAAAGGATCGTTGCAGCGTTAAACGTATATTTATAATCAAAGAATTGATCTTTTCTGCAATTTCTTTGCCATCAAAGAGGTTCTGTTTAGTTATCATGACTTTGGTATAAACCAGAAATATTTTCTGATAAATCTTTTTAGTTTTCAAGCAATTCGTTTTTTGTTTTTGTTTTTTTTTACACAAATGTAAATTCAGTGTGTTAAGCCCTAATTTTCTTGCGTTTCAATTGGGTGAGATCCTGCAAACTCTTAATACCCCGTGTTTTTTATAATGTGAGTGAAGTTAGGTTTTTTTCTTGTATAACTTCTGTTAAATTATGAAGTGGAGAGTGTTTTTAGTGATCTAATTTATGTGAGTGAAATAATGTTTCCATGTATTATACTGTATGTATTTCATGACCTTTTGCAAATGTAACATCTGTCTAGGGACTGCAGGTGGAAATTAGCATTTTTTTGCTATAACCTCTCTTCTTTCTTAGGCTAATGGTCTCTGTGCATTGTCCCTGATTAAGTACAAATAAACTCATTCATTCATTCTTACTATCTCCAGCAACCCCAAAGCCCTTAAGACTGTCTTTTGTGTCATCTGTTTGAAATGTGTGCAGTTGTATACTATGTAACTCTAGTTTCTTGTTCAGACGCATGGCATTGCTATGTATGGTATGTTTTTGACTTAAATATAATAATATAATAATAAAAAAAAAACTTGAGCATTTACAAGGCAACAGAAAGACAAAACAACGGAACAGTGTCACGTTGTGAAGTCAGAGCCCCCACCCCTTTACTTCTGGAAATTACGGAAATATGATTAGCACCAAAATCACAAAAGATTTCAATATGAATATATTTAATGTGTTTCATAGTGATATACTTTAAATAACGATGGAACTGATTATATACATAGGTTATATAATTTTAGTAATAGTTATCGATTGAGACAGTCTGGCATGAATGGCGTTGTGGTTTTTCGATAATCGATTGGTACAGTCTGAGTACCTGGGGTCTTTACGGGGACTATCCGGAAGTGTGTGTGTACGAGCGTGTACTCGTTTAGCGGCAAGATGGTGGCCACCAGGAGAGGAACACGCGGGAGTTCACCACCGAGAAGCACGAGCGATGAAGCCGCAGGGACTCTGGTATGAATTTCGGTTTTAGAAATTGGAGTTATTGTGTGATTTTAGATGAAGTCGCTGACAGACACATGAACAATTGATTTTATCTAAATGTATAAAAAGACCATTTCTCTGTTTGCTAGCTAGCGTTTCATTAATAACTGTCGATAAATTAGACTGGAAAATGTGTATACTATATATATATATATATATATATATATATATATATATATATATATATGCATGCACACCGAGTGCAAGAATACGTTTGCTTCACGTGGTCCAGCTGTGCACAATTTTTCAACTCTCATCTATCCCATCTTCTGGTGGAAAATGACTGAAGCAGAACTATTGCTGACTTATTTTGACGAGATCAGTGGATCAGTCTTAGCAAAGCAATGGCAGACTTGGCACAATGCAGTTTAGAGTTAAAATACCGCAAACTAAAATACTAAGCTATTAACAAAGGTTCTGTTTTCTAGTGTAAAAAAAAAACACACGAACACACATGCACATAACCACGTCAGTGCTGAGAATCGTCGCCCACCCGAATGATATTCGCTGGTATATAGGCATAACAGGGTGAGGATTATCTATTGGATATAACATCTAGTTTCTTCTGTTTTGAACACAGATTAATACGTGGAAATCTGCTGATAGATGGATCAGGTGCACAAGTGCAAGAAAAACACAGAAATTATACATGGCATTGTACACTCTAAGACCAGGTGTGGGCAACATTAGGCAAACGTGCACTTATTTTTGCACACATTTAATTAGTTGATGAGAGTTCTGTTTTAGCTGTGGCTGGTATCCCTGATCCTCAGCTAACAGAGAACATGATCATGCTGTTACATGAGAACAGTTGTATGCTGTTTTGTCAGTGGTAGAGAGTACTCAATGTGTGATCGCATGAGTTTAACAAGAAAAGCTCCACCATTCATCAATTTGCAAAATGTTATACATTTAATTAGGTACCCATTATTTTGATTGTGTTACATGCATTATGACATAGTTAATAAAAATTGTTTGGTTTGATCTCTTTATAAGTTATCTACCACCAGAAGAACAAGAAATAGAACAGTGATCGTGGCAACACCGTCCCAATCCAAACAGACCACTGACTCCCAGCAGGATGAAGCAGAAGAGCAGAACAGGACTCCAGCTGAACCAGCAAGCTCAACAAAGCGGGAAACGAGAGGTTCTAAATGTCGTCCCACAGCCAAACAAACAGAAACCACAAATGAAGCAGATGTTTCTGAATCCGAGTCTTGTTGTTCGGTGGCATCGGATATCCAGCTAACCTCTCGGAGCAAAAGGAGAACAACAGTCCATAGGAAACCAAAAGCTGTGGCTGAGCAGGAGGCTGTATCTAGTTCTCCATCATTGGGTAAAATACCGCGCCGATCCACAAGAGGTCCGAAGAAACCTTTTCCCACTTTAGAGTCCACCACTTCTCAGGAAGATGAGCACTCTGAGGCTGAATCGTGCAGCTCCATGGCATCTCTGTCCACAAGAGTCATTAAAGGCCTCAGGAAGCCTGTTGTTGCTCTTGAAGATGTGGCTCACTCAAAGTCAGATTCTGGCTCTTCTGTAGTGTCTGTTCCGCAGGGATCCACTGTCCGTAGGTCCACACGCAGCAGAGTGAAAGTCACTGAGCCGATCCCCATCAACTTGAAGGAAAGTGAAACTGCAGAGGCCTCTGCTACTTTTGAGCCTAGGAGAACAAGGGGGCACAGAAACAAAGCAACATCTGCTGAAGAAAGCCAGCCTTATGATTCTGAGGGATGCCAGTCTGGCCCTAGTTTAAGTCCTAGACAAACAACTCGTAGTCGGGTAGCCGATTCTGATTCCGAATCCTTCTCGACTGCATACACTTCTCTTGACAGTCCATGTTCTACTCGGGACAGGGGAACCCCTTGTAGTAGCCGAACTGGTTCAGCTAGCAGCAACCGTGCTGTCCGAGGATCTAGCTCAAGAAATGTCAGGGTCACATTAGATCTGGTCTCCATAAGTGTCAAAAAGGGCTGTAAATTGAATGAACCCGAGGCAGACCTGAGTGAAACTACAGAAGATATTCTTCCTTCCCTGTCTGTAAGCACATCCAAGCCTGACATGGAGGATATAGTGGAGCTTGAGGAGGACCCAAATAATAAAACAGTAATTGTTGTAGACAACGAAAGTTCTATTGTTGAGGACAATAATGGGGATTCTACTCTCATTTTTGATGAGAGTAAGGCTGAAGAGGTTGAACCTGAGCACAGACAAGGCATTTCTGAAACTAAAAAGGATATTGGAGAATGTCAGGAGATTTTAGATGGAACCATGGAAACACATGAGGAAGCACATTCCTCTCCCCCAAATGTTAAAAAGTATTTAAGTTCATCTGTCATAATCAAAAAGAGTGTCACAGGGCCTAAGGAGGATCAGTCAGGCCTCACAATAGAGCTGGATTTTGAGGATCAGTTAAGTTATGATCCAGCCAAACATGATGAAAATCTCAAAGTTTTTGGTGAACCTAAGGAAAATCTAAAAGCAGCTAAGATGATGACTGACATGGCAGCTGAGGATGATGCCATTACAGATCAGCATGGAATTTCAGAGAAAGGTGTGATGGAAGATGCGACTAATAAGACAGAAGCATCTAAGATGAGAGTTGAGAAGAACAAGCCTGTAATTACTTGTATCAGCTTGCTGGACAGCAGTGAAGATGAGGAGAGTGATAATGACGCACTGTCAGTAGATGGAGGTAATGACAAGGCAGGGGACTTGGAGAGTGAGGATGATATGTCCTGTTCTGAGGATCAGCCAGGCCCCTCCGCTGCACCAGGCACGCTCACAGGTAATGGGCTGTTTGTAATTGATGCTCGTCCTGGATGTCTTTCCAGTGAAAAGTATTACATTGAGACTACACAGAATGAAGATGCCCCCAAAGCTGCCCTGGACGAAGAGGATTTTGTTGATGAGGAGGGAGATGATGATGATGAGGAAGATGAGGACTCAAAAGTACTCTTTACTACTAGAACGCCAGCACGGTATAAATTCATATTTCTGTCCCAAAGTAATTTACATCTTTTTTTTCCCCCTTTCTAACAGTGTTCTTTCTTTCTTTCTTTCTTTCTTTCTTTCTTTCTTTCTTTCTTTCTTTCTTTCTTTCTTTCTTTCTTTCTTTCTTTCTTTCTTTCTTTCTTTCTTTCTTTCTTTCTTTCTTTCTTTCTTTCTTTCTTTCTTTCTTTCTTTCTTTCTTTCTTTCTTTCTTTCAGGAATGAATTATCCAGTTCTATTGATCCAGGGTTGAAAGTAAAGGCTCTTGGTGGATTGTATATCAACTTTGACGGCAGCAAATCCAAATCTGTCTCTGACAACCTGAAAAGGCTGAAAGATCAGAAAAATCAGAATGAGGTATTTATTTAATGAACTGAATTTCTTACTTGAATAGGTAAAGTACACCGTTATAGTGCCATTCATGATGGAAATGTCAATAAACATTATATAAGCTTTAAGCTTGAATTCTATTGACCATCAATACTTCACAGTAGGCACCCATCTATAGACCCATGGTGGCCTTTGAGTGATCTTTACCTGGTATTCCACCGTTATCAGCTAGCGTAATCTACAGCATCAAAGATCTAGCTCCACTCCTGAACATTGATGGACAGCAATGAAGTAAATGTTATTAGATTTTTTTGCTTTTTACTGTACTATATTTTGTGACATCAGTCGTTCCTTTTTATTTATGAGTGGATAAAAAACTTAACACACATCAAGCCCCCAATCAGAGTAGATTGTGTTTTAAGCATGTTTTTTATCTAATTACACAGAGCATACAGTTCAGCATCAGTTTAACAGCAAGCACAACGTTTTGAGAGTAACAAATGATGGAAGAAACTTCTGATTCTAACTTCCACATTATCAGTTTTGGGCTCAAGATAATTTTAATTGATATCAATCAGTGTTTGACTAATTAATCAAACTTACATTTAATTAAATTTTATTGATAGATTTTTGTGCTAAGAGTCTTCACATAATCTAAGTTGATTGGGAGCAATTTTATTAGAGTAATATTTTACTTAGTGTATCTCTACTTTAATTCAAGTACATGGGTTGTCCACGACCGTTCCTGACTAAAAAAAAGTTCCTCAAGTTTCTTTGGATGGCTTGTAGTTTTAGAATTCTACTTGGAAGATTTACCAATATTGAGAGAAAAAAAAAAGGTGGCTCGTGATGGCAAGCTCTATAAGGAATCTTTTCTTCAAACTTTTGAAACTACGGTTTTTCAACATGGTTGAACGCTAGTGACATCTTGTGCTTAAAACGGAGACCTGCATGGCAACTAATGCAGGATGTAATAGCAATGCCCACAGAATGTAAGTGTAGAATTGGAAAACATCTTACACCTGCTGATGTTGCCATGAGACTTTACATCCAAGTTTCTTACACACAAAGATGTATGATGCTATGAGCACTTGTTCCATAAGAAAAATATCTCTTTTAGGAATTGTATTCATCTTCTAAAAGCAGTCACATAGTTATCTGCCAAAACAAAGCTTCAAACTTTAATTGAAGGATTTCAATTTTAGTGTAATCCTTTAAAGGATTACACTATTACAGTTTATTGTAGAAAACTGGTATTTTTGGACACTTCCTTGTTTTTTATTTGTTAAGAATAAAAGCACTGTCCTTGAGAGACTGTGTGAAACTGTTTGAAAAAATTATATATATGCTAATAGTTAGAATAAGGATTTGTTGTCTGTCAGAAAACCCTTCTTGATTTGTTGCTGGTTTGTTGTATCTGTGGTTGTAGATGGAAGCGAGCTTTCTAGTGCTCTGTTCATAGTTAATAGCGCACTGTACAAAGTGAAATAGACCAGACTGAGGCTTGTTGTAAACATCCATTTAGTGCTGGATCATGTTGATTGAAGTCAACTGCGATTGATTTATCTTCTTTCTGCATACTAGGGTTGTAACGTGCTCCGAACCAGGTGAAAACGTGACTCAGTTGAGATGTTAAATGATTTGTAATACACGTTTTAAACAGCGGGGGCGCTGAAGCTGTATATTGTGTCACCCTTTACAGACGAGAGTGAAGTGTTGTGGCCTTCAAATGTAGCAAACATGGCAGGGGCAAGTGTAGATGATGCTCTTTCAGATTGGAGGTATGGTGGTGTTTTGGCTTTAAGAAGACAAAATAAATGATGAAATGGTAACAGACGAAACAAAAAATGTGCAAGACTAATATTGCAAAAAACATGATTTGAGATATAAACCGTCACCACAGTGAGACATTCCAGTTACCTCCGTTGGCATGTGAAAAGCTATCAATAGGCAAACCACATTGACTGGCTGATTCCCAGCCCCACTCACTGTGTGAGAGTGAAGGATTTTGGCTACTGCTCAATACATGGGAGTTTCTTTTATTTGTATTAGTCATTTTTTTTATTTCATTTGGGGTCCCCTGGTGGTCTAGTGGTTAAGATGCAGCGCTCCCACCGCTGTGACCCGGGTTCGATTCCCGGTCAGGGAACCATCCCCAGCCACTCTTAGTGCCGGTCCCAAGCCCGGATAAATTGGGGAGGGTTGCGTTAGGAAGGGCATCCAGCGTAAAACATGTGCCAAATCAAACGTGCGGAGGATCCGCTGTGGCGACCCCTAACGGGAGAAGCCGAAAAGAAAGTTTTTTATTTCATTTGGGATTTGTTTTAAAATTTCTGATTAATTTTGTTATTTGTATCTCAGTTTCACAAAGAAATGTCCATCAGCTTGTTTGAGAAATATTTAAAGAACACTTTCATTTTTTATTTGTTTTAAAACTCATTGTTACAAAAAAAGTGAAACCAGTATCAACATTGTGAGTTGAGTAAATCGTTACATCCATATTCAGTAGTGACCTGAATGACTGAGACCTCACACATTCATCCATCCATATTTCATGTACCTTTCTATTAATGCACATTTATGGATAATAAAAACAACTTGGTCATTTCCAAAAATTGTCCTTATGCTTAGCCTGAGGTAATTGAGCTTTGTTTATATCACAAAACATGCTGGTGAGTCTCAAAAAACTCTTCAAATAGTAGATTTTCAAACTCAGAAATGCCTGTTTTTATTTAATTTTTTCCAAAAAGTCATTACTTGCTTTGGTGTTTCAGTTGCTGAAGAAGAGTGTGATTGTTGCAGACTTTGAAAAGAAAGAGACCGTGCCACCGTACAGGGAATCCATACAAGCTGCTAAATTAAAGCGCAGGGTAAGTACGCATCTTCAGGCAGTGCTGTTACCAGATTTTATGTTAACAGATGCAGTGCATTTTATTTTTTGCATTTATTAAATTTTTGTAATAATACATTGCACAGGAGGAGAGAGCCAAGACCTCAGGAGATGGCTGGTTCAACATGAGAGCTCCTGAATTAACAGACGAGCTGAAGAACGATCTCAAGGCTTTACAGATGCGTTCAGCCATGGACCCAAAGCGCTTTTACAAGAAGAACGACAGAGAAGGATTCCCTAAATACTTTCAAGTGAGGATTCAGTGGGCACTTTTGATATATCACTCTATTAAACATTCATTTCCAAAACTGACTAATGTGGTGGGAAATGTATTTTTTTAATATTTTTTTATTATTAGTTTTTGTGATGGTGTACAAAGCCTTGTTTTTATTATCAGGTGTGTATCTGGTTGAGGAAAATTGGACATGGATTTATTTAAAATGTTCCCTTCTATCCACCACAGGTTGGAACAGTGGTTGATAACCCCATAGACTTCTACCATTCCCGAATTCCTAAGAAACAAAGGAAGAGGACTGTTGTGGAGGAATTGCTTTCTGATGCAGAGTTCAGAAGGTGAAGTAGAAATGGTTGAGATGTAGAATTACGCTTAATACTCGTAATTTTTACAGCCGTTTGTTTTTACCGTGCTTTCATGTATTTTTATTTATTTTGTCTAACCCCAACTTTCTCTTTCACCTATTCAGTTTTAACAAGAGGAAGTATAAAGAGATCATGGCAGAAAAAGCAGCAGCAGCAGCTGGAAAGATGAACAAAAAGAAGCATAAATTTCTTAAAAAGAAATGATGTAAGGCTCTGGTGATTTTTACCTTATAAGTTGTTTAGGGAAATACCTGTAAGATTGTTGAAGCACAAGTGAGCTTAGATCTTTATTGTGCAAGACAGTGTTTTATTTTTTATTTTTTATGTAATGCATTTTAATGAGTATTTTAACATTTTATTGCTGTATTAACATGTATTTTATACATAGAGTTTATAATGTGATATAAAAAAAACCCTAAACTAAGCAAAGGTAAACACAGTAGCTTTGTCTTTTTTTTTTCTGATTGAAGAAGCTTGACTTGTGCCACTGGGTTGGAGGAGGCGACAAAGACACTTCTCATTTAAAACCTCAGTCTGATCACCAATAAATCATGTAAACCAGTCGGCTGTTGAGCTCCGTTTTTCTTCTGGTTTGAAATGCACTCATATCATAATCACAAAGCAAGAAAACCTAAATGATCATAATTATAGTACAGTAATGTGGAAGATGTTTATATCACAGAATGGCTGAATTATTGAATCTGATTGAAATGGTGTGCATTATAATGTACAGTTTGGGCCTTTTATTTCCAGTGGAGGGAAACTGTAATGTCACTGTGTACTCAAAAGACATTCTATAAATCTGTGTGACAAATAACAACCAATGCTGATGTTTTTTTTTTTTTTGTGAGAGCTAGATTTGATAATTTATGCAATTCAATGCTTCTATTCTTCTGCACACATCATTTTAAGTAGACATTTTACTGTTATTACAACCACACCATGGAAACCTGGGAGAACTGGGGTTACAGTTGGTGTCTCACGAAAGGTTAATGGTGCAGAATACTAGAGTTGGTGGGTGTACACAAGAATGATATTACCCTGGTTTTAAAGTTTCTTCACTGACATCTGGTGCACAGTAGAATTGATTTTAAGATTCTCTTTTGTTTTAAAATCCACACTGGCGTCTACTTCGATATTAGTCCTTTTTTCTAAGTACAATCCATTGAGCTCCCTCAGATCTTCAGATCAGAGATTATTGACTAATTCTAGGGTAAGACTTAAATTGATAGGGGATTATGCTTTTTCTGTAGCTGCACTGAAACCTTGGAACAGTCTTTACTCTTGTGTTAGTGTTCAAACACTTTCTGAATACTTTTTCAATCTAAGCTAAAATCCGATCTAATCTGATGTACTGTCTTTTGTTTGTTAGTTAAATGTTGCTATACGTTTATTACTGTACATCTCTTTGGTCAACTTTTGTTAAATTGTGCTTTACAAAGAAATTATTATTATTATTTATTTATTTTTTAAGTACAGTGACTAAAGAAATACCTTGTTAGTGTTTAGGCGATAACAGGGACTAAATTGAACGTTTTATGACAAAATCAAACTATAAACTGTTAAAATGCGACACTTATCGTTAGCTTTGAAAGTGCACCTGGATAAACAGCACTGCCTTAACTTCACCGGAGTTCGGAAAAATTGCTGTTATGGTATAACGTGGAAATAAAAATGTAAATTGCTGTAATATAATAGAATTTTTTTTTTTTTTTTAACCAAACAAATGGTAACAGTGACCCACACCATCCTGTTGTTAATGATCTTGCTATAATAGCATCCCTGCCTTATTTGGCTCTTTACCTGAATAATCAGCACATTTACACAAGAATGCACATATTAATAATCATGGCTTCCGAGTACATAAACTGCGGCTTGGATCATGTCAAAATAAATAACTGACACGAAGAAAAACTAGCCATCTTGGATAGGGGACTATGTCCAGGTGCTTTGTGAGTCATTGTGTGTGGGACTTGATGCTTTTCTGTACAGGTTCTTGTAGATTTTGCCAAGGCTGTCCTCAAACACTGCTCTGTGGGACTTCCCGGTGTATTTGGCAGCTCTGTTTGTCCAGAATGTTCCGTTATCTAAATGAACAGATGGCTCTCCAGGAATAACCCTGCAACATGAAAGCACATGAGTTACACTCTGCATTTAACAGAGTAATTGTGTTTCACTGCAGTGATGAAGAGATAACCTTAGACAAGTGGTTAGTGATTTTATTAGCTGATAGATGATGCATGATAGCCTGATACGCTCCAAAAGAATAAGCAGATAAGCTACATGACCGAAGTGCAGCTGGACAAACGTTCTCAGTGATTGTAGTGTGTATTTTTATGTATACTTATGGATTTTTTATTTTTCAAAGCAATTGTGTACAAATTTCTATCCTCAACCTGTTTGTTAGTTCACCATAACTGCTGATCATCCCAGTCATATACACTCTCTGGTCAAATGTTTTTAGAGATCTCAGATATGTGCTTTTGCTGTTATGATAGCCTCCATTCTTCTGGGAAGATGTTAGAAGATGTGCTTGTGGAGATCTTTGCTCATTCTGCCACAAGGTTGTTAGAAAACTGATGAAGGGTGAGGAGGCCTGGGGTTCATTCATCGTTCCAATTCACTGAGAAGTGGTTTAGCATGTTTGAGGTCCGAGCTCTATAGCAGATGTCTTTAAACCTTAAAGGAAACGTCAGTGTAAATACATATACTATATAGGAAGCCTTTCGGAACACCTGACCTTTCCAGCTATATGTGATGTGGTTCTTCTCCAAAAGGTTGGAGTGGAAGGTCTTGAGTGGCCTGCTATAGACCTCAACCATGCTGCACACCTTCTCAATGAAATGGAACAATGAATGAACCCCAGGCCTCCTCACCCTCCATCAGTAGCTGATTTTCTAACAACCTTAAAAATAGTGCAGTACAGTAAATATTTGCTATTAAAAATATACATATATTTATTGTACTGTACTATGTTTTCAATTTGTTGCACATAAGCATTTCTTTTCTCATTCCTTCTTGTTAAGTCAGCAAACGTGACAAGTATTTGGAAATGTATGTAATTATTTAAATGTTTAAAAAAAACATTAAAAACTTAGATTTTGTGTTCCCAAACTGTTGGTAATGACTTCTCTCAGTCCTTGTGAGCCTGCTCTATTTTGTTTGCGAGTGTAAGATTAAATATAACTCAGTTTGGACCTCTCTGATCGGCTTCTCAATTTAGAAACTCGTGCTTTGACAAAATTATGCAGCGACAATGCCGCTGTAGAAGTTTTAGCATGTGCCTGTGATAAATTTTGGTGATAAATATCTCACCCCCAAGTGTGAATATCATATAAGGTTTAAATGCGTCGAGATTCACCAAAAGTTCACAGTGCTTATAAAGTATTCACTCCCTTCAACATTCTCTTCACAGCTTCATTAATGGGATTTCTAATAACTCATATAAAAGTGAACATCTGAACAGGCCTAATGCAAATACATATAAAATATAGCAAAACAACAAACATTTATACAATGTCTACAAGTGTTACCAATTAATTTGATACGATTCTTTATTAGTATAATGTAGATATACATTTGTTTTTGTTTTATGGATGATTCTGTTTTTTTATTTATTCTGTTCTTTAGGCATGACTTAATATTACAGATAATACCACTTTTTCACTTCCAATACTGAGACCTGAAGATATTGATGGTGATATTGTTGGATATTTTTCTTTCAAAAGTTTCATCTCTATTAAGTATGCTGAATTTTACACAAGACTTTAATGGACTTGTTTGGATTAAAATTGTTACTTTGCAAGAATTTGTTCATGTGATTTGGAGAAAGAAAAGAATCAGCTTTCCTGATAATAAACAGAGCTAAAATGGAAAGCTGTATAGTTTGGCAAACTCTGGGTCAAAGCATCTCCAAAACCCTTGATCTTGTGGGTTGTTGTCTGTATGCAGTGGTTAGTATTTACTATAAGTAGTCCAGGAAAGCAAACGGTGAACCTGCTTCAGAATCATAAGCACCCAAGGCCCATGGAAAAGCAGATGTAGAAAAATGTGCTGAAAAACTGGCTATGACAGAAAAAATATCAGAAACACAAAGTGCATCACAGCTTGTTGTGTATGGAGCCACATAGCTGCACACCAGTCAGAGATCCCATGCTGACCCATTGTCATGGCTGAAAGATCTACAATACACACATGAGCACCTGAATGAAACTGTGGAGCAGTTTAAAAACACTTGTCTGGTCGGATAATTCATGTTTTCTTTAACCTCATATGGATGGCTGGGTGTGTGTCGCTTACATGGGGAAGAGATGTCATAGGAAGAAAGTAAGCCAGTGGAGGCCGTGTAATAGGAAACCTTCTACTGAGAAACCTGAGCCCTGGTTTTTAAATAATTTTGATTTGACATGTATCACCTACTTAAACATTTCTGCAGAAACACCCTTCATGGCAAGAATGTTCTCTAATGACATCAGACTTTTTCAGCAGGATAAAGCTTCTTCCCTCACTGCAAAAACTGTTCAGTAATGGTTTGGAGCATACCAAAGAGTTCAAGGTGTTGACTTGGCCCCAGGATCTCAATCCAATCAAGCATTTGAGGGATCTACTGGACAAACAAGTCCAATCCATTGAGGCCCCACCTCACATCTTACAGGACTTAAAGGATCTACTGTCAACATTGTGATGCCAAATACTACAGCACACTTTCAGAGGTCTTATTGAGTCAGAGCTTTTCTTGGGGCACAAGGGGGATAAATAAATATTTGGCAGGTGGTTTTAATGTAATGGCTGACCGGTGTATAAAATATGATGGCGAGGACCTAAATATATGCGTGTATACATATATACACCGATCAGGCATGACATTATGACCACCTGGTCAGTGGCTACGCAGCCCCATACGCAAACAAAGTGCGATGCACTGTGTATTCTGACACTTTCTATCAGAACCAGCATTTATTAGTCCAGCAATTTAAGCACCAGTAGCTTGTCTGCTGGATCGGATTAACACGGGTCGGCTTTTACTCCCCACATGCATCAATGATCCCTGGCCGGCCATCACAATTTGGCCCCCTGTCAAACTTGTTTAAATCCTTCCAGCTTTTAACACATCAACATTGGAGACAATATGCTCACTTGTTGCATGATATATCCCACCCAATACCGGGTGCCATGAAGAAGAGATAAGTAGTGTTATCCACTTCACTGGTCATAATGTTATCCCTGTTCAGTGTATATACATACAAACTGAAAAGATATCCTATTGTTTCTTATAAAGATAGTGAAGATGAATTATTTAGCTGTGTGTTGAATCTACTAAATGTAAATGCTGGTTTTGAGTAAAAGATGTGTGCACCTGTCTGCTTGTAGCCGGCTGTAACGCGTCAAGTCATGGTTGGAGGGACCAGGTTCATTCTGACCAAATTCTTCACCCTGCTGCTCCTGCAAGTACACACACAGAATATAATACAAATTCCTTTTCACAGGGTTTGTGTTATTTTTCTGCTTTCCATGGTAAACATGATTACAATCCGCAAAAGTGAGGTAATGAGTGAATTTGATTTAAAATAGAAGAAACTGTTTCACATTTCACAATCACACCATGCATGCACGACAAACTTGATATAAAAAAAAAAAAAAAAATCCTCCTCGTTTCCTTTTTTTTTTTTTTACTTCGGAGTGAATTACGATACAGTATTTTCTTTCTTAGCTTGAAATTCAGTGGCACTCTAACTTTTATTATCTGAAAAGATGAGCTGATAAAAGACAATAAGCCAGCTGCAAAGTCCTTTCCCACTGAAAACGCACACACACACACACGCACACACACGTCACATTATGTTTCTTAAAATAAAAAGGATTGGAGGGGTTTCAGAATAATTAGCACGTCTTTGCTTTGATTTTGCCACCAGTGTGTTGCAGTGACTGAAATGTGGGAGGTATTTTACCAACGCTTCTCAAGCCATACAGGAAATTCTGGGTACACGAATACACCAGTGACTGTATCAGACAATTCTTACACTTGTTTTAAAGAAAATGTCATTGTTACCTCATGATCTTATGCAATACTCACAAAGGAGAGCTTGCGGGGAATGGCATGAGTGTGTAAAATCTTCTGAACCCGTCGGTGGATCTCTTGAGAGGGACTTGATGGGCTCTGAAACCTATACAGAAAAGTCATCCATACTGAATTTTTAGTCCTCGCCCTCAGTATATCAAAATTGGTCAGTGATTTAGCACATTGTTCTTACAAAATGAAACAAGTACTGAAAATATATTATTCAGACTGTAATAGGTAATGTCACAATGAACACAGGACAATCTAATAATAGCAGTATCATATTCTCACAGTGTCCAGTCTGTTGTGGCTATATTGCAGTACCATGTTAGAACACTTGTCTGTGCTGTGTCCCTTAGAGTTCGGCAAAACTGTATGTTTAAAAAAAAAATAAATAAATAAATAAATAAACAGCACATCTGCAGCACTAAGCCGAAACCAGTAAGGACCCAAAAAAAAGAAAAAAGAACAATAATAAAAAAAATCCTATTACAACAGTTGATTGAGCAAGATTAAAAACTTTCATATCTAAAAAACCGTATGCACAAGTAGGTGAGAGGTAATATTATAAATCACATATCACTTCTGATACTGTATCAAAGTATAAATGGATAAAAACCGACTAATTATTTAGCTATTAACAAACATTTAAAAAAATGTCAAAAGAGTGCTTTAAGGCAGGGGCTCTATTTTAATCAGTCGCTGGATAATTAAGGGTTATGAGCTCTCAATCAAGGGTTATGGGAAACAAGAACAATTAAAAGACCTGATTTCTACATTTGGAAAGTGTAGGCCAAAAACACGGACTGTATATTTATGTAACATTAAAAGAAAAAAAAGAAAGAAAGAATTTAGAAAAAAAAATGGAACGAATGAAAGAAACAGACAGACCAAATTAATAGATATAATTAAAGTAATATAGAAACTGGAAAAAAAAAAAAAAACACTAAAGAAAGACATAAAGCAAGATAAAATGAAAGAACAAAAAGACAGAAAAAAAGAAAAATCAACAGACAGTGAGAAAAGGCTAAAAAGTAAACAAAAAGTAGACAGACAACCAGTCAGAGACCGGCAAAGATTCTAAGAGTAGACAGAGAAACAAATAAGAAATAGAGAGAGAAAGAGTGAGACACACACACAACAGACTTTTAACAATTTTTAGTAAAGGTAATTTTTAGAAAGAAAAAGAAAAGCGAAAAACCAAAATATAGAAAAAGAGACAGGAACACTATAAAGACAATACAAAGGAAAGGAAGGAAGGAAGAAAAGAAGAAAGGAAGGAAGGAAAAAGAAAGAAAGGAAGCAAGAAAGGTAAAGAAGGTAAGAAAGTAAGAAAGAAAGAAAGTCTTATAGGAGAGGTGGTACAGATGAGAGGTTGTGGTTAATGAACCTAATACTGGCTGTGCTTCAGCCGCTTACCTCGGCGTAATGATTAGCACAAGAGAAGCCAACTGCTACAGTGAGGACACACTAAACTTCACCAAGCAACATTCCATTTCCTATCAAAAACGTCCAAAAGACGTGCTCGCTCTCTTATTGCCTGAATCTGCCGGGCTAGCCTTAATCTGCAGCCTTCCGGCTCTGGTCATGCTTTCAATTTACACAAAAGTATCATACATTTCCTAGTATTTACTCTACAATTTACTCCCCGCTTTAAAATTGTCTATTGATTTAAAATGTTTGCTCCTGTCTCTGCAGAATAAAAAAAAACAAAAAAAAAACAACAACAGCGGTTGAGACAGGCAAGCAAACAAACATTTGTCGGTTTAGCAGGCTGTTGTTCAGATCAATGACAAGGGTCTCTCAGAATTTATTAAACTGTGCGTCAGGTCAGAAGCATTAGATCTCGCTGAAACACAATCAATACCCTTTCCCCTTGTTTTCTCAGGAATATTTGTCTTTTCTTTTAAGTAATGAGCAAACACAAGCGGACATCAGATTTCATCATTTGAAGGCGGAGGAGTAGTTTCAGCTCGCATATGGGCCAAGATTACAATATAGATCGTGTTTTTTGAGCTCCACGTTTTGTCGATAGCATACGGTTTGTAATTCATAAGGGGAAACACTATAGAGTCGACCGTTTAGTATATCCAAACTGAATGTAGCATAAAGCTAGAAAGAAAAAGTAAAAGTACAAAAACTAGAAATATATTACATATATACTATTTATTGTAGATATGCTATAGAAACAAAAGTTTGTGGACACCTGACTTACTTGTGCTTTTTGAACATCCTATTGCACATTTAGTCCTTATTTGCCTTATAATAACCTCCACTCTTATGGGCTGCTTTTCCACTAGCTTTAAGTGCGGTTTTGGAGATTTCTGCTTATTTAGCCACACGGGCAACAGTTAAGTCAAGTGAGGTGAGGAAGCCTCGGGGTGAAGTGAGCATTCCAATTCATCTCAAAAGTGTTGAAGTGTCCAGACCAGGCCACTTAAGCCCTTCCACTCAAACCCATGTAAACCATATCTTCATGGAGTTACCTTTGTGCACAGGGGCATTTTCATGCTGGAACAGGTTTGGATCTCCTAGATCAAGTGAATGAAAAATGTACAGATACACCATCTAAAACCCTTTTGTCCCTCCATCTTTGTGGGAACAGGAGTGTCAGAAGTCAGGTGTCCAAATACTTTTGTCCATGCTGTGTCTCTTATACAGATTGGAATTACAGAAACTAATGAGTGAGTTTGTAACTTTGTCTTCAATTGCAACCTTCAATTACGTTCAAGAGAATAGCAGTGTGCTGTCAAATGGAAAAGTAAACACCCTGGTTCTGAGGAAAACAAATCTGAAATTCCTCTCACCTTTCTCTGAGTGTGGAGCGGCTAAACAGTGGACTCTGGCCCCTGAGGCTGCTGGACACAGGGGTGGACTGATAAGCTGGGTTTCGTCTGTGAGAGGGACTGCTAAGCAATGGTCTAGATCTGAATTCAGGAGATACAGGACCCACTCGCGCAGAATGTCCTGTTACCTAAAAGCATCAACAGTATACAATATAGATTGATACATTATAAATATATAATTAATAAAAGCAAAAAAATAAGTGATAGCTACTATACAATTAACCATGCATTAATTGGTTAACTGATTATTTATACCGTACTCAAAGAAGTTATTTGAAGCTTCCAAAAAAAAAAAAGAAGCAAACCCTTTATTGTGAAAAAAATGTCACTGTTACTACTTTAGAGCCCGGCGGGAAAAATCTTTACTCTTAATCCTTTAATGGCACAATACATTAAAACATTATACCATGGAACTGTTCAAGGCCATGTGTTAAACTTACAGATGTCTGCAGGCAGGAGTTTCTTTTAGGTGAAGACTGCAGAGCTAAAGATGATGGAGATTCAATTAGTGAAGAGTTGGGACTACAAGGAACCTGCAAACACAGAATGCATTCATCTCTCCGTTCACTGCTTAACAAGAAAAGCAATCTGCAAACTATTAGCACGGGAGCATAAAAAACTGACAGTGGAATAACTTATTCAGCTGAATTTACTTTTCATTTAAGAATTATTGACTTTCTTTTGGAAAGGTTAATGCAAGGAGAAAAACCTTACAGCAACAGAGCGAGTTCATTTCATCCAGCTGACTCACTCCATGTGTGCTTCTGTGTCATTTTACCTGGCAGTGATACTGCAAATCGACAGCCAATCGACAATTCTTACTTTTTTTAAATAATCTTTTTTAAACAAGTGTTGAGACTTCAGAAACACACAATTGTTAAAAATGATTCTTTGCTTTAATAATTGTGGTATGACTCTTAAGTCACTTAGGTTAATTGTTGCCCCAGGACTTGCTCAGAAAATGCTAGGCACTCTATTTTCAAAGGTTTAAGAATGGAAAATGCCATGTTGATATGACATGTCTTAGATTTGAATCTCGCCTTTCAGGGCATGACAGCTTTGATATTTACACCTCAGGACTTGTTTGTGTGGTGAAAACACTTGGAAGGAAACAGGAGGGGAGCTTTTTCTGCTTTTTAGTCATAAAAGAAGCCGGTGGACTGAGCCGAAGACATGGTCGAGCCCGTAATATAAATTACTCAGCAGCACTTCTCTTTACACCTTTGACAGATTAATCATAAGTTACATTCCCAAAAATCATTTGAGTCCAACGTATAATTAAAGTTACAAAAGGGCGAATAAAAAAAAAAACCCTAGTGTTGCATAAGTTTCTGTATAAGAACAAAAGAGCATCAATGGTGGATAAAGGTTAGGATATTTTTTTTTTTTTTAAATGAACATGCTGACATGAACTTTCCAAAACCTATTGTGATGTAGAATATCAGCCTTTATTTCTCACCACGAAAGGCGGCTGAGGGGCTGTGTCTTTTTTAAAGGTGTAGGGTCCGAGATGTAGGTGGCGAAGACGCTGTGTGGCATCGTCAGAGAGTTGGCACATCTTTCGGTGAGTGTATGGTGATGGACAGCGGCTCTGTGATGCAACTGTAGACCTCTGGTAGCCATATTGTTCTGCTGCACTTGACTTTGACTTTTTTGGTCTAACGTGACAGGCTTTAGAGGCGGAAGCTCCAAGTGACTAAAAAGAACAAAACAAAAAATATCAATTTTGAAAAACATTTCTCTAATCTAAGGTGGATGTGTTTTATATCATATCAAAATAGATTAGATTGATTAATTTTCTATAACTGCAGCTCTGACTGTATTCCTATCTGTAAAATAAATCACAGGTTTATTTAAATGCACTCATTATAATATATTGTTGTTCCGGTAGTAAGCCCTCTTGAATGTTGAATAGTCGTTTATGGTTTTAAAAAAATATTAGTTGTTATTTAACGACAAAATGTTTATAATTATTGAAATGGTAAAGATCTAGTGTCAGTGCTTTGTAATGGTCAGTAAGTTAAAGATGAACCAAAAGACAATTTCCAGCTGCAATGTTTCCAACTTCAAGAAAGTGTAACAAAAGCACCTGGTAAGGGGACCACTGTAAATGATAAAGGAATTTTAAAGGTCTCATCACATTACATAGGTTTTACTTGCGATATCATTAAAAACTTATCTTTGGCAAATTACTGTGGAGTGAGAGGAATAAAGCTTTTTGTGATATGCTGTTATAGGAAAATAATCCATTTCAACTTGGTAATGGCATCACACTGTCCTGGCATATATTTTTTTCTATTTTAATAGCATATCCCACTGTGTTTCATTCCTTACATATAGATGAAACACTCCATTACACTGACTGTGTAAATTGAACATTGAAATTTGTCATTAAAAAAAAAGCCAATGAGGAATACATTTCCTTGTTTTGCAATATTGTCTGGGAGAGCTGTCTGACACTTTTACAAATTACGCATTGATAACAAACCAAAACACACCATCCAGCTCAACCTAATCACATGCAGCCTAATGTAAACCTTCTCTTGGTTCCAATCTCACCTTCACAGGAAAATTACTTCAATAACTTTAATCTCAGCTAACATAATTCTGAGCTCCAATAACAGGGTTCCTGTGGGCGCTGCTTAGATAAATACGTTTTTAAAAATGTTAATTGCATTTGATGGTCGGTTTCAGACTAATATGATAATGGCGTTACAGGCCGTTAAAAAAAAAAACAACAAAAAAAGAAATAAAAAAAAGGAAAAAAAAAAAAGAAACAAAGATAATTTAAATGCTAATTGGAACATCCTGGCATATTAAGTCATTTTTAAAAAGCAGAGAAAAAAAAATTAATCCTGACAGAGATTGCTATTTGAAGAGAACAGATCTAATGGAATTAAAGTCCCCCCCCCCCTCCACATAGGAATAGGCGCTGTATTCTCTGTTCGTTTTTTCTTGTTTCATTTCTCTTCTGTTGGTGGAGGCACAAAGAACTCGTTTTAAAGCGCGAGTCGTGCTTGTCTGATGTGATTAGTGGCTTTGCTGGTATTGGTAACAGAAGATAAAGCCGGATGTCCTTGAAACAACAAAGCCAGCGCCAAGAGTAGCTTATTAAAGCAGAAACAAGCCCTGTTCAAATGATCTGCATGCAAATCGCCAAAAAAAACCCAACTCTATTTAAGAGCATGCCATTCCAAGTCCAAACCAGAAGCGTCCACAAAAGGAACAGTTGCACATAAATAGATCCAGTGACATGACAACGATAGAAATGGACCAGTTCAGAGAATCTAATGGAAACAAAAGAGAATAGGTGCCTTTTATAATCACAGTCTAGGGTATCAGCAAGAGAAAAAGACTTACAAAGCTCCTTAAAATTCTGTAGGGGAGAAAAAAAATAACCAATATTTATAGCAGCACGAAATTCCTGCCTGCCAATCCATTCAAATTTATTATGCATATGTGCACTGAAACAGTAATAGTACCATATACAGAAAATAAATGTAAAATATATATATTTTTTTATTTGAGAAATTAAAATGTAAATTCTATTCTTCAGTGGACGCTGGCACTCAAACACTAACAGACCACTTTAAAAAAGAACATAACAAATAAAATAGAAAGTTTAAGGGGCCATACATCAGACTCATCACTGCCGTGCTCTGTAATTATCTTCACAGTAAAAGCTTACCCTTTAAAGTGCTTTTAAAACCATTGAGATGTCAAAAGCCAAAGAGATGAAATATATATAGGGGCAGATAATTAGTTGATTGGCAGGGCTATTCTATGTGTGTCACCATATAATTCTGAAAATGTCTCTTAAAAGCCACTTTTCTCTTTTCTCTTTGTCTCTATGTTAAATCAAAGCGGTTTACAATAATGACCTTCAAATATTGCCAGAATATGATCCATTCGTCTAAAGGTTACCTGTATTTACCTGGTTTCCAGTCTTGTAAAAACAATAAATACATTGTAAAATATGTGTTGTTTTGGGCTCAACTGCTTTAGGTTGAGACTGCTTTAAGCCTCTATAACTGGAGTCAGCAAATGCAACCCTGTCGGGCAAACCTGGCCATCTCAACAAAATTATTAGCCACTGGGCTTCTGAGATCATGAGCTTCAATCCCGATCATTCCACAGCAATCCTTTGCTGAGGGTCCAAGAGAACAAACGCTGGCCATGCTTACTGGCAATCTGGGTGGGATAGCTGGCATGCACTCCCTCTGACAATCACGGTGACGCTACCCAGTCGTGCCTTTCTGTCAGTTGAAAATTTGTATTATACAGCACATTTAACACTGGACATTGTCACAAAGCGGCTTAACCGAAATGAATCATCTGCAGAAGAGAGCAGATAGGGTTTTCCTCAAAGTGTGTTACATTGCCCAATGATGCCGCATGAACAGGAGATCAAGAAAGGATGCAAAGGTTTGCTTTGTGTGTCTCAGAGAAAAGCACACATTTAAAAAAACACACATCACGACACTATTATAACATTGGCAATATATATAAAATGTGATTTCGATTTAGCACATATATGGAACTTATACTCAAACAATTGCTTGTAAATTCCATAATTTGTAATATTATCCATTTATTCACAGAAATACAAAAGAATGAAAAAGAAAGCACAACTCACTGAGGTGGCTGTCTGGCTACTTTTCATATCACACTCCTCAATAACAGACATGGTTGAAAATTCCACTTTGGGTGAAATCCCCTGAGGGAGCGAGATGAAAAACATAAAAAGGAATAAATGACAGAAACAAAGTAAATCAGAAACTTTAAAAATCATGAAAAGACAGTTGGCAGAGGAAGATAATAACACTCTTGGCAGATCAATTTGCCCAAACAATCTATGTCCTGAAGCAAATAGCAGGAAAATGGCATTGGCTTTTTACGATGCGTCAGAGATATCACAGCACAGCGAGTGGATGAGATACACACCGGGAACGAGGCAGATTTCTTCATGAGAACTTCTCTCTCTGAACCTGGGGTTTGAGGAATCAGGCTTAGGCCTGGATAAAGGAAGTCTCTGGTGTTCTCCTCAAATGTGGCCAGAATTTCACCCTCTGTGTCATCAGTCAAGAGAGAGAGAGAGATACAGTTCACACCTTAGTAGAGGAAGTGCTTTCATGGTAGCTTTTCACTGAAGCTAGAGAAGCAAAAAACAGCCGTTTCCTGCAAACTTTTTTTTATAGTGAGGTTTTTTTATTATCGTGGATATGGGCACTGCCAAAATAGCTCCTCAAAGGTAGAATTTTTATCTAACTCAAAAAGCCTGACATCTTTTTTGACTGGTTTATTGCAACGCAAGACACAATAAAGTCATAATATCAGTTACAAGCAACGTTATCATCAATTTTTTTTATTTTATTTGCACAACAGTGCAGTTTATAAAAAAATAAACATAAAACCATTGAAATGAACAATGAAGAACATTGTATCACATCAACAAAGGCGTGGATGCTTCAAGTTAAGCAGTCAATCTAAAATCAGGATTAAGATACAATTTTGATGTGCAGCTGTCAATCTGGCAACAGATGATCTTTACCTGGGGGAACAAGCTGGATGAGCTCCAAACAGGTCATATCATCTAAAGAGAAAACAAAAGCGTGTACGAGTGTTTATTCGTTTATTGATCTGGTATATACGAGAGAAAGAAGTGTGGGGACTGAACACAGCCCCACACTGCACTTACGCTCCAGATGATCAGCTATATCACCAGGGTCAAATGTTCCTGAGAAAGTCTGATGAAGAGAGAGATGGAGAGAGATAGAGAGAGAGAGAGAGAGAGAGAGAGAGAGAGAGAGAGAGAGAGAGAGAAAAACAGACAAAAAATAATTTAGTTAAAATCCCTAGACTGCCTCATATCTTAATTTGCTTTATTGCTTTGTATTATACTACTTTGCAAGTTAGTTGATGTTTGTCTATTTTTAATTCTTGGTATTGGCTTCTTGCATTACCCATAATGCCTTACGATGACTTGCTGGTAATGGTGCCATTTATCTACCTAAAGAACGCAGTGAAGCAGCACCTTAATCTTTTAGTTTAATCTTTGAGTCTTTTAGTCCAGCATCCTCACCTTCTCCTGCTAATATGACCGTCAACGTCATCATACTTGTATGTCAATAACTAGAGGAAAAGATCCTGCCACAACTATTACTACTTCTGTTTTGGACTTTTCATTAATATGACAATAAATGTCTTTCGAAAATGGTGGGGGGTGAAACTGCAAACTGTGAGCAGACTTTCCCTTTTATCTGACAAATAAATCTGTAATAAATAGTAGCTTTATGGTATGTCACATGAACTAACATTATATATATATATATATATATATCTCACATCTAAATCGCAAACATTAATCTTTAGCTAATCTTTGGTGTCAGAGTTCAGTAGCCAATAGGATCTATTTGATCCACCTCACCTTAGTAAACACCATGTTTTCATGCAGCAGAAGAGGAAAGGCACATGGGACACATTTTGTTTTGTGGTATTGTCCCATCATCCGGACACTCAAGTAAATATCCTCATGGGATGGTAACAGGACCCCTGGACATGTGATCTAAAGAGAGAGAAAGAGGTCAAAGATCAGTGTATATTTCAAGTTATAAACTCATTTATAACCTCCAGCCCTGGAACACCCCCTGCTCTAATATTTTCCCTTGATCTAACTACTCACTCATCCCTCAGATGAGACGGGTTTGTTAAAATAGGTAACAATGAAAATATCCAAGACAGGCAGCACTCCAAAACCAGAATCTGAGATATAGATCAAGTAGTGCTGATTGGACATATTTACACAAACTGAATAATCTCTGGATAATTATATCTGTATTTAATTGTAAATTCAAAGGATGTTCTAGATTATCTTCTACCTATCTATATACCATTTGTATATAAACTGTGTATAACTTTTGTACAGTTGTATATACAATGCACATATTTTATATATATATATATATATATATATATATATATATATATATATATATATATATATATATATATATATATAAAAATATAAATAATGAGATATGTGCATTTTTTTATTTGTATAGCGCTTTTAACAATGGACATTGTCTCAAAGCAGCTTTACAGAGATAAAAAATTAAAAATATAAATTATATGTGTGTTACTTATAATTGTAACTTTGTCCCTAATGACCAAGCTGGTGGCGACTGTGGATAAAGAAAAGCTCCCTGAGATGGCATGAGGAAATTACCTTAAGAGGAACCAAACTCAAAAGGGAACCCATCGTCATCTGGGTGACACCACATTGCATGTCTGGTTTGAATTTTTTTCGTCCAATCAGATTTAAGCAGTCACATCACGCAGAAATGAACAGCACAAGCTTTAACTAATCAGACTGCGATCTGGTCACTCCAAGGCCATCTAGCAGGCGACCAGTCACGTCAGCATTTTCATGTCCTTTAACTGGATGGTCAGAGAGCACGCTATTCAGACTCGCAACCTGCATCTGCTGCAAACTGCACAAGATCAAATATATTCGTGTGGATGTAAAAGCTGTTTATTCATTCCACACCGGCTGACTGAGGAGAAGAAATTGATTTGGTCGCAGATACACTTACAAAGACATTTACAAGAAAAGCAGGACATCATGAGGAAAGATCAGACAAAACAGTTCAAACCAGTTGTTAGGCTTTAGTGTGAACTATTTATATTTTTTATTTCTCATAGAATTTCACAAAAACACACAATATGCCTTAATTTTAAATCCCCAGGAATTGTGTTCATTTGGTTTCTTGCTTTAGTGTTGTCTTTTTTTTTTCTTAGTGCACTTGCTCTACAGCTTCTTCACATTTTTACACTACACAAAGCCTTTATATGTATTTGCTGTACATATATTTACATATTTATTTGCACTTGCAGTGTGCACAACGTTACTATTTGAACTTTTGTACCTGTATTATGCAATGACAAAGTTGTATTTATTTATATGGTCTATGCAGCTAGAAGCAGCTACAGATACATCATCAGAAAATGTAAAGGAATAAATTAGCTAATAGTTATTTGTTTACACTTGGCAGAGAATCTGATAGTGTTTTGTGCATGAAAAATTACCGCAATAAACAGAATTAAACTGAATAACAACTCTGTTTCTGAGAAACACCTAGCAACAAGGCTAACGCTAGGTTAGCCAACTAGCATGGCTGTATTCGGCAAAGCAACACCAAACAGGGAACTTACCAAAAAGAGCTACATGAATTGCGCATTTGTGAACTTACAGCATGGACTTTAAGTTGTACAGAACATTTCAGAGTTTTTCGGGGTCGTGCTCTTGATTTTGAAGCTCTTCCTGGAGGTGTCAGTCCTCCCATCTTTCACACACTGTTGTCATAGCAGCAGCTGACGCGGTTTCAAAGTTTCTGCTCGTTTGAATGCGGGAAGTCGGTCACGTGACCATCAACCCTGCGACTGTTGTGGTGATGATAGTCCCTGGTTCAAAGGTATGTGGACACCCGACACACTCATATTTGTCCATTTCAGAATGAATCATCAATCAATCAAACACTATATTGCCAAATATGTGCGAAAACCTGGTGATTTACATTTACATTTTTGGCATTTAACAGACTCCGTTGTCAAGAGCGAGGTACAAAAGTGCTTTGAGTCCATCAGTAAACAAATCTACACTGGGACGCAAGATTACAATATAAGATTAATCAGCCTACAACTCTGTTATAAGTTGTTTTGTATTTTTTTTTTATAAACTTGGAAAGTGTTAGTTTAAGTGTTTCAGAAAAAGGTAGGTCTTCACCCGTCTCTTGAAGATCCAACAGAAGTTCATTCCACCACCTCGGTGTCAGAACAGAGAAGAGCCTTGAAGTATACTTACCTCTTACCCTGAGAAAAGGTGGTACCCGTCGAGCAGTGCTGGAGGATCTCAGGCAGCATGGTGCAGTGTGAGGTGTGATGAGGTCTCACACCTCGTAAGAGGGTAGGCAAGCTAAAATGTTTTGAATATGATACATGCAGCTACTGGAAGCCAGTGTAGGGAGCGCAGCGGTGGGGTGGTGTGTTAGAACCTGGGCAGGTTGAATGCTTTGAATCATTAGCTGTGGATGAATATCGTTCAGAGGTAGACCTGGCAGCAGAGAGTTGCAGTAGTCCAGTCTCGAAATGACAAGAGACTGAACAAGCACCTGGGCAGCCTGTGTGGACAGAAATGGTCATATGTATGGTATATGCTTTTTTAAATATTACATTCCACATTTAGTCTTAATTTGCTTTTATAATTCCCTCCACTCTTCTGGTAAGATGTTCCACTAGATTTTGGAATGCTTGTGGAGATTTGTTCTCATTCAGACACAAGTGTGTTAGTAAAGGCAGGTACTGATGTAGGTGAGGAAGCCTGGGGTGCAGTCAGCATTCCAATTCATCCCAAAGGTGTCCAACATGGTTGAGGTCAGAGCTCTATAAAGAGGGATCTTCCTCTTCAATGCATAGCATATCTTCATGGAGTTTGCTTTGTGCACAGGTGCATTGTCATACTGGAACAGGTTTGGGTCTCCAAGTCTCTCTCCAAGTGAAGGGAAAAGTTCATGCTACTGCACCCAAAGACAAAGCCAAAGTTCAACTGTGTGCCAAAGCTTGCAATAACAGTTTAGAAAAGAACCACATATGGCTGGGAAAGTCCCAATACGTTTGTCCATATAGTGTACGCTATCATTGAATTAAAGAGAATCACAGCATATAAGGTCTTCCTTTGCTTTTTTTATGGTACTATAGGCCAGTCCTCGGGCCACTCAAAATCCCATATCAGCCTTGTCTTTATGGACTTTATGGACATCCCCATATAGGCTGGATGGTTAGATGTAGTGTTTGAAGTAATGCTTTAAAAAGGGTTAGCACAGGGGGGTGGGTGGGGGTCAATGGAGACCACCCACCTAAGAGCTTTGACATATTTGGAACACTGGTTAGATGTCCACATACTTCTGGGGTTATAGTTTATCCTGCCAGCTCCTCAACAAAAGTTACAAATGGTTCTTTGCTTCTTTTTTTTTTTTTCAATAAAAAATAAAAAAAACCCTTAAGTGAGCAAAGTTTGTAATATAATGAACAGTAATTGTTCTTTGCTTAACTATGGCTAATATGGTTTAATGACTCTGCTTTTTAATTAACTAAGAAACATTAATTTACATTACATTTTATACAATCAATTTAAATATTGCTCGTTCAGCAAGGACATTAAGAACATTTACCACCATTAATTTAGATAAATGATCACCTCCCTTAATATCCTTGTGGATACAAAGCCTACTATTTTAGACAAGCAGCATGTCAGGCCTCATACACACAACTGAGAGTCAAACACACATCGCACCAGTCACACTAATAAATGACTCCGATGTTATAATCATACATAGCAAGGATAACAGCACTGCCCTCATCTAAAACTCACAATTGTGTTTTTATTTTTCATTTTTAAAAAGCTATATTATTGTTAAGGCTTCACTTGGGTCATGTTTTTTGAAAGGCCTTAGACTTGGAAGTCACAACTAAACCAAACAACTCAACAAATTACCGGTACATTTTATTGTAGGTAATGCTCATTTACACTTTTATTGAATACAATTCTGAATAACTGCATGGACATTTCACAGTTTAATCAATATACTTTTTTTTTTTTAAAGCATTTTAAGCACATGAGTTTGCACTGACAGTTTTAGATTTTTTGTACGCCTTACAGTTTCCACAGTGTGTTAAAACTTATCCTGACTTTCAAATATGTTTCATTTTTAAACAACATACTTTATAAATTGTTTCTATATATGTGTGTGTGTGTGTGTGTGTGTGTGTGTGTGTGTGTGTGTGATATAGACCTTTTTCCTATACAGTATGGCAGCAAACTGAAAGATGGCACTTGATAAATTAGACAGTAGAGAAGCATGTATAAATAGCATATCTATAACAATGGGAAAATTGCTCACTAGTACAGCAATCTGTAGGACATGACTTTGGCATGGAGGAGAAGTTGTTTTACATAAGCAGTGTGTTATGGGTCAGATTGACCTTTGTTAAGTTTGTACTACGTGTGTAATTGTGACTTGAATGCCCAAAACCAGATGGACTTTGTGTTTTTATTGTGTTGTCTCCAGGCTGCAGTAAGGCTTAAACTCATGGAGAATTCACAAGGCCAGGGATCTTGTGTTTAAAAATAGAACATGGCAAAGTAGAAAGGGGAAAATATTATCATTTCACAGCTGCATAAGGACAATTAGGCTATGATGTGCCTGGTTTACTGATGCAAGAAAAAGGGAGTAATGGTTTGAGACACAGGTAAAAAATGACAGCACAGTGGGGAGGTTAGATGCTCTGTGTGTGTGTGTGTGTGTGTGTGTGTGTGTGTGTGTGTGTGTGTGTGCGTGTGTGCGTGTGCAAGAATCTGTAGATGGATGTGTTTTCTCATTTGCATTAGCTCTCTCCATCTTCTCTTCTACCATGTAAAATACAAGTCATTTGTTTATGCTAGTTCTGACTGATTGCCTCACTTATTCCAAATGACTGGTCTGAAAAATACACGATGCTCTTCATGGCACTGTTGACTGCTAACGTGAGCCATCCTCCCTCTGCCTGTGTCTGAGAGAATGGAAGCGAGAAAGACAGATTACAGCACACAATATTCACACTATGTTTAGAACCAAAAACATAATTAAAATTAAAGAAGGTAAGAAGGAACTATAAAAAGTTGACTCAGATCTACTTTCTATAAGGCTACAATAGTAATAAACTGTATTCTTCTTGTAATGCTCAAAATATTTATTTAAGAATGTAAGCATGAATACAATGACTGCTCTCTGAAACATATCAAATCATATATATATTTTTTAAAATTCATAACATTTTTATGAAAATATCAGATCTCAAGCGGGGGAATAGTCTTTTGTTTAGGTGAACTCAGTCGTGAATTATTTTAATGGTTTTTCCGCACAGAACTGTGGAGAGAATGCTGCTCGACAGAACACAGTGGTTGGCGTCGCCTATTTTTGCACTATTTTGCAAAATATTGAATTCGTTTGTGATCATTGATGCAGAAACCATGGACAGCTTTCTCCAGATCTGTGGCATTGTCTGTACCAGTGCCAATGCTATGCAATACTACTGTGGAAAAAAAGTAAGCAGTGTGTACTGTAAATAGTTCCAAATGAGTTATGAAATTAAGAGTTTTTGTTTCAAAAAAAGAAAAACTTAATATAATGACTCTCTTATTAAATAAAGCAGATTAAATACAGATCTCACATGCAATAATCATGTTTTTCTTTTACTGATAATCTTTATGTACTTGGACTCAAGTCAGAAAGTCTGACTTCTACCCAAACCCTAATGTAATACATGCAATCACTTCAAAGCAATAAATAAAGCTTCATTTAAGACAACACCAAAACCACAAGAAACATACTCCTGGTATTTTACAAAGGCAAAAAGAAACCAAAGGAAACAAATATCTGACATTACAACAGTCAATACCATAGCATTTTATAGAGAGTTAAGAACATTGGCCATAACAGGTGAGTTATTATTGTAGAGCCCAGAAACTGATTGTAAAGTAAATTCCTTTTCATCATTGTCGGATAAGCACTGAGTAATCATGATTGGAAACTTGTATGACATTTTGCTTCAATAGTCTCTGACTCCTTGGAATCTTCTTTCATTTTTGTCCCAATTTTGATGCTTTCCTTTCCGAGCGTTACTCCCCTGGTGACCAGCAGCTGCAGCATCCAGACTGACAATAGAAACAAAATGATGGGTTTTTCAGAGGACAATGTAATGATGTTTGCAATATAAATTTTGTTTTTAGTTATTATCAGATATGATGTCTATTTTAGGATCTTTGCTTATTAATTACACAGGCCAGATTGACTTTTCTGATTAACGTTAATAATGTTAAAGGTTGTAATTGTACAAATGTAATAATCCACAGACACACAATATGTGTAGCATTCTTAAATTTTAAGCTACCTTTTAATTTAGTTAAATTCAAATGCAACATAATTCAAAATCCAAAGAAATTAATTTAAGTAAGCATTCACAAATTGTATAATATATATATTTTACTTCTAATTAAAAGCCTGGTAGCTGTATAAATGTATGTTTTTACACTAGCTTCTAAGGTAAGTAGGCGTTCAGTGGGTATGATTGTAGGCTAGTGTTTGGAAGGCTGTGAGTTAAAATTGTAGCCTCACCAAGCTGCCAATGTTGGGTTTTAATCTAGGGCTCTAAACTTTATGTGCTGTGTTACATCATGACAAACTTTAAACCAATTTGATTAAACATGTCAGCCCAAATTTACTTGTTGTTTAAAATGATTGACAAAGCCTGGTGCCACATGCATTTCACATTCACACACCTCACATTAAAAAATAGCTAAAATGAGCTTTACTGTCATCTATTGCACAGTAATATGTGGTGTAGTAACCATTTGGTTTTATGATTTTTACAGGTAAGGATTCATCATAGTGTGGCTGAAAGGAATAATTAACTGAAAAGACAGTTCACCTTTTGATAGCAATAGGTTGGATCCTACTAGATACAATCATGATGACCTCTATCACAGTGAATTAAAAATGTTTTTATTAAAAAATGAGGTAGAACTACTCTCACCCTTACCTGCAAAAAGAGATCATGTAAACAGGAGTGAAGTCATAATATTTCTGTTATTGATGTGAAAGGGAACGTGACATAAGCAGCTAATTTGGTAGATCTTTTGCCTCTACATAGTACATAGTGCTACCCATCTTGTTAAATATCAAACAGAAGCTGTAGATAAAACAGAAATCCAAAAAATAGATCATTATGAAAATAAATTGACAGGGGCTTTAAATCAATTTCCTGATGTTTCCAAATAGGATCCCTGAGTATGTGTTCCACCTGGCAGAAAATGAGTCTCCTTTTGAAACAAATAACCAGTAAAACAAAGTGGCATGTCAGAAATGATTATCATTAAGTACAAACCTGCTAAACTGACTTGTTAATTTATTGTCTTCAACCAGACTGTTTAGTTTGTAATAATCCAGAAATGTCCGGGCCACATTTTTACCCAGCTTCATATCTGTGTGTGCCTGTTAAGGTACTCAATTTCAAAGCAAAGTGATTACATTAATATCATCACAGGCAAAATAACACTGAGAATTTGAACATGTATTATTTAATTACCATATATTTTTCTAAGAACAAAAAATAAGGCTTCAATTCATTTAGCATGCTCAGATATTGGTTGCAATCCTAAATGTTTCCAGTGTCATGCTGAGGAGAAAATCTGTTTAGCTCTGACATTTAAAAGTGAAATCTCCTTAGGCACAATTCTTTGTATGTTGAAAGACTACATAAATCTATCGCTTTGCCTTCGAGGCCGTGCCAATCTTACGATGCAGACTTCATCGGAGCCTATAAATCTAGGCTTGAATGTGTTGCCATTAATTGAAATAAAAATAAATATATAAACAAAAGCCCAATTTTCACCCTTCCAGAACAAAAATAAATAGCTGGCTAATACCCAGCAGAGCAATGCACAGAGTAAAGAGCCAGAACAGCTCAGGCAGCGCTTGGCTGCTAGCGAGCGTAAATCAACCATGTTTCCGTTAGCCATGAGGAGAAAAATATATGCAGTTATTCACAGCTAGGGCTTTATTTAAATTCATACAACCGCTGCAAATACTCTGTGAGACTTCCTATATTCCGCCTCCACCACGACCACATTAGAGAACACATCTATTACCCAAAGCACTAAACCATAATGCTGGGAGGCCTTTTACAATGCGGCTGCACGGATGCCAATCTATTGATGCTAAGAGGCAAGCAGAGAACCATTATGAGATAAAACAACACAAAATCTCTTTATCTTTTTCTCATGGTCAATGGCAAAGAGAGAAAGCGCTTTACAATTCATGCAATAATGCATATTTTCTATTGTGTAATGTATCTAATGGGTTCATATGTTAGAAAAGACCATTGGTACCAACTTAAAAAATTCACATCATTTACTATTTTTAAAAAAATCAAGCAGTTTGGTTTTAAATTGCTACAGGGACATGTGTAACAAAATGCAACTTGCCAAGCAAAAAATAATTGGGATGAAAAGTAGACTAAAAAAAAAGAATAGAACATTTATTTTAAATGTGTAGCAAACCTGTGTGCTGTGTTTAATGTTACACTGTTCCGAGAAAGGAACTAAGATGATAAATTGGGGCAGACATGTAATGTTTCACCTTTCGATGTCAGATGGTTGTTGATGTGCAGATATGACATGCCAGCCTGTCAAAGTTATCTGATTGATACAAAACCCCAGAAAGAAAAAAAACACAAGGTAGATTGTGCTTTAAACTGCTTTCCTCATATTATTTCTGCATGCAGTCAAATCCCTGTGTCCAGTCCAATGTAAAGTACACTATATTTCCAAAAGTATTGGGTCATCTGAACTTTCCTGCTGTAGGTGGTTCTTCTCCAAACTCTTACCGCAAAGCTGTAGGCACTGAATTGTATAGAACATCTTTAGATGCGGTATAATAAAATTGATCATTTACTTAAACCTGTTCCAGCATGGCAATGCCCCTGTGCTCAAAGTGAGCCCCTTGAAGATATGGTTTACATGCTTTTGAGAGGAAGCTCTTGAGTGGCCTGCTATAGAGCTCTGATCTCATCCCTATTGAACACCTTTGGGATAAATTGGAATGCTGACTGCACCCCAGGTCTCCTCACCTAAATCGGTAACTGACTTTCGTAATACCCTTGTGGCTGATGAACACAAATATCCAATGGTACATTCCAAAATCTATTGGGACATCACATACCATACTTATGACCAGGTGACCCAATACTTTTGGAAATATAGTGTATATGGATAAAATCATGATCCTATTATCTCAAATGTAAATGTGAAAATAGTCATTGCTTTGTACAAAATCCCACCCCATTTTTAAAATATGCGCACACAATCTTGTACAATCTCCTCTGCACAATAGAACACTGAAGATTAAATTATATCACGTTCCTCTCTGATTTACTATGCCACTACTGTATTATTTATGATCATCTCATTTTCCAAACATAATGTGACAATTTATCAGCTAAATAAAAGTTGGTGGAAAACAAGGTTGCACAGCCCCTTGATTACCAGAAAGCTTGGCATCTGTTTTTGATCTACACCATTTTGGCTCTGAGAGATGGCAGTTTCTTTATCTTCCTTTTGCTCACTGTAGCCCAGACAGCCACTGCAGTGTGTGGCATCATCCTAGGCTCCATCCTTCATCTTGTGGGCTGATGGGAACTCTCTCCAGGACTCCGTTGCCTGTCTTCATAGCCCATCTGTCCAGAAACGCAACCTCTGCATTCCTCCAAAAACAAGCACTATTTTTGGATGCCAGGAAAAAAATTAGGCTATAGCATCACATGTTCTGGAATCTAGCCTGATGGAATTATACATATACATCATATATATATATATATATATATATATATATATATATATATATATATATATATATATATATATATATATACACACAGCAAAGATAAAAGAGGGACTCCAATTTATTGAATTTCTTAGCCTGACGGCCATGGATTTAGTATTTACTCTACCTGGCAACAGTATCAAAAACTACAATTTAGCCTTTCCCAAATCCCCATTATCCTTGCCATTTTTTGCTGTGACCTCAGAAAAAGTTTTGTGTTTCCCCTTGATCAACAGAAACTCCAGCAATCTGTGTTTGTGTGAGTATGCCCGCTCTCAGTGGCGACAGAAATAGCCCAGGAGCCTGCCGCGTACAGATGGCCTCTCAGCTTGTGATGTCACATCATGCACATCCGTACTAGGATTTGGGTGATGGACGGCCCAATGAGGAAGATGAGAAGACTTCATCAGCATCACAGCTGCAAGCAAGACCCTCCTGAGTTTGGATTGCCTGCTGGAAGTGAGCCAATGGCAACCTGGGCCACGCCAATAGGGCAATAGCGGTTGAGAAGTCACGAAGCTGCGGAAGTTTCCAAAATATTCACTGTCCCGGCAGGACATAAGGTGAGAGGCGTTGCATAATCACAGAACAGGATGGCTAGGCTTCATGGCATGAGTCTAAAAAAGCGCACAGTGGAGAGGAGGTTTGTGCGTCATTGAGTAGCCCTGGGAATCACCTTTAACAAACAGGCCAGAGAAGGGCAAAGATCTTGTTTGTGACAGCAAGGAAAAGATATGATTGATGACAAAGGGTAGCATGTGTTTATAACAAGAGGATAAAGATCTGCATTGTGAGCATTGGTTTCTATTCATAGTGGCTATCTGGAGAGAGAGACAAAGGGGACTGTGCCTTTAGTCATTTATTTATGCAGTTAAAAATACAGAGGATTCTTCTTTCTGTCACATGAATTAAAATGAAATCTACTCTGTTTTGAAAACTGCTCTTTGTAATACAATATACTGTAATATAATTTAACTTTAGCTGCTAGTGCTTTTGTCTGGAGGTTTGTTCTATGATGAAGGACAGAAGTGGGCAGAATAACAGTAAAGCCTCTGATGTCATTGATGCATTTGCTGTTCTTAATATTATGTACACACTCTTTCCTAAATCGATTTGGCATCTTTGTTGAAACTCAAGGACGCACCTCCAATGGGGCTGATGAGACATGAGGGAGGCTTGGTTGGCAAATGATTTGTTTACCAGGTTGTTTATTCGCACCAACCCCTCAATACAGACAGACGGACAATGATACCCCAATGACAAGGAACAAGACACCATGGTCTTTAACCGACCGTTGGCTAACAAGCAGACAAATTAAGGCAATCAGCACCATCAATACAGCAGAGTGACAGGCTTGTCACCAGGGTGTCACAAACAGCCAATTAACAATGCTAATTAAAACAGCAAACAGGACGACACAAAGGGAGCTGGCATTGTCCCCCTGCAGCTCCTATTCACAGTCTGATGTGCCTCTCTAATGCAGGACAAATGAGTGCTCTTCAGCACAGGAGGTATTCATTTGGATGTGTGTATTTGCATTTCAGAGCTAATTTCATTGGCTAGATGTGTGTTCAGAGTTTGTCTGTTCACCTACACATTGAGTGAAACCTATGTACACCCTCTGTTCATAAAAAAAACACAGACACTACTATTTTAGCTGCAGAGAGTGGCCTGTTGTAGGCCTGTTGTGCCATCTGTATTAACAAGATGTGATGGCCACAGGGCTACAGAGGTTGCACTAAGTGGCTGAGATAAGCACTCGGGGGTATAGCATCCGATCTGAAAGTGAAGCTGGCGTGGCGTGATTAGCTGCAGACCACAACACACAGACCCCACACAATCATGTCCATTTCATGCCATAAAGTTCTCAAAGGGCAGAAAACTAGCGTAGCTGATGACCCTTTCAGAAAGAATCTACTTGAAAGCCAGAGGGAGAGAGAGAGTGAGGCAAGAGAGACAGAGAGAGAAATGATGAGGGAAGAGAAACCTATCAGTTCTTTATGGACCATAAAGGCCATTAGAAGTTTTCGGAAGTTAACTCCTATAGGACAATGTACTTTAAACTAACCGACTTTGACAACAACAAATAGAAGATTTCACCTTTACGTGTAGATTGTGCCCTGCATACATACATGAAATCCATAGTTTTTGCTTTTATATATTTATATGTGAGATGGCCCTTTGATTTGTTAACCATGCTAAGTCATTGTCATGAACAAGCATGTCTTGCATCCTGTTTTCTGCGTGTGAGTGGTCTTTTAAACATGCCAGTCAGGTGTCGTTGTCAGACTGATTCTTTAGCTTGCAGACAGCTGTCAGCACATGGAACAGCCAGACTGTCTTCTCCAAAAGGTGTGATTGATGTGGAGACCAGCAGGAATCATCAAGCTGTCTGCTTACACACTCTCCTCGGCCTTTATCAATTTCTAAGTACGGCCTGTCCTCAGGACACAGCGCAACATTTAAGCAAGGTGACTCCAAAGCTGGCCATTTGACGTGGCTGATCGGTGCTTGCCTGAGCGGGACACTTATTTCCGAAGGCTGGAGATAACAGCTCTCTCAGTAGCCATCTGCAGCCTACAAGACAGTAGAAAATGGCATGATGGGTAAAGCAGTGAAAGTCCTCTCCCTCCACGCTGACAGGACGAGGGAAAGAACCTATTAACTTGTCAGACCATAAAGGGCAACATAGCCCATTCCGAATGGGTAACTTTTAAATAGGCTTTTCTGGAAAATGGTCACAGTAATGTGTGCATAACTCTAAGCCATAAATGCAGCTCTAGCCTAACACAAAATGCTAACTCTGATTTTAAGGCTAACCTTTAATTTAACCTGCCTCTGGTGATGAAACTATGCATCCTTAACAAAACACTAAGACACGACACAGAGACTTGTTTCCATAGGAGTTTACTCTGCAACAAAACAAGGCAAGGTATTAAAAAAGTTGCAAAGGAAACTCTCTCCATAAAGTGCCCAGCTGAGTCTTGAACGAGCTCCCAGTTTCTCTCAGCTATCACCTGTCTCTGAAGCACTAATGATGGTCTGGCATCACAGTTTGCCACCCACCTTTTCAAAAGTTTCACAACAGCCCAACTCCGAAAAAAACACGATGCTTTGAAGCTTCCAAGGTATTATCTGTGACCAATTAAGCTGTTGTTTGGTTGGTGGCATGTGGAATATGACAGGAAATTGTGCCCATTCCAGACGGCAAGAGCTTTTCTTACAATAGACAGGTCTCGTGGAAAGAATGTGCCATTAAATTGATCTTTATAATTACAGCCATGGCTGCTCCACAGATTTCATTAATCAGGCCTCATCACTCCAAAAGGTCATTCCAATCATACGGTCTCTTTTCTTTATCATCGTTCTGGACCCGAGAGGACCCATAAGCACCTGGATCAACTCTTGGAGATGCTTCCTTGCCAGCAGGGACATTAGTAAACCTATGATGCATAAGGGACATTTGACAAGCATAAGGATTCAAGTGCTAATGTGAAAAATGCAACATTAGTTGCACAGTACGACTCACTAAAGGTGCTGGAATACTTCACACTGCTTCTCTAGGTTCTTAAAATGTTCCATTTGTACCGGAAGACAGAACAGTATGTCTGTATCTATGTAGGTATGTATGAATGTACGTATATATGTGCATGTGATAAGTGTGTGTGACGCTATGAGGTGTAAGTTCATTCCAGTACAGGTAATTACACTGGTGTCACTGTCACCCCCTCCCTCGTTTTTTTTTTTCCCACTCTAAAGTGCCGCTTGTAAAAGGTTTTTGTTGGTGATTTGCACGCTCTGCAGACCTGCTCGCTGGCCCATAAGAAACGGCACGTCAGATTCTGTTGATCTCAATGACCCCAATCTTTGCACTACATACCATGCCAACTGCCCCCTGTCTAATTGGTTCTGCACTACAACCCATCTACACACACACCTGGACACACAAAGACACACTCTCTCCGGGTTCCCTGTGTCATTGGCTCAGCTAGTGTGTAACCTTCAGTAGGGGGTGCCCCTTATTCATGCTCCATGCCACACCAGCCCTACAGTATAATCACTGTTAAAAAAGAGGCACAATTAGGTGGCGATTGACCGGCGTGTGTTTTTGGACACAGCAATAATCTGCCAACACTAACATTAGCACCCCTTCCAGTTTGCCAATGCTCTGTCCAGGGCTAAGCAAAGTCAGTATAATTTTCAAGTTATGACTCTTCCCAGCTCTCTCTAAATTGCCTCTTTTTTCCATGCATCCTCTTGCTGTCACAGGGAAAATAATCTACAATGCTGCTGAGTAATTCTACATGGATGGGTTTCTTATTACTGAATACTAGCCAACTAGGCCTTGGAGTTGACAGTTCAGTGGAGCAGTGGACAGGCAGCATGGGGAAAATGGTGAGAAAGGGGAAAAGTTACAGCATCAGTCAGAGGCTTTACGGCCCCTTCTGATGTGAACACCAGATAAATAAAGAAAGAATTGCAAGAGTAGCCAGCAAATGGGAGACTGCTGGCAGATGGGTGTGTGACAGAGTGATACAGGCAAGAAACATTTTTAGAGATGGAGTGACACAGAGATACAGAGACATATACACCACTACATATATACAGTGTAGCCCTCTCCCAGCACTAGAGGGCACTTAGGTTACACACATCTTCCAGATATTTCACTTAAAAGCTTTTTAGACTTTGAACTCGAGTCCTTCTTATACAATAGCTTTCACCTTGTAATTCAGCTGCACAATAAGTCGGCACACAATTCCATAACAACACCAATATGCCAAAAGGTTCAACAACATTATATATTATTGTAAACAGATTCCATTCCCATGTGTACTGAAAGGTCATGAACATTCAGTCTTTCATATTCAGTAATCGCTTTATCCTGGGTAGGGTCATGGTGGGGCTGGAGCACCTCCAGGGAGCACTGCAAGACAGGGATTTATCCAAGATGATTTACGGATAGAAAAAGCAAATAAGACAGAGATGCAACACAGGCTCATTTTTCTGCCAGTAAATAACAGCACACCATACACAGACCTATTAACACCTTATAAAAGCCTGTAGAACCCACACGGATCCTGAGGCAAATAAAAACACTAAATTCCACATCGAAGTGAAACCAAAGCTAAAGAATGAACCAGTGACCTTGACCCATGAGGTAGGTCAGAAACATAGGAACAACATTTCCAGGGATTGTAAACAGTCCACATTTGACAAGAGGTTTTTTAAGTGCAACAAGTCTATTCACATTTAAATCCTAATAAACACATCCCTATCAGTCTCTAACACATTTAGTTAATCCATTGAAGTCAGTATGGTGTGATGTGCCAATACGCCTTGTATAAGGTGCACCCACACAATTCAAACAAAGCCTTGCTCCTTCATAATGAACTCGAAAATAATTAAGGAATCAATACACGTTGCACCTGCTAAACACAGGGGCAAGGAAAAAGAAATTACAATAGACTGACTTTATCACTTAGGCCTTCATTATATGTTGTGTTACCTTGCACCCAGACCACTGAGAGATCATTTCAAAAATGGAGACAATGACATGGTCATTGGTTTTTGCCTACAAAGCTTTGTCCCATATCAATTCTGGGAAAACCAGGTCCTTTTGTCACAGGTGATCCTCAGGAGTGCTGGAATGCATTGTGCCTAAACCACTCAATGGCTACATTTGTAGCAGAGCTCTCAGGTAGAGATCGGATTTTGTTTGCAGCAGTCAGCAGATACAGCAAGATATAGTGTAGCTGCTTTGATTATTGGCTTGGCTGCACCAAATCAGCCCATAAAACAGTGCAGAATGTTGTACTGGCACTAAATTCCAAGGGAAATAATCTGCCTCCCAAACCAAACTCTTAAACTGAGCCACGTAGGACACACTGAGTCACCAAGCCTAATAATACCTGCATCTCCATGAAACTATAACAAAGTTTTGTGCATCTATCGAAACCCAAAACTTGTTTAGGAATGATTCTACTCAAGTTGTCCTCTCTGTCAAGACTAAAAAAGATAAGCCTAAATACATTTCTGTCTTAGTTGATTTTTCCATCTGTGCATCAACCAACAGGTTTTACCTGAGGAGCATTAGAGAGAGAGAAAGAATAGGAAGGCAGTAAGACAGACACACATGGAAGGATACAGCTGTCCTCTGTGTATGGGATAGGCGTGGTGCTGCCTGCAGTCAGAAAGCTGTAGAAGGACACCTCCAGAGTGTAGCAGTACGATGTGTCATCTAGGAGACCTCCAAGGAAGCGCCGTCCTGTCCCTGCTTTAACCATGTCACGATTAAATGATGTACTAGACTGCAGTGAAAACACACAGAAAGAATTATTTGCACTTTGCAAACATAATGGATAAAAGTAACCAATATCACTTTTTTATTACTTTATACTATTTTAATGCTAAATTTTAATGTGGTGGTCTGAAATGAAAAGGAAAGTCCACATTCTCTGACTCATTAACAACAAGAAGCTTGAAATGTTCTAAGTAGCCCAGGATCAGGCTACAAGTGTGTCTAACCTTGTAAAACATCCAAACTAATTAATTAAATACAAATATATCTCTCCACCTTGCTGCTGAACATGCACGCTGGCAATTCCACTCACCACATAAGAGATCTGTCTCTCTACATTGATATTTATAAACTAACCTATTTATGAAAGTGTTTTTATGGTTTTTTTTTTTAATCATTATTATTTATTCCAATGCAGTACAGGCACTATTTACTTTTAACTAAAAAAAAAAAACAGCAGTTTGGGAAGCCTTCTACTGGAAGACATTTGTTATATGCTTTTAACCTTTACAATCCAGCAGATTGGGGCTATACATTACATAGAACCTAGATACTCCTATAAATAAATTCTGCACAGGATTTTTTTCAGCATGCATGGCAAATGAAAATACATGAAGTATCATTTGCAGGCTTTATTTGGACCTAGGCTCCTAAGCCACAATGGGAGGCTGCTACTAATTTTCTTTAAGTCGTATTTAATTGAAGTTGTAACTTTTTTTGCCGCATTGTTAGTCAAGTTCTGAACACTTGCCATGGCTTAATCCCTTGTGCACTTTTTTATAACTACTAATTGAAAATGAATGGGCACAAACTGTCGAATGGTGAGTTCGCAATCAGTGAGCATGTACAGTGAAAGCCACATTAAACACGAACCTGTTTACCACCCAACTCTTTTTGATAGAAATCCACTGAAATCCTACAACTGCACATTCTATGCACCATTTATCAAGTGTGAATTCAAGGGAAAATAAGAATACATTCTTTATATATGTGCCCAGAAATGAAGTACATGAAGCACAGTATGTTGTTATGGCATTAATTAATTATAACTGGTGCTGGTACATTACTGAAAAAAGCCTCATCCTCTCTATAGTTAAATTATTGTTTAAAATCAGAGTATAACAATGGTGTGTGCATTATTATGCTTTAATAATTAATGCTATTTTTTTTCTATGATAGGAGTCCTTGAGTGGGGGTCATGCAGCTTTTCTCTGTTAGCAACTTTCACTGTGTGCTTAGTCTGCACATTGTTGAACGTTCTGCGGCTTTCCTAGACTCAGTTCTAATGGCTTCATCAACATGCGGCCTGATCTGGATGCTGAATAGGCAAAGAGGCATGGCGAGAGGAAAAATACTGAAATGCCTGATCTCACTTGTTTATCAGCTTTATAAAAATATATAGTATAACCGATCACAATATAAAGTACATTATAAAACAATAAGTACTTATATATACTTACAGTATACTAAGATTTAGTAGATTATATTTATGTACAGTTCTATACTTGAGTACTAAATATAGATACAAATATTTTCCAAATTCCAAAGTTCGTTTTTTTTTAATATAATAATTAATGCATTCTCACTTAAAGTAAGTTAAGTAAACTTTAAGTCAAATCTCAGATTTACTCTAAACTTAGAATGTAAAAGCTAGCTAGTTCCTCTCAAGCTTACTAACCTTATAGACCTAGACACTGGACTTGACAAATTTTGGAATTCTTTAGCCATTTAATTTTAAAGAAAAAAAGTCTAGCAGCCATTCCCAATGATGAGACCATGATCAACCCTGTTCCCAACAGCCAATCACTGATCAATTAATCATTGTTCACTATTCCAATGACCAATCACAGATCACCATTTTCTACAATGACTACTCACTGATTACCATTGCACCAAAAACTAATGTTCAGTCTTCACATAACCTAATCTGTAAATTGATATGCAAATAATCTTAACAACTTTATAAATATAAGTTTGTTTATGAAGTCATTTGCAACCTCTGAAATGTGTCGGCAATGCTGGTTTTCCCCTAATGCAAGAAGGCTACCAATCTGGAAATGAAGGTGCTTTTTTTGAGACACGTGATGCTGTCAGAGAAGCACATGCTTGCTCTGCTATTGCCAAGATTCGGACTCGTTATCTCCCGACCACAAGCTGTGTAATTTACTGCTGTGCCACTCGAGCTCACAAAATGGTTTAAAAATGATTTGTTATGTCTATTGTTCACTAGAATCAAGTCAGGTCACCTTAATTAATAAAACATTTTTGTAAGACAAAGTGTTGGCTGAAGTGCCGGGCAGTTAATCAATTAATATTAATTAATCTACAGTAGGTTTAAAATCTATTTTTGAAATACAATTTAAAATGCTTGCTCAAAAGTTTTGCAAATGTGTTCAATACAAAAACTACTAGCATGGAAACCTGATATATAATTGAATATAATGTAAATACTGTATTAATATATTGAAAATAAGCTTTAGAAGGATTGTAATAATGCCATGTAATATCTCTAATTGGGAAATTAGTAGTCACACTATTTGCACACGCTTTACTTTGATGTAGTCTATCAAATGTAACCTTTAGATACATTTGATATACTAAACATTTACTTGACATTTAATGAGGAGTCTATGAGTATATATTATGCAACTGGGCTAAATGTTATAATATGTATATGACAGTGCTGTCAATGTGTGCACGGTAAATAAAGCAGTTTTTTTATAGGGTCGCCCTTTGAACCATTTGTGTCATATTTAAAGTAGTTGCTTGCATGCCTTACTCTGGTTGAGTAAAGGACAACTGATTATTAAACAGAGATTACTGTATAGCGTAACTATAATTTTCCTGCTTTGCATTATACTTAAAATTGGAAACTGTGCTTACGTGGTCTGACTGTAACAAAAAAGAAAGAAGGTTTTTCAGAGATATAACAAAGTAGTGGAACAATAAAAATAAAGCATTACAATTGCAAGAAAGAAAAAAATCATAGTACAATCTACAGCTCAGCGATTATTATTTTTCTATTACTACAAAACCTACATATATGTCCCAGGATCTTGGAAACAGTTATGCATTTTTTTATGTTAAATGTTGGGAATTTAGGCAAAAGTAGGAATCAAGTGCTTTAATCATTTTATGACTAGTTCACTATACATTTACTAAACCAAATATACCACCTTACACACTCTCTAGTTTAGCTTCTCTCTCTCTCTCTCTCTCTCTCTCTCTCTCTCTCTCTCTCTCTCTCTCTCTCTCTCTCTCTCTCTCTCTTCTCTCTCTCTCTCTCTCTCTCTCTCTCTCTCTCTCTCTCTCTCTCTCTCTCTCTCTCTCTCTTTCTCTCTCTCTCTCTCTTACACTTACACACACAAAAATGCACAAACATGCACACATATGCAAACACACATTTACACTGTAGAACCCAGTGTTGCTCACCTTTTCATGTCAGCATTTAGATCATATCTTAAATATTGTGACATTTGTGTGTGTGTGTGTGTGTGTGTGTACGTGTGTGTATCATGAACTGAAACGAGTGTGTGCTGCAGTGCGCTCTTTGTATATGGCTGAGAGACGAGAAGAACTGCTGAATGGCTGACTGAACAGTAAAGGTTATTGCTCTGGCTATACACTCCTGGCAGAGCTGCGAAATGTCACACTGTGTGAGCTCTGAAGGTCATTGATGCAGGTCGGAGAAATTCAACGCTGAGAAAAGACAGTGAACTACAAATACAGCACTAAAGCTGCAAGATAGCTTAAAAGATAGCTCACTCTCCAGGTTAGAAACACCTGATATTAAGTTAATACGAATACTTAATTGTAATTAATAAATCCCACTCGCAACCAATAGACACACCATATCTCAAAAACCTCCAAGTTTTACATTTATATTGTTCCAAACACTGGCAACAATTTCATTTAATTAGAACAGAAATGATAGTAGTTCATATCTTTTATAGAAATTTGAGACAAAATATTTCTGACAAGTGAGAAGCACCGTATAACCGGTTAGTTCTATTCATTTGATATTTTCTGCTCACACACACACACACACACACACACACACACACACACACACACACACACACACACCCTCATCAGTATGCTGATCCAAACTTGTCTGAAAGAGTGTCCATGGAGAAATGGTCTAAAGACGTGTCACTTATAGACAACTCCTCAGCACTATTGAGTGTGTTTATCAGCTCACTGTGCAGAACTGAAAAGGTTAGAGGAAAAACATGAAAAACTTGATAATTTATGGAGAGAGTTGCACTTTAAAAAAAAATGTTAAATGAGGGTCGGGTGAAGAGAGAAAAATGGTATCCATCTGCAAATGTGGAAAGAGCAGATACGTTTCATAGGGAACCTTTGCTAATAATTGGTATGATTTATTATACACATATTAATTCATAAGAAGGATTAAATAAACATTTATTCAAGTCAAATGTTATTAGAAAACCTAATTATATAGCAGTGACACTTATTTAACTTTAACTCTGGTCAAAAATGAAAAATGACAAGGTTTTATTGATTATTTTGATAATCATATATTATTGTATAAGTTATGATTCACCAATATTAATAGTCATAAATAAAGTTTCATAATAATATGTTGAGTGTGATGCAGACTCACAAGAGAGAAGTCAGGTGCATTGTGACACAGTAGGCGAGGGAAGACGGCTTGTCTTTGTACACGCTCCTCCTCCTCAAACACATTACCATACATAAAGCCGTTCATCATGGTGGAGTGAGCGTGTACGTCAATGTAGAACTCCAGACTCACTTTCTGTAGCACACACAGAGAGAAGCACTGATGCAATGTCTAGTTGGAGAAATTCCATGAGATTTGCATTAGCATGTCAGTATTGAAATAGTTCCTGTGCAGTACATATAACATAAAATACACCACATGAGTGACAGGGAAAGTAGAAAAAAAGAATATTTCACAAAATAAAAACTATACACTTATGTGAAGATGAACTGGGACACCTGAGAATAAAATGAAATATGTGCTATGATGATGGTGGACAAAGTAAAGCAACAGCAGATAAAAAAACATTTGTTGCACAGCCATGCTATAATGAGTTGTCTGCCAACTAACAGCATGTAGCAAATATAATAGAGGTCTGACAGAATTTGCTATGAAATTTCGAAGCAAAATGAGTTTCTACAGTGTTCCAAAGTTGCCAGATAGTGAGATAGATAGAGTATGAGACGAGGATGGCATTAAAACACTCTGTTTTTTATGACTATGTCTAATTAAGACGAAAAAAGGTATTGAACAAAAATGTACAGGTTTGTTATCAAAAAAGTAAAGTCAGAAAATAATTACAGAAGGAAAAAAAAATCCTGACAGGGTTGCCATTTGGAAAAATGTTTGTATCAGGGGCCAATGAAAAATGGAAGCAATAATACGTTCATCTGATTAGCTCATTAGTTCATCAGGCAGCCAGGACAAGGTGCTAACCCATCACAGAGCAAAAGTTGGAAATTGTGGTACCTGGAGGAAACCCCCAAAGCACAGTGAGAACATGCAATGTGGGATTTACTACTACTAAATAATACTATGACTACTACAACTCCTTTGAAATAACTGGAAACTATTCCAACACCTCACCTCAAATCATTCAGAAGTTATATGACAGAATTCGATGAAGGATTTAAAGCTTTTTTGGAGACAACGGGTGGCTCTACTCTTTATTAGGGCTTTTTTATTTTTGTACACCCATAAAAATGTTGAAATGGAAAAATAAGCCTGGTTTTATTTTCAACAGCGTCAGATGCACTTTGGTTGCACAGCCTTTGAAGGACTTCTGTCAAAAAAGTCCCGCTTTCCTGAAATTGTGTACTGTGCTGCAATGTACTACAATTTAATACAAAGGCAGTTATACAGTTATATGGACTTTTACACCCTATACACCATTTTAGACCTCTATTCACCCCTATACACTCCCATGCCTATTTATACTATAATATATACCATTATAGTTATCTTGTCTGTCAATAAAGTAGCAGAAGTGCACTGAATAAAATCATGCAGATGTCATCTTAATGGTGAAAAATCTGATGCCAGTGACTTTGACTGTGGCATGATAGTTGTTGACTTCCAAACTGCTGATTTCCTGGAAATCTTATACACAACCATCTTTAGAGTTCACAATGGATAGTGCAATTCTATAAATATTTTGTTGATGAAAGAGGTCAGAGCAAAATACCCAGACTGATCTGAGCTGACATGAAGGTTAATAGTAACAAGTGATCACTCTTTACAACAATGGTAATCACAAAAGCATTTCAGTTTGCAGAGCATGTCAAACTTCAGGTGGATGGACTACATCTGCAGAAGGCCACATTTACTTCCAGTATTGTTAGGAAAGACTCCTACACCACAGTTTCTAAAACTACATTGTTCTGAATGCACAATATGACAATTAAGAGAAACAATAACAAATATAACTATATAATAATGACTTGATAATGGTAATAGAAGCATGTCTTAATGTCATTTAAATAATAAAGAACAATATATTGAATGTCCAGTATTTATTAAAAAAAAAACATAATTTTGTAGATATAAATGAGGTTTTTATCAAACTATTACTAAACATGCTTTGTTTTTTAAAAAAGTGCAGCAACCATTCTCCTGCTGGTCATTTCACAAGCTGTGTTTAATAACCAATGCATGGTTGAGAGATATTCATTTATGTTCTTTAGTCAGCGGACAAACCTAACGCCCCAATATCTGCACTCAGGGCCACCACTCTGGCTTCAATCATAAAACGAATGATTAATTTGTGCCGCAGCAAGGGATGATAATAACTGTCAGCAACTTGAGAAAGAAAAAAATCCTAGAGCATGTATACAATAGTCCAGTAAGTGAGGAAGTATTCGGCTGTCAGTTGAAAGAGAATATTTACAGACTGTAAGGCAGAAAGAAAGAGAGAAGAGAAAGAGAGAGAGAGAGAGAGAGAGAGAGAGAGAGAGAGAGAGAGAGAGAGCAGAGGATAGAAAGTATGTGTACTTGTATTAAAGGAGAAGAAAAGATCCAAGAAGAAATGCGCAAGTCTGAAGGCAGTGTGTGTATCAGAGAAACAGCTTTTATCCATGAAAAGCACAGAGCTATGCTAGTGGGGCGCTGCTGGATTAAGGAGAGGAAAACCCTTCAGATGCGCCTCTGCTGCACCCACGCACCATTCACACACATCACCATACAGCTGAGCGGAGAGAAGAACTGCAGTGCAGGAACCTACTGCTGTGCATACAGCTCATCAGCTCCAACATGGCCGCCACATCATTAAGCTTCTGCTTGGAGAGAAGATGAGAAAGACGCCGTGTGAGTTTTCTGTGAAAATGCACGATCACACTGGTGAGTGGGATGTTTGGAGGGCTAACATTTGCCGAGCTTCATCTCAGATGGTATTTTAGGATTTATCTATTTTTTCCCTCATTTCCAGTTTTGCACACAATATTCAAGAGTTTTTTTTTCCTTGACCTATCTACCTCTATACCCACCATGCACGCTTCTTCTGCTTCTTCCTTTCACTTTTTTCCTCACTCTCTCTCTCTCTCTCTCTCTCTCTCTCTCTCTCTCTCTCTGTACAGTACAGCTATGCCAAGTCTCATTAAACATTCCAAAGCTCACCTCGACTCCCAGGGGTCATCAGGCAGAGCAAGCGAGCGAGAGGGAAACAGAAAGGGAACAAGTAGGTGAATTAGAGAAAAGGAGAACGAGAAAGCGAGAGAGGGAGGGAAAACTCAGGCGGCACTTGGTGCTTGAAATTCCGCTCACAGCCAAAGCAATTTCCTGGCGAGCGCAGGGCTGTCAGGCCTCTGATGGCAGGCGGTGAAATATTGTGGCTGGGATAGGGGCGGCAGCGTGCATGCCAGCCTGATGGATGGAGCCCGCAAGGAAGAGAGGGAAACAACACACAGAGAAAAAAGAGGAAGATTGAACTAGAGAAAAAGAGAGATCCAGGAATAGAGAGATAAGGAGAAAGGAAAGAAAAGATAAAGGACGAGAGAAATAAACAGAAACAGAATCACAAATCCAGGCACCATTGGGAAGCATCATCAGCTCCTTGAAGGGGTTCCCAGGGTCCAATAGAGGTGAAAGGCATTCTAATTGCCCATTCGCCTGTATCACAAGCCAAAACTGGCCCACAGGCGCAGAATTTTTTAAGCACACACACACATACACACACACACACACATACACACACACACACACACACACACACACACACAGACACACACACACACACACAGACACACACACACACACACAGTGTTGACTATTTCTCATATTGAAAAAAGGGGTTTATGTCTCAGGCTGTGTAATGGGACTGTATGCATGAAGTGCTAATTGACCAAAACAGTTCATTTGGCCGATTTGGTCCATTAACGAAATAAGATTGGAAATCTTAATGCCACTGCTTCATCATCTCCATGCTGTTTCAAAGTGGCTTTTTTTGCTCTTACCAGACTTTCCATACTTATATATTGACCTTAATCATTGCAAGATAAAATAAGATACCGGTTTTAGATCAGCACTAGATGCCCCTATAGCTTGAACCTCCTACCTGAATATAGCAGCATTCTATGCACCAATTTTCATTTCAAGGACAGCTCCAAAGATACACAGGCAACATTCACCTAGCCCCCAATGTCAACAAAAACGCTGCCAATCACACAGCCCTAATGTGCTGTCAATCAAAGTTGGACAATACTCCACCGGTCTAACAGTGATGGATCGTTCAATTAACATGCGTCTCTGGCCCCTAGATTTGTTCATTTGAATTGGTAATTGGCCAATTAAAGGGAATTAGGAAATTAGGAATATGAAAACAGGAGATTATTTGACCACTGATGCATTGCATACTTAAACATGACTCGGAAATAGAACCTAATGCCCATCATATTGTAGGTGAAACTGAGTGCAGAAAAGATCCAGGCTGGACATCAGACCACTCACAGAAGAGTTAACAAAAGGTCAAGGAACTTAAGTTTAAGAGTACATAGCTAAAGCATAGTAATTAGCCTGGGCCTTTAAGACTCATAAACAACATGCTTTTATGTAATGGGGAAAACAATGGTGCTGATTTAAGCAGGATTAAGAGCTGATGTGTTTAACCACAAAGCACTTAGCATCAGCAATACCTTCAATAAAAGGGTGAAACAAAGTCTGGCCATGTAAAAAATTTTGACCTCAGTGATCTTTGTGGTTTGAAAGGAATGAGAAAGCTAATGTGGAAAAGTAATTGCAAAAAGGGTCAGACTATAAAATAAGATTTTCCATCTCAGTGGAATGTGTGGGTGGGCCCTTTGTATTACTGTAGTCATACTGTTCAGGATGTTTTAAGGTTTTGAACTTGTTTTACTATGAAAAGAATTTCAGCTTGACTTGAATTAGAAATGTTGCCACACTTAAGCTACACTTAATTGGTCCTTAGGAAATAACTAATTATTCAGACTATGATACTAATAAATCTTAAAACAAATGATGATTATTATTATTATTATCAGTAGCAGTAGTATAATTATTATTATAATTCAGTTTTCTGCTTGCATGCCACTTTTTGTATGAGTTACACTCCTAAAATTGTTTGAATGTAGTCTAAGATGAATTTGTAAATGATTTAAGTATGACAGCAGTTTGCCCCATGACAAAAAAGGTATGTACATCTAATAAAGTAAACCCAGGTCTGCCCCTGGAGCACATTCAATAATTTTAGTAAAAATTATATTAACAGCTTAAAGGCTTGTACTTAAAACGGATGTGACTTAAAACTCTTACTTGCACTCACTTTTAGTTTGATTAGAACATGGGTGTGTAAGTATGTGAGAGTAATACGTGAGTAAACTGTGCGGAATTGAGAAAATGATGATAAAGAGATACACAGTGCTCCCTCGCTCTTCTCTGCAGTCTAATGAATGGAGCTGTTTAGCTTTTTTTAAGATGGAGATGGCTCGTAATCAAGCTGAACAGGCACTTTGACGGTGCTGCGCCACCACGTTGATGCGGTTAGCGCATCCTAAACAGCTACATCTGTTGGATGCTAATGACTCTAAGGCTGGGCACTAAAACCAAACAAACAAGGCCGTTCTTCAACAAGTCCATCTCCGCCCAACACAGCAGATCAGAATTTGACAGACTAAAGCTACTCAATTGGCCTCACTACTTCACTCTGCTATTCCTATAACAGAGAGACAGAAAGAGAGAGAGAGAGAGATGTATACCTTCCTTGTGGGAGCACTTTAGAAGGAAGGGCTAGATAGTGCTGACACAAACTGGAGGTTAGCAATGACAGGCACAAATTGCTCGTAAATCTCTGAGATGGGTAAGTAATGGGTGTCTGACACCAGAGGACATCGCGAGACATGTATGCATGTGTATACACACACACACACGCACGCACGCACGCACGCACGCACGCACGCAACACACACACACACACACACACACAATAACATACAATAGAGGAATTAGGAAAAAAAGAAAAAAAAAACAGCATAAACATGAAAGTTCAGAAGAAGAGTGGCTTCAAGGTGCAATATCCATCCGCTAATCCTGACAGGAACTAATACATTTGTTTCAGATGGAAAATTAATATTCTAATATTAAAAAGGTCAGAAATGAAGCATGGCAATGACGTCCCTTTTGTCATCTTTAACAAATTATCCAAAATGGCATTGTCAGATTGTTGGGGAGATGTTTTCCATGATGAATGTTCCCAGTAATCAGCCAATCAGAAAAGAATTCCTCGCTCCCCTTGATAAATGGGGTGGAAAAGCGACGCTTTGCCAAGAAGATAGCCCCATTTGTTTCTTCATTCCATTTATAAAAAAAAGAAGAAGAAGAAGAAGAAGGAATAGAAAGTGTTGTCCTAACTATTATATTTACCTGCATGAATGACTTTAAGCTATTTTCTTCCTGGACCAGTGCTCTGATTCAGGTGTAAAATAGCAGTGTTTTTTTTTGCTCAAAAGCATGTGTGTGACTTTCAGCAAGATTGATTGAAAGTAAAAATCATATGTATGTGTCAGGGGTTAGTAAAATGTCCAAGGTTTTTTGTTTTGTTACTTTTATGCAAAATGTATTCAATTCATATATGAGAAATCATTAATAAAAACAAGAGCTAATGGTACATATATTAATTAATAAAAAAAAAAAAGACAATTAGCCAATGAGCAATACCACTGTGTTTGTGTAGAAGTGACAGAATGAACAGTGTAGCCAATGAGCAAATGTTTAAATCACGTGACACAATGTTGGCCCAAGGTTTATACAGAATCATGCACTTGATGTAAATAACCAGAGAAAAAGAAACTGCCATAATGACTCAAGGAGGTGTGTGGTTATGTGGATGTGAAAGAACTAATTAGTGGACTAATACATCTCTCCATAAACAATAAGCAAGCTGGCCTTTTTCAGTCATCATTGTCAAGGACCACACCCTGTAAAACCCTGACTGCTGACATCTTCAACATTCACAGGTAAGTTAGATTTTTTTATCTTTATGCTCAGTTTCTGAGCATAGAAACACCCTTTCAAGCTTTATTAATTACTCACCGTCTCTAAAAAAAATCCCTCGTGGCATATTTCTGTATATAGTGAAGGGCAAGTAAGTTGTGGATGAGTCTGTATGAGAGAACACTTGTGTATATGTGTAAGTAAAAATAGTTTTATATATATATATATATATATATATATATATATATATATATATATATATATATATATATATATATATGTGTGTATGTGTATGTGTATGCAAGACGTGAGGGACATGGAAGGCTTGTGCTGCTATGAAGGATGCCATCGATCAGCGTGTCAGTGCTGAGGGAAAAGGTTAAGGCCCGTTGCGCGGCCTCGTTCCGCTCACCGACAATCCTGCTCTTATCAGGATGTGAAAGAGCAGCAAAGGGCAGGACATTCCCAGGACAGCCGCTGACCTTCACTAATCACACACCTCACTCACTTTCTAGCCATAATTAACACCCAGCCAGAACAGATGGCTCTGTACTCAAACAAAGAACACGCAAAACGTGCAGAGAGATGAAAATGAAGGGGAGCTGCTTCTGGCCGAGAGAGGTTTGAAATCGCCCCTAACAGACACAAACACTTACAAAAAGATGCTGAGTCAATGTTCCCACAATGTTAGCATTCTGAGTATGGAACAAATACAGAGTTCGAAATTAATTATGTTTTTTAAATACACACTATATTCAGGTCGACTCTTTTTGTTTTTATCTTATGTCACAAAGAGCTCGTGTATATTTATTACACAAAGTTTTATGACGCCAAAATTTTACATCTGATGTTTTTGTCGATCTTCTGTGGTCAATATAAACTTCCTGCTTAGCCCCGCCCCCTTTCATTCCTGATTAGTATCCAAATGGGAAAGGTCTGTTCTTTCCAAGATGTGATTAATTTCCAATTTGCTTTAAAATAATTTTTTACATTTGTATTTTTATATGAGTCCACGTTTATATCACATATTCCCATAGATTTGATTTATCTCTTAATCTGACACGATTTAAGTTGTTTTTTCTGCCTTGGATAAAGTTAAGTCATACAGTATGTTTAATTATTCCTGCCATTTTTATTTTTACACACATCAAATGGGCAAACTCAGAGTTTTACAGAATGTGAAAATAAATGTTCTTTATTTTATCAGAATAAAAAGCAAGTCGTTCCAGTTACAGATGTTGAGCCTCACTGATTTCCCAGTGCTGAGAAACTAAAAACCTCAATGTAGAGACAAAACCCATTACACTCATACAGACATTTATTCTATGAATTGTTTGTGTGTAAGCTGTCACTTACTGGATCTTGGTTCATTTGGATGATAAGTTGTTTGACAGCATGCAGAGTGGGATGAGCCCACTGGGACGGATCCTGCCAGTGGCGGTTCAGGTCAAAGCCCATCAGGGAGCACCTGCACAAAAAAAGCAAGTAAAAGGTGAGTAAACAAACAGCTGAGCCACTGCAAATAAAGGCCTACACTGCCTGTGTGAAGTCATCCTCTCCAATTGCCCCTCTAAGCATTATTTTCTAACACAGCAGTATACCTCATCAAAAACAACTCGATACAATAGCTGCAGCTAACCAGAAGCAAGTACAAGTTAATATGGGATTAATAGAAGGGGAAGCATTTCAATACAATAGTTGTATTGCGATCAGGCTACAACATAGTCATAACATTTAATAACAAAGACAAATAACACTGATATTAATTTGAGTACAATTCAATTCAACAATAGATTGTCACAAAGACACTTTACACAAATCTTGATATAGCGTTAGATCCACAATGAGCAAGTCAGAGGAAACAGTGGCAACAAAGAAATCTCTCTGAAATGACATGAGGAAGAAAATTCAATAGGACTCAGAAGGGAAAACATCCTCCTCTAGGTGATTCCAGATTGTGAAAAGAAAAAAAAAAAATCATTATAATATTCATCTAAGCAACCATGTGGTGCATTTGTTAACATAAAAAAATAAACACATACCCAAGAAAGAATATATCTTGATAGACAAACACATTTACGCACTCAGGAGATTTTTGCATTAATGTTCGGATGCTTGTGGAAGAACTACCTCTTTTAGGCTGAGGAAACTTGCTGAATGAAGGCTCTTGAATGAAAGTCTGTTGGCTTTTCTATGGTATCACAATTATAGACTTGCAGTCACTGACAAGTTACTTTGTATCATGCACCACTGTAATTCAACACAAACAGAGACACTATATTGGCAAAAGTTTGCGGACACCTGATCATATGTATGGTATGTGCTTTTTGAGCATCGCATTCCACATTTAATCCCACTTTCTCTTATATTAGCCTCCACTCTTTTGGGAAGATGTTCCACTAGATTTTAGAGAGTGCTTGTGGAGATTTGTGTTCATTAGACAAAAGTTGGTTAGTAAAGTCAGGTTCTGATGTAGGGCAAAGAATCATAGGGTGCAGTCAATGTTCCAACACATCCCAAAAAGTGTTCAGTCGGATTGAGATCAGATCGCTATAGCAGGCCACTCAAGATCTTCCTCTCCAAACCATGTAAAACATATTTTTATAGAGCTGGGGCATTGCCATGCTGGAACAGCTTTGGGTTTCCAAGTTTAAGTGAATGCAAAATTCTGCCATCCAAAGACATCCTATACAATTGTGTGCCTCCAGCTTTGTGGTAACAGTTTGGAGAAAAAACACATATGGCAGGTGAGGTTAGGTGTCCCAATATTTTTGTCCATAGAATGTATATCATGAGTTAAAGAGGGGGAAAATGTTTACACTTTAATTAGAGTACAGATGCCTAGCTGCCATTCAGGTCATCCTAATTGGTTCAAAAGCACAATATTGCCAGTATGGACTTGCAGTAGCCAAACTGTCAGTTGATGAGTGATTTAATAAAGAATTGCACATTCTGACAAGGCACAGTCACATTGTAATATTATACAGAGTAAACCTGCAAGATTGGACCAAGTAAGAAAAGCCAAGATGATTGTTGATTTGTCCAAATAATAAAACAAGCTTGATGGTGATTATTTATTGAGCGAGCCACTCCCCATGACAATTAGAATCTGTGTCTGTTTGTGATGTAATCCTTTATCTAGGATAATATATATGTACTGAAAATGAGACATTTAATACTGTGAAAAAACTGTGGAGTTAGATTTATTCTACGTAAGTGTAGTAACAATTCAAGTATGGAAAAAAATTGTAAGATTTACCTGGCACAGAAGATTAGATAAACACATGTACTGTATGTACATTTAACAAATTTACAGTCATTTGTCATGATTATGGCCACTTTATGGCCACTAACACTAACTAATTCCGATGGAAAAATGCACTTACATCAACCTCCTAAATAAACAAACTTAGAGAACCCAACATAATTACTAATGTGCAAACACCCAAACCATACACTTTGGGTTCTCAAAGCCTAATATTAGCCTTAGGCCTTTAAGCCAACATAAAACGAGATTGATTGAAAACAAACCATCCTTTATACTCAAATTTCAGTCAGATAAATTACACCATGGCCAACAATTGTCTATCACATTTTATTCAAATTTCTGAGCAAAACAATAGTAAATTTAGCACAGTAATGCATATAAGAAATTCTAAAAATAATAATAATAAAAATGTTCATTATAAAGGAAAGGAAGGGTAGAGTTGATTATCACCAGCATTATAGGGGTCAAGGATGGGTGATAAGTGTACGATGTAAGGTGTACAATGAGAAAATGATGGAGAAAAGCACTAATCCTCGAGGTATACCTGGCAACAAAAATAACCTGCTGTTTCAAAAGAATAACATAAGTGCTAAACACAGGAGTAGTAAAAGATGTATTTTTTTTCAATTTGTTACCCGGCTACCAGGCCCTCTGCTGCCCAATAGATATGTACAGTACCATGGTAATAGATGACTTCTCTACTCCTCCAGAAGTTGCAGAACAGATGGAGGAATGGAGAGACAGATGTCCCAGTGGAGGCTTTAGTGGCTGGTATTGAGCTGAGGTAGAGGATCCATGACTTTGAGAGGCAGTCAGAGTCAATGCCCCAGCCTGCACAACATCACTAATCCCCTAGTCAGCAAGGATTGATCCTGCATCTGATCTCTCTCTCTCTCTCTCTCTCTCTCTCTCTCTCTCTCTCTCTCTCTCTCTCTCTCTCTCTCTCTCTCTCGCTCTCTCTCTCTCTCTCACCAGATGCAACCATACTGCTGAGGCAGCAAAGATGTGATGGTGTGTGAGAATGTATGCAAAAGAGAAAGGGAGTCACCTGTCACTCATCCTGCAACATTAATTCCCTCTTCAAATCATTCATTTATGCCATGTTTAAGACCCACTTGACCCCCCTGTCACCACCTCAGCGGGGTTAATTGCTGCCTCTCTCATTGTTTTTCTGTAGTGTAGTCTGGCTGACACCAGATGGCAGCCAGCGATGCCCTTTTGTCTAGGTCTGTGGGAGTACACAGCAGGTTATTGCTTTTCAGTGCAGCCACCTCTATTAAGTAAAAGGCAATTATGAAACGGAGAATAGAGAGAATGCTCAGAGTGACCGAGTGACTGCAGCCCAGGGTAGTGTTGGGTGTGTACTTCCGGAGCTCACAGAAATTTAGAAGTTAGGATATATCATCTTTAAATAAATGTCACTTTAAAGGATGCTGTCAGCATGCTAATGTAGCACTAGCTTTGGCGTGCTGTTGATGGACGATGATGGATTTGCTTCCCAGCGTCTCTTATTATGAAAAATGTCAGAGCTTGGCAAAGGTAAGCTGTTCTTAGATCATTGCAAATAGCACTTTTTGGAGCACGGCCTGATTCTACATGCATACACACACTCCCCAAAGTATGAGTCATAAAGAACTTAACATACAAATTTATTTCAATGCAAAAGTAATAAGGGAAAGTGCCAGCTCTGCAAACATATATATCTCAGATGTTCCCCTTTAGGCCCCATAAAAAACAACTAGCAGCAGTAGACTGCGCTCTCGCCTATACACCCTGATTTTTATACACTATATTGCCAAATGTTTGCGGGCACATGGTCAATAGTATGTTATGCGCTTTTTGATCATCCTATTTCACATATAGTCCTCTACTGAGAAGATGTTACACTAGATTCTGGGGTGAGCTTGTGGGGATTTGTGCTAGTTTGTTAAGTCAGGTACTGATGAAGGTGATGTGAGGAGTCCTGGGGTGCAGTCAGCATTCCAATTTATCCTAGAGGTGATCAGTAGGGTTGAGGTCAGAACTCTATAGAAGGAAATAACAGTTTGGGAAAGACCCACATAAGGCTGGGAAAGCCCGGTCTCCCAATACTTTTGTCCATATTGTTTAGCGTTGCCAACTCTTTCCAGTTTTCCAGCTCTTCTAGGTGCATATTTATGCAAGTCCTTCAATTAATTTCTGACTACAATGCAGCCTATGAGGATTTCATGCAGTGAGTTGATCTTTGAAATGTCTAAAAAGTTAAGGAATCAATAGAGGTTCTGGGTTACGTAGTATCACCATGTACATATATGCGTAATTGAACGTGTATTATGAACAGCATCATATTGTGGCTGCGGTTATCGTTTCTCACCTGTAGTTGCCTAGGTACACACCATCAGGGTTGAGCATGGGAACGATTTTAAAGACCACATGATCGCGCAGGACTTGTGCCACAGGGTGCTGGCTCACCAGGAAGTCAATCACACCTACACACATACACACTTTTCTGTAATCATAGTTAGTGAATAACTAGTGAAAAACAAACTAAAATCTAAACATATTTCAGCATGGACATGTAAAAGCTCATGTCAAGGGGTGAAAAAGGACAGAAAGCCAATTATAAAAAAACCCAGACAGGTTCAGTATTAAATCAGAGAGGAAATCAATATGTCAATACAAACAGAATAGAATGAACAAAGGCAAACTAAAAACACAGAGATATAGGGAAAAAATTAAATGAAAACATTTAAACTAAGAACCAAAGGTCATGCTAAATACAGTAGGTGAAACACAAGAAGAGGGAGAGTGAATCCAGTTTATGATCAGCCGAAGAGCTGAGAAAGAGGAAGGGAGGTGCTGGGTGGTGGGGTTCAGTGGTGGCAGTCACTCGTGTTTTTATTTGCCCTGCGCTGAGTGGCAATAATTGACAGGTAAATAAGAGAGACACAAAGAGAGAGGGATAGATAGATAGATAGAGAGAGAAACAGGAAGGGAAAGAGCAATGACCCCATGCCTCTCCTTTTCCCTATGCCCATTCTGTCCTGCTCATTAGCGCTAATGGAGGCATAACAAGCTCTTTAATTGAGTCAATGTGGCACGGAGGAGAGAGTCAGACAGAAAGAGAGAAAGAGAGGAAGCCACACCAGTGTTCTGTCTAATTGCTTGGACTTCCTGGATTTATTCATGCACATCTATGTGGCAGGGTGTGGGTATGTGGATGTGCATATCTGCATAGGTGTGTGTGTGTGTGTGTGTGTGTGTGTGTGTGTGTGTGTGTGTGTGTGTGTGTGTGTGTTTGTAAGTCACATTGAGGGGGCAAGGCAGGTGGTTTGAAAGTATTTTCGTGACCAGACTACCGTTATCATTGTCAGCCCTCTTCTAAATTACTATAGTGCTTAACTTCCTAATTACCCACACACAAACCTCCTGAGCCAAAGATGTTCAGGGCTTTAAAACTTGTCTCTTTTATATTTATGGGAACACTGTTTAACTCTGTGCAATTACACAACTGTAGAGAAAGAGTAGGTCAGAAAGTGTGCAATGTGAAAACCTGCAGCTGTTATTTTTGTCATTGATTTGTGATTTATGGTGTGATGTAATGATTAAGTGGAGCAGCTTGACAGATTTTCTGTATGTGTGTTTATATCTTGATGGGACCAAATGAACCCAAAATGACCTTGTTGTGAAATTTTGCATGTTCTTGTGAAAAACTCTAATCTATAGTACCAGTCAAACGTTTGGACACACCTTTTCCTTCAGAGAATTTCCTTTTTTTAAATAATTTTTTTAAACATGTTACATTAATACTAAAGACATCCAAACTAAGAAAGAACGTGTATGGAATTATGTTTTGAACACAGCTTGGCACACTTATGGCCTTCTCTCGTCAGATTCATGAGGTAGTCACCTAGAATGGTTTCAGTTCACAGGCGTGCTGTGTCAAGAGTTAATTTATGACATTTCCTGCCATCTTAATGTGCTATTAGTTGTCTTGTGCAGAGGATGGGTGCAGATGATGGGTGCAGAGAATGCAGAGTTGTCTTGTGCAGAGGATGGGTGCAGAGGGTGCAGAGTTGTCTTGTGCAGAGGATGGGTGGGTACAGAGTCAATATCCCTATTAGTGCTACTACAACTACTGTACAAATCTGTATTATGGCAAGAAATTATGTCGTTGCAGAAACCATCAACTGCTATGCTGAAACAGGCTCTAATGAAGACCATCCCAGGAAAGGAAGAGCAAGAGCTACCTCTGCTGCAGATGATATGTTTATTTACAGCGATTTACATCACCCTATCTCATATTTGAGCCCACATAAATGCTTCTCAGGGAAGAAATATTTTTTAACATCCCTAATTAGAGGATTAAATTGTGGCAAAGAAAGCATTACTTCAAAAGAACAACACACAGAAAAGACTTACCTGGCTTTACTATTACTTACTTACTATTATTTACTATTAGATCAATGGTCTGATGAATCCAAATTTAAGATTTTAAGTTAGGCGTAGAGGGGATATATGGACAGTTCCTAAATTTGTTGTTCCCACTGTGAAGCATGGAAAAAGAGATGTGATGGAGTGGGGGTGCTTTGCTGGTGCGACTTGTTGGTGACTTCAAGATTGTTGGAAAACTACTCCAAGTGACTACTTAATTAATAGTTTGGATGTTTTTAGTATTAATGTGCAATGTTGAAAATAATTTTCTAACCCAGAAATAAAAGATAGTGTCCAACTTTTGAGTGATAGTGAACTACTTAACTAAACAAAAGTAAATTAACTTTTACTTAAAAATAAATAAATAACCTAAAAGAACCAAAATGTTTTGATTACAAAGGTTAAGTTTAGATTTAGGTCTAGATGTAGGTGTAGCATAAATTATCTGCATTAATAATAGTAGATGTGCCTCTTATGGTAACAAAGACATACAGTGAGGAAAATAAGTATTTGAACACACTGCTATTTTGCAAGTTCTCCCACTTAGAAATCATGGAGGGGTCTGAAATTGTCATCGTAGGTGCATGTCCACTGTGAGAGACATAATCTAAAAAAAAAAAAAAAATCCAGAAATCACAATGTATGATTTTTAAACTATTTATTTGTATGATACAGCTGCAAATAAGTATTTGAACACCTGTCTATCAGCTAGAATTCTGACCCTCAAAGACCTGTTAGTCTGCCTTTAAAATGTCCACCTCCACTACATTTATTATCCTAAATTAGATGCACCTGCTTGAGGTCATCAGCTGCATAAAGACACCTGTCCACCCCATACAATTAGTAAGAATCCAACTACTAACATGGCCAAGACCAAAGAGCTGTCCAAAGACACTAGAGACAAAATTGTACACCTCCACAAGGCTGGAAAGGGCTACGGGGAAATTGCCAAGCAGCTTGGTGAACAAATGTCCACTGTTGGAGCAATCATTAGAAAATGGAAGAAGCTAAACATGACTGTCAATCTCCCTCGGACTGGGGCTCCATGCAAGATCTCACCTCGTGGGGTCTGAATGATCCTTAGGAAGGTGAGAAATCAGCCCAGAACTACACAGGAGGAGCTGGTCAATGACCTGAAAAGAGCTGGGACCACCGTTTCCAAGGTTACTTTTGGTAATACACTAAGACGTCATGGTTTGAAATCATGCATGTCACGGAAGGTTCCCCTGCTTAAACCAGCACATGTCCAGGCACGTCTTAAGTTTGCCAATGACCATTTGGATGATCCAGAGGAAGTCATGGGAGAAAGTCATGTGGTCAGATGAGACCAAAATAGAACTTTTGGGTCATAATTCCACTAAACGTGTTTGGAGGAAGAAGAATGATGAGTACCACCCCAAGAACACCATCCCTACTGTGAAGCATGGGGGTGGTAGCATTATGCCTTGGGGGTGTTTTTCTGCACATGGGACATGGCGACTGCACTGTATTAAGGAGAGGATGACCCGGGCCATGTATTGCGAGATTTTGGGGAACAACCTCCTTCCCTTAGTTAGAGCATTGAAGATGGGTCGAAGCTGGGTCTTCCAACATGACAATGACCCGAAGCACACAGCCAGGATAACCAAGGAGTGGCTCTGTAAGAAGCATATCAAGGTTCTGGCGTGGCCTAGCCAGTCTCCAGACCTAAACCCAATAGAGAATCTTTGGAGGGAGCTCAAACTCCGTGTTTCTCAGCGACAGGCCAGAAACCTGACTGATTTAGAGAAGATTTGTGTGGAGGAGTGGGCCTAAATCCCTCCTGCATTGTGTGTAAACCTGGTGAAAAACTACAGGAAACATTTAACCTCTGTAATTGCAAACAAAGGCTACTGTACCAAATATTAACATTGACTTTCTCAGGTGTTCAAATACTTATTTGCAGCTGTATCATACAAATAAATAGTTAAAAAATCATACATTGTGATTTCTGGATATTTTTTTTTAGATTATGTCTCTCACAGTGGACATGCACCTACGATGACAATTTCAGACCCCTCCATGATTTCTAAGTGGGAGAACTTGCAAAATAGCAGGGTGTTCAAATACTTATTTTCCTCACTGTATATGTATATGTTTATATAATAATGTACATGTATGTGCTTGTATTAGGGCTGTCAAAATGAATGCGTTAATAATGTGTTAATTCAAATACATTTTAAGGGCACTAACTTTACTAACGCACAATTAATGCAGCATACATTTCTGTTTGACCATTTTTATTAAATGTATAAATAAGTAAATATAAAAGAGCCAAATTTAAAACCTTCAACAAAAAAACATTTATTCACAATGTCCTTTCTTTACTTAGATATAAAAAAAAAAACTCCACCAAAACAAATATTTTTAATCCCCAAACATTAGTTTTACTGATGCACCAAGTACCAAATCAAGCACCAAAATCCACCGTGATGCACACATCTGGCAATTAAAACTATCTGTGTAGAAACATAGCAAAAGTTCTATTTGGTGTCCAGATGATTATTATTAGAAGAATATTTTGTCTTCATGCTCTACTTTGAGTAGAGTTTCACTAATAATAAACAAACATTTAAATAAAGCATTCATATTTGTCCATGCCCATGTTGCTTACAGTATTAAAAAGTAACTAAAAGTATTTATTTAAATTACATTTAGAACAAATAAAAATTTTTGAATAAGTTGCAATTAATCATTAGTTAACTCATGACAATCAAAATATTAATCATAAAAAAAATATATATATACAGTATATATATTGTGTGTGTCTGTGTGTGTGTCTGTGTGTGTGTGTCTGTGTATATATATATATATATATATATATATATATATATATATATATATATATATATATATATATATATATATATATAAACAATTATATTTTCTTTTTCTTTCTTTTTTTAAAGGTCATTCTGTCTCAGAATTTTCCTGAACCTCCTCAGCCCTTCCCCATCGAACCGTCCCAGTATTGACCCTCACAAGACCCAGACCCATGGATTAAAGCGCCCTGTCTGATAGGAGAAAATAATAGTCAGCTACTTGTGTGTGTGTCTGTTTGTCTGGGTCTGTGTGTCTGTGAGTAGGCCAGAAGACAAGGGTCTTACCCTGGCAGATAAAAGAAGCAGGTGATTCTCCAGGGTGAACACGCGCTGTGAGGAAAACCACACGTTTTTCTCGCTCTGGGCTCAGGTTAGCTGCAAAACACAAAGACACACAGACGCACAAAAAGTTGAGTCTCAGCAGGTATGTGGTGGTAAGAAGCCATATGTCTACCCCTTAAGGCAAAATCTAGCTTCACACTGCAGTCATGAAGCAGGAGAATCAGTATGCCTGGATAAAACTGATAAGAAATGTCATAACCAGTGGAGACAAAAACAAAAGCCGTGTAAACCGTTTATATCTTTTGGTTAATTTTTTTCCCCATTTAATTCAGATTGTCAAGTAACAGTGTTAGATAACTCCATGTTAATTATTTGTCATTGCTAGTGAACTGTTAGTTATCATGGAATATTATATTATACTTCAAAGGTTCAGCTACAGAACATTCCTTAATTACAAAGGTCTGGATAAATGCCTAACATGACTGAATGATAACAACAAGATAGATAAAGGACAATGTACAGCTAGATAATTGAAATAAATGCATGTGATTGTATTATCCTCATCAGTGTTTCTGCTGCAGAAGCTAGCAAGGCCAAGTTTAGAAGAAACCTGACGTCTCTGAATTACTGACTAATTTGCTGTCTTTATTTTTGTCCTTATTTGTTAAGATAAAACAATTCACTCCATTTTAAATATTGCAATGGCATGACTATAAAATGATTCAACAGAAAAAGATTGAAATAGACAAGAAGAAAGAGACTGCACAGTGATCGGGTGTCCCTGTCAGGCCAAGGACAAGACGCTTCTGTGATGGCTCAAATTAAATTACTAGTGGCCCTCGCCCTCTTGATGCAATAATGGGCCAGATATACACCCCCCCCCCCCCCGGATATGCCGCTCATGATTTTTTGTATCCCTATCCTCACCTTGCCTGTTTTATAAATGAATTTTAATGCATAAAATGAACCAGGTAGTTCTGCAAAAGGGACTTGGTGTATACCCGGCATGGAATGCTATTCAGCCTAATAAAGCAGTAGGGAGCAGATGCTCAACAAAAAGGTCTTTTTAAAATGCTGATATGTTTCCACCCATGGTGAGGTGAGCTCATTTTTCTACCTGGTGCTTCACGATTTCATTGTTATAAACCCAGGAATTCATGCACCAGTCACAATCATCTGCTTATCAGCCATAGGACGGGCTGGGAAAAGCACAAAACCTCAAAAAAAAAAAAAAAAATCCCCCGCTTTCAATACAAAAGGGAGAATGCTATAATGACCAATGGCAAATAACACAATAGTTATGCTCACACTCACATTCCCGCACGCCTGCACAAACACAAGGAGCTGCGGAGGAAAGCTTTATAATATCGGCAGACATGCTAAACTACATCCCCAGCTCTTTGTCTCCTATTCAGTATGGATGATTACATTTGAGGCAGGAATAATATTCAAGTCTGCGGAGCATGCTGCACAACTCTAGAAAGGAGGCATGGTGTGTGTAGGTGTGTACGTGTAGATGTGTCTTGGGCCAGCGTGCAGAATGTGAAAGAAAGTTCCACCCCTTTCCACACACATTTCCATACATTCACTGACTCTGACACTCACTTCAAAACACACAGGTGTACCGTTATATACACACTCACAGGTGATTGTGACCGATGCCTTGGCAGCGTTAGCGGTCAACCTGCGTATGAATAAAGCTGAAATACCAATATACATTATTCAACAGGCTTCCTGAATAATGTACACATATATCAGGAACTGTAAAAACAAGTGTGGCCTAATCCATTATGCCAGCAGTGTTCTGAGGAACAGGGCTGGGGTCCTCTGAGGCTGAGGATCTGATCTAAGATGAGCTATGGGATCATAATTGTCATTGCTGTCACTATGACACTATGTCACACTGCTGTGCCACTGAGATTCAGTGAGCCAAACGAAACTTAATCACTGATTAAGTGTTATTTAAAGCTCACACACAGGCACTTCTTTGCATATAGGCACACATATTACACTGAGACACCCTCACTGGACTGGAATAGTTTGTCAATAATATATCATGTCCGCTGCATTGTTTGGCCACTACTTCCTCTTCTCCGTGTCCTAAATGACTTCAGTGATTATGCAGCTCATTGCTATGTACACAAGCTTAATATCCTATTGATCCCAGCCAAGTGTGTGCTCAGCAGTAGCGAACCCTATTTAGCAACACAAACACCGCAGCTCTGATTTCTCTGCACCCAGAAAAAAAAAACACAGGAGTGCGTCATTGACAACGGAGCCGTAAATATAAACCATTATTCCATTTTTAAAGGAAAATGAAAGCAGAGCCCTCTTCTGCCTCTCTCTCTGCCCTTCACTGAGATGAATGGCTTTGCCATTCAGGAGTCTCGGCGGAGAGGCCCAGCCCATTTGCCATGAACGCGTTTTTTTCTTTTGCCCAGGCCCTGCCGCTCACTTGCCTGTGAAATTCCATCAGTTCTAAATTACACCTTGGCCCTGGCCCACTGGGACATGCCAGCAGCGGATGTAAAACAATGAAATGATAGCTGTGAAGGTGCTGGAGGCAAGCACTACGTACTTAAACTCAAACAAAGCAGTGATGGAGTCAGCCTTGCATTGTGTGTGTGCGTGTGTGTGTGTGTTGTAAAATGAACAGTTTTCATAATTTTGCCCTGAGCTCCCTCAAAACATTACTACTAGATTCCCACTAGATCTGCTGAATGTTAATTCACTAGAGTCTGTGTAAGTACAGTGATCTGCAATTTATCTTCCTAATGCTGCTAGGATTTGTGCACCATCAGATCAGTCTCATTGTTCTTCTCCAACTTTAGGCGGTGATCAGAACGCACCTATACTGGCATCACACACTTCACCTGACTGAACTGGCAGAATGTGGCCTGCAGGTGGAGCTGGATATCAGCAGGGGGCCCTAGCACCACACACATCTCACCGTTTACCTCCTTCTGCCTGGTCAAGGGGAAGAAAGAGCTCTTATAAAACAAGACAAATGTGCTTGGGCCGCCAGCTGAGCTTTTTTTTTTTTCTTTCTTTTTTTCTGCTGCTTCAGTGGTTTTGTTACACTCTGTTTTGCTTTAACATCCGACAGACAACGTGATGCCTTAATATATGGATTCTAACCCATCCAAAACCCCCTCTCCCATTCTTTCTTTCTCCCTCTGTACCTCTTGCAAGGATCTCAAGGACCTCAACTGAAGAAAAAATTGAGCTAAAGCTGAAAATGGTGTGGTTTGAGTTATGAAGTGTTACCCAGATGCTGTGCTATATTGTACTCTGTGGAAGACACATACTCCCAATTAGGTCATTAAACAGTGGTCATGAGCCGACTCCTCTAGAGGGACTCCTAACTGCCTTTGCTCCATATATCGCCCTCTTTATTGGTACTAAATGAGTGAAGGGCCTAGGAATCCTTGCTAGCAGATTACTCTGCAGAGAGGCCAATGCAGCACCAAATCATAGGAGACGTCAACAACGCAGTTACTCCAGCTCAGATAAGGAGCTCCCTGTTTCCATTAGAAGAAAAATTGAAGACCGACAGGGAGACATGAAGGGAAAGAGACGGAAAGAGAGAGAGGGTGGGAGAAAGGAAGATTTATGTCCACACCCTTGGTGAAGACAGCCAACTCAGCACATTTCTCAACCGAGAGTGCCACAGTCTCCACAATACCTCCTGCCGCCAAGAAATAAAAAATTCAAGACGTTATATTATGATCGGCTCTGATAAATATGTAAATGGCATCAAAAGAGGAAAAGTCTTTGACAAACAGTGTAAATCTAATGGATTCTGAAGGTTACCTGGATTGCACAGCTTTCCTTTAGTGGCCATCTTGCTACTTTTAATTCAAACTGATAAGACATGAATAGTTGTCTGATGTAATGCAGTCACTGAGATATAAGATGAAGAACTTGAACACACCAAATTCAGCAAAAAAAAAAAAAAAAAAAAAAAAAAGCTGCCTTTCTTCCATCAAGCCCAGCTTTTTAAAAAAGTTGATTGGGTCAGCTAAACTGGCACCTCTTTTTAATGAGGCAGACTGTGATGATTAATGATTACGGTCAAGTGAAAGTTATGAAATTCAATCATCTCTGCCTTTGTCACCTCAAACATTGATTTGAAACTGAATGCCTATAGCACTGTGTGGAATGTATAGTAAGTAGGGTTCGGTGCATAAATGTGAATGCTGATTCATATGCAGGTGAGAACAGATGTTGTAGAAGATAACACTTTACATAATTACAAACATTATAATGCTCCATGGCATAATCCTGCTATGACCGGCATGACCATACATTAAATTTGACTATGAATTATTCTAATAATAATAATACAGTGATTATTCTATTCTTTGTGTGTCTGCAGGGGGTATACCCTATCTACAAACAAAGCAGGTCATCATCATCTCTAGGTGTGAATGAGCGTGTGAATGCCAGTGTGCTTGACACTTTGTAATGAACCGATTGCTGCTTCACGCTCAATGCTAGTAGAGCAGGCTAAGTATCCACTGTGACACTAACCAAAAAAACTGTCATTGAAGAAAAATGTATGAATGAATATTCTTTCATGTATCAGCTATCATCATAACTGATTTTGTCAATTTTAACAAATGTTACCCATGTCAAGGCAACTGATTAAGGAAGAAGCCAGTGGTGGGTGGTCAGGGCCAGCAAAGCCTTCTCTTCTGGCCTAAACACTATCAGAAGCACTGACCTACAGTTACAACCCAAATTCTAATATTTGTTCCATGAAATTGTATTGATTTATTCCCAACAGTTTATTCTCTTCATTTCACAATCTTCCAGTGCCTGTATAAGAATGTTAGATTTTTTTGTCCAATCAGATTTCAGCCTCTATGTGCTGCCATGTCAATCTAATCTGCCCAGAGCCTTCAAAGTCTGTACTGCTGGCCTTTTTACTATAATCTCCTTAAGAAATAAGTCTGTTTCTTTAACCAATCAGATTTCATATTCACCTCACAGGGCAGCTAGCTGGCCCAGAATAGTGTCAGCATTTTTTCCATCCTCTGATTGGTTGGTCAGAGGCAAACTGTTACAGACAAGTTTGACTGGCAAAACACATCTGTAGCGTGCTGCACACATTAATACATCTAAGTTAGACTTTTTTATGCCAACAGAGGAAGAGAAATTGATTTGGTCTCGAATATACTTAAAATACATTTTGAAGAAAAGCTAAACACAGTGAGGAGGTGGGCTAACCCCGAAGCTAGTTAGCTTGTCTCAGCTCGGGAAAGGGTTTGTTCACTACTTCCAGACCAGTGAATACGAGCAGTACCACTGACTAACAGCCTCTGAGGAGCGGTGCACATTATGAGTCTGTATCTCTGGTGAGTAAATTATATTCGATTTAAAGCCGGGTATTGGATTAAGCCGGGTAAGTTCTCACTGAAGGCCCAGGTACCAAATGCTCGGCCCGCCACTGGAAGAAGCACATGTTATTACAGGGCCAGAAGTAACACTAGCCATTATATAACAATTAAATAGAAATGATTTTTATGTTACACATTTTTTTTTGTCATTGTCTGTTACAAAACTAAGTATTAGTGCTCTGCCTGAAGGTGTATATTTTGATTGATAGAGATAAGCCGCATCAAATGCTATGAACTTCATTTTGTTCAGCTCTACACAAAGGATTTCCGACATTGCCTCAGCTGGAGATCAGGCAGAGGAATAGACTGATAGACAGTAGTGTCAGCATATAAATTCAAATCAGCATCAGAGACCTTATTGTCAACATCATTAATTTATAAATAAAATACCAGAGCCCTAAAATTTAACCCTGTGGAACTCAAGCTTTAACGTTTAGTTTAAAGCTTTAATGAGCAGCACAGGGTTTTTACAATCTAGACCATTTATAATATCATTAAATACTTTACTGGCAGCAGTTACAGTGCTGTGATGTTTTCCCCCTTAAAAAAAAAAGTGGTCAGGATATTATTGTTAATTAAAAAAAAAAAAAAAGGTTTTAATTTGTCACGAACCATGGATTCAAGTAATTTAGGCAGCTTGAAAATAAAGTAATATCTTAATTTAATAAAAATGGCGGAAACAGAGCAGTTTTTTTGCTATTCTGGTATTATACACATATTCTCGGATTAAGTGTTACCTATGATACCATCTGTACACACTGGTGTAAGGCTTATGTAGGATATTAGTAGAACACCCATAAGAAAAAGCTACCATGTAGTATGTCCCTGTGTCTAACTGAAAGAAAAAAGGAAGCGAAATAAAGTTTGATGTACAACACATCATCTCGTTTGGCTGGAAGATTACTTTATCCTCCAGTAACGTAGCTCCAGTTCACTGTAGCAGTTCATACCTGGTGGCACAGAGCAGCTGTAGTTGTCACTCGTGTTCAATATAAACCAGACTTATCCACACTACACTGCCTATTGAGCATGAAAGGCAGTCAACTTCTATTATTCTCTGTCAGTTTCTCAAGGGCATCGAATGAGCTCTAAAAGCAACAGGGCTTATGGTTCTTATAGACCCTTTCTGCCCATGAAAAGGTCGAGCCAAGACGAGGGCATGGAGTGCTGCCTTTGCACTCTGTTCTAGGGCAAGAGTGCCAGCACAACTCTATATGTCAAGGAGCACCTTCAACTGAGTGCAGAGCTCCATTAACCCTACCACTACTCCACAATCTGCTGCCTCTCTCTATTCAAATAGCATTGATCAAATAAAACTGACCCTCCTAAACCTTTGTATGTGTTTTCATTCTTATCCATCAGGTGATTCTCCTTCCAGCTGACCCTTAGATCAAAGGATATGAGACCGATTCAGACGTCACAAGGACAGAAGTGTGTGAGCAAGGTGAAAAAGAAAAGGAAAAACTAAAAAACATCCGTCTAGGTCAAGCATGTTGAATAAAAAAGAACACCCTTCTTGCTCCTGATGAGAGGTGGCTGGAGTGGGCAATCACCATCGAAGATGTTAGGGTGGTGGGCTGTTTGATGTGTGAGGTGACCAGCATAGAGGATTACAATGGCACATTGTGAAGAAGAGCGAGAATGAATGTAAGACAGAGAAAGAGAGGCAGACATTTGAAGACCCTCGAGACCACAGGATGTAAATATATCCCTGAACGCTCTTAAGCCTGGCAGACAGCTCAGGGATAAAAGCGCTGAGCACAGGGTGATTAGAGATCGATTTGCCGCAATCAAAACCTTTCTCTCTTTCTGTCTCCCCATTCAACTGTCAATTCCCACGCTGCTCAGGACCTCAATTGTCACTGTCGTCCTTGAAGTGAAGAAATCTCTATTTCGGCCATGGGACGAGTTGGGGTGGGGTTTGAGTGACCTCCTAATGACTTTTGTTAATATAAGAGGCCAATTTGAAATGAAGCCTTGTTGCTGTATTGGAAGAAGATATCACTGACTGCTCTTTATTGCCATTTGTGGGGATTTATTTGGAAAGTGAGTGACAGTTTTGGCAGCTGATTTTGACAAAACATCATCCCCCTGCAATCAACTGACGACTTCAATATTATCTTACTATTTCTTTTTTCCCATTTCTGTCTCCTTTTAACATTTCTGTCAGACGTACAGAGAAAAAAAAACAGAACAAAGAGCTGCCTCTTGAAACTAAGTGAAGGAACAAGAAAGCAAGAGCAGCAGGGAGAGGGGAGAGATAGCGATAGAAAGAGAGATAGAGAAAGAGAGGATGATGTGTCATTCTTAGAGATTTTTTGTCTTGTTTAAACACAGGAGAAACGGCTGCTTTGCTTTTGATTTCGGAGCATTGGTCATAGCTCTTTGCTCAAACTCTGACTTCTGGCTCCTACATCTCAATGAACAGAACCAAACAGAGAAAAGACAGGAGACGAGGCCTATATGGACGCTACAAGATACCGAATCATGTGCTGTTTTTGAAGAACGAGGATTGAACTTTACGGCTTGCTTGCTTTAAAGGACATCCCACAAATAAGAGGAAATGAAGAGGAAGAAATGATTTCTGTGAGACACCCCCCTACTGAGCCTCTATATCCATGAATGTCAGGGCAAAGCAGGGTTTGGGGCTTTCTTTGGCGGGGGAAAAGATGCTAAAGAGACAATGTTGAACTGAACATTCACAAACCCATATATCAAAGCCATTGGCAGCAAGACTGAGAAAAAAGTGATATGTACATATTATCCTTATACATTTGCTGCTTTAATATCTTCAGCCTCAAATCCTTTTTTTTCCCTGTGTTTAAATCTTCAGTCAAAATAAAGCAGGCAGCAATTTTATAGATCTTGTCTGAGTCCCATGAAGCTTGGACTATAAACGCAATTGAGAAAAAGACAGCCTTTTTAATATCAGTTATTAGTTTCTCTCCCTCCCCACAGAGTTATAAATAATTTCTGAAAGCAACAAAAGTCCATATGGGGAACCTCTCACAGCACCCAACATTATTACGCTGTTACAGCTCCCAGGTTTAATTTCTTTCATCCCTTTTCCCCCTCTCTCACTCACTCGCTCACTACTTTTTTCTTAGCAGACGCAGAAAGATCTCTGACACTCAATTTACAGCCTCACTCTTTCTGTCAATCTCGATCATTCTCCCTAAAAATATATTCACATGCAAGTTGAGTTTTTAGCCCCAGGCCGCAATTGGCAAGATGGCAAAATATTTTCTTGAAGGTTCTCTCTCACTTACTTTCTTTCTCTCTCTCTCATACACACACTCACACCCACACCCACACACTCTTGTCAGTGGTATATTGATTAAGCATTGAAGAGAGCGAACATTTTGATGCCCTCTCTCCCCACTTTAATCAGAGAAGATGCTTGCAAAACTCAACTTGGCCACTTCACCGACATCAGCGGATTGAATAAGGATAAGCAAAGTTGCTCATCAGTAATCGTATCACACAGACTGGTCCCAACATTTCAGAAGGTAAATTGGTAAGCATTTGTAGTTATACTTTTTAACACGGTTAGATACTAATAAATACAAATTGTTCCACATTAAACTCTATGAATGTCGTTACGTTTTTGTGGGAGGAAAGTGTATTCTCAGCCCAGCCCTTTTTCCTTTTTCTCTCTTGACATAGCTTTCGTTATTCCTCTTTGAATGTAAGAGCAGCCGAGAGACTCTGAGACTGTAAAGTCAGCAGTTTAGTAACAGCTCATCACACTGTTAATAACACACAGAGGAGCTTGGGCTATTTAAAAACACTGCCAAATCTCCGCTGTTATTACCTGACACAACAACATGCTGGTAAAATGTTGCAACAAAGAAATTTCAATACAACAACACTTCCAATCTCCATTGGAATAAATTTTGAATATTGAAAGAGTCTCAATTTGTAGTTTTCTTCTGATGTAAAAAAGTCGGACATTCTATAGACACCAACCGGACAGACTGTGAAAGAACAAACACCATATAAGTCCTATAACTAATTAGCTGCCTTCACATTTTTCTGAGCAAAGTTGTCCTTTCTACCATTGCATGCATGCTGGGTGAGATTAACACTCTTTTAGTGTTATCAGTCACAAGTCAGATCCTGTTTTAGTTTAAAAATAAAAATAAACCTCATAACAGTGTTGCCACCTCACAGCTCCCAGGTCTCTAGTTCATGTCTGAGCTTAGACTACAATCTGTGCATATTCTTGCCATGAGTTCTGACCTCCTTAAAATATGCTGTTAAATGGATATGCGAAATTTCCCTTAAGTGTAAATGAGCGTGTGAATGTGTGTTGCCTTGCAATGAACTGGCATCCCATTCAGAGTGTTTTCCTGTCTTACACCTTATTCATGACATGGATTTAGGATCCACCATAATCTATAAAGAATAAAGCAGTTACTGAAAGCACTTCACTCAAAACACTTACGGTTATTCTATCTATAATGTATTTCCTTCCACATATTTTAACAAGGTAAAGGCTTGCTGGAAATATTTCAAAGGATTCACCGGAGTCATCTGTGGCTTGGTATTTCATTCTTCATAGTGCTACACCTGTGCTATTAGACTTGTAGCTTGTAGCTACTTAACAATTTAAAATGAAATGTACAGAACATATCTGGCTATATAGGATATACTTGTATTGTTGACATTATGATATCTATGTGCACATTTTAATTTAATTTTTAGTGTAATCCATGTTTGCACATATTTTGCAGAATGGATTTAAATATGGTGTTCAAATGTAGGAGACAAATGCCAACGTGTGCAAATGTTTTTCCACACTAGTTACCTTGTGTTATTTTAAAGGGCAGTAAGTGTTGGAAAATGTTTGGCTGGCTGCATTAAGAATTGATCAAGCCCTGTTGTAAAGGGCATAGACATGGTTTGTTGTTGCTATGTCCAACTGTGCACTTTTAATTTAGCTGATTTCAGTCTTAAAGAGACAGATGCTGGGTGCCCTTTAAGTCCAAGGTGTTTGCCATTTCCTTTACAATGATACAGGCAAATTTAATAATGGCCTCCAGGGCTTACTGAAGCCCCGGTAGTGCTGGATGCGGTTAGCACGACTTTGATAGAGATTAATGAAATGTCAGGTAATTGAAGGGGATTCTGATTGGCTTGTTGAAAGGAGGTGCAATTTCTCCGCTTGTGTCACTTAAGGCCTTGGAGGTGATTGATGGCGAGTTGACTTGCAGAGTAGGAAGGGGTGGGAAGGAATTGCCTGCCGTGTCCTTTTCTTTAGAATGCCGAGCTGGTTTCCTCTCAGCACATGAAACACAGAGATGTGAAAATGGTTTAAAATACACAGAGAAGCACCCAACGGTGCTTTCACACCTTCTGAGAGGGCTAACCCTACGAGAACCACGATGTAGAACAGGGAAAAGTAGTGGCATTGTTCTTCAAAGGTTTTATAGCAGCAACCTGTGCCATGTCCAGTTATTCAGATTCATGTGAAGACAGACTTACAATTAGCACAACAATTACACTCACACATTTACCAAAAGAACCAAGCAAGTGATTTTATATCAATAGATGTGGCCAAAAAAGGAATTTGACCAGAATAGCTGATGACTTTCTTTCTTTCTCCCATTAGGGGTCGCCACAGCGGATCATTCGCATGTTTCACTTGGCACATGTTTTTACGCTGGATGCCCTTCCTAACTCAACCCTCCCCATTTATCCGGGCTTGGGACCGGCACTAAGAGTGGCTGGGGTTGGTTCCGTGACCGGGGATCGAACCCGGGCCGCAGCGGTAAAAGCGCCGCATCCTAACCACTAGACCACCAGGGGACCCTGCATAAGCTGACAACTAATAACAGAAATTTTCTGTCAACTGTTTGGCAAACACACAATGTTATCATTTACCACTAAGTGCCTCATACATAACTCTTAATATGTTTAAAGACAGTATTCCATTAACATTTGTAGTTGAATGATAACATTGTGTTCCAAAATAAAAACTGTTATGGTGTTAAAATGTTTGTTTTCCTGCAAGCCAATCAGCATGCAACCTGCAAGATCCTGAAGACTGTAGCAAGAAAAGTACACAAACAATATCAGAAGTGTCATATCTTATGGACAGAGCTTGAGCAAAGTCACATTTTTAGAACTGTGTGGAGTATCAGATTGCATACTGAATGACATCATTACCAACATAAAACACTTGGAATGCGGAATGCATCATTGCCAACATGAATGCGGAGATTCCATACTGCTTAACTCTGTGTGGTGAATTTTGTATTTATTTTTACTGGCACAAAAGTAGCTAAGTTCATGTGCACTTTTTGTGTTTTGCTACACAAAAAAACTGATTTAATATAATGAATTTTTAATTTGCCTGCATGCTATGATGCTATTTAAGGCAATAGATTTTTCCCTATTGAAGCTCAACACGTTTTGAAAATGTAGATGTATATTTTCACTGTTAATCCGATCAAAATCTGGTATGTGTTAGGAACATGTAATAGTACTATCTATATTTTTACATTACTATGTGCACATCATGGTTATGTCAGCTTCACTGTGTCAAAAATCCAATTGCCATTTCTTACAATTATTAATAAAGAGTAATAAGTGTAACTACAGGCAGCTACACGATGCAGTTGTAGAAAAGCGTAGAAAATATACTTTTTTTTTGTAGCGGGATAACAGTAAAGATCATAGATAATTGTGAGTGGCTTTAATGAATTGATGCAATATGAATCAAATACAGTCCCTCACAATTCAAATTGTTCAGAAAATGGCAAAAAGATTCTGAATCTCCTGACTAAAACACAAAACAAAAAAAGATGGTATTAGTACTAAGCTCATTTTAAAAATAAGTTGGATTTGAATAATAGAGTCACACTCTTACAAAGAAAAGTGACAGAAAAGGATGTTTAGAGTAATGGCACAGAAAGCCCAATCCTGGTGGTCTAAAGCAGACCACCAGGTCAGTAACCAGTATCGGGCTTTGAAAGAGTTGCTACTGGGTCACAAGAATGTTCTAAGGAAATTGTCTATATATTTTAAACTGGACAATTTATTATCTTTTACCCTTTAAAATTGCCCTTATTCGGTTTACTGTGGAAACAATAAAAAAATGGCTGAACAGTCACAGCGTCTCTGTATTCTGAGTGTCTGTTTGAAGTTCTACGTCTTCAGAAATATCATTAAAATAGAGCTGACAAAAAAATCAAAGACTTGCCAAGGTAATTATTTTTTTGGCTCATTAAATTTGTGCAATGAAAAGCGATATAGGAAGCAAATTAATTAAAAAAGTAGAGAATAGATTAGAAATTTAACAGGTGAGATGTTTAATAAAATTGAATGAAAATATTATGTTCTGCAAAAGCATAGCTGTATATCTCCACAAGAGCACAAATGTGCCACTACATCAAGGTACGTCTTACCTCCAGAGACAGAGACAGAGGCAGAAAAGATTTGTTTAGGGCAAAAAAGAAAAAAGGAGATAAATCAAAAAAGCAACAGGCAGTAGCTGGGGAAAAATGGGAGAGAGAGTGAGCAAAATGGAATTTTTATGGATTTGAGGTAACATTAAAGCTGAAAGAAAGATTTTAAGTAGGCTTTCCTTGCCTTGACAACTAAAGCTAAATGTAAACTTCTCACACAGAATGATGTCTGTCAGGATTTTAATCCTGCCTTTGTGTCTTGAGTTGAAAGATATATGCTAAAAAAAGTATATTGATATCACTTTGAGATGCAATCTTGGCTTGCTGCTGTTGTTGTTTTTTTTTCCAACTGCACAGAGTGAATTAACAAAAATGAGCTTAGAAGAAGAAAGAGGAGATGGGATAAAGATGTCTCCGTGCTCCCCCACATGCCGTGTAATAATTGCCCAGTTGAGATTTTGCTCAGACGGTTTTTCACTCCCACAGTGAAGAGGCTATTAGCTGATAGCTCTCTTTTTGTGCAAATGATCGGACTGTGCTTTCAGTCCTCCCCATGAATATGCATTAAGAACAATAAAAAAATACCATATGGAACAACACCTAGGGTGCTGCCAATTTGGTTGCTAAATGCTTGCATGTTTGCATTTTAGACAGTTTTCATTGCCACCATACAGTGAGTTGGAAGACATCCAGGTACAAGAGCTAATCCCGTGCTTCATTTTTTGGAGAAAGAAAAAAAAAACAGTAAATAGTCTCTCAATCAGAAAGTATTCTAGCAAATGTTCCTGTTTCAGACCTTTGGGATATGACTTTGAGGTTGAGTCTATTCAAATGAGACTCTCTTCACTGTCACTGCTACCTGAAATGGCAGCGAGGGGATTATATGGTTGCCATGGAGATTAGTGGGTTGAGCTGAAAGTGGAGGAATGGGGCCCCGTGTTTGAAGCGACAGGGCCTTTAATAGTGCTTTGATCATTGGAAATGTTTGTAGCGGGGACAAACCTGAAGCGCAAACAGGACACAGAACTTCAAAAAAATTAGTTATTTGGCCAAATATAAACTTGTCTCTAAGGCAGGTTTAAAAGAGAGAAAAAAATTATGACCATCAGCTCCTTTTTCTTTCATGCATAGATTGCAATAGGAAGAATAAGAGGACTGGGAGAATGAGGGATGGCAAGAGATATCAAGGTGAGCAAAAGACTTTCTTTGAAAACCACCCACTGAACCGTCTCTGCATGGGCATATGCAAATACATGCTTTTACATAAGTGAAATTTTAGAAGATGATGCATGTCTTTCTCCACTAATATCTACAGTATATAGACAAAAGTGTTTCAACAAATGATGACTACGGCCATACAGTATGTGGATCCTGCTTGGTGCTTCTTGGACACAATTGTCTAGAATTGTAATGTCTCTTCACTTCCCAAACCTGTTCCAGCATGACAATGCCCCTGTGCACAAATCAAGGTCCATGAATATGAGGTTTGGCAATATTTGGAGCGGAACAAAATCCTGTACAGTATTTCCTGTACAAATTGTACAGAAACCTGTTCTGAACCATACTGAACACATTTGACCTGAGCTTTACAAATGCTCTTAAGTGTAAATGGAGAAATTTAAAAGCACCTTGACCTGGCAGTTTAGTACAGATGACCAAAAGCTGTTAATGCATTGCATGATAATTACTGTGGCTTTTGTCTCCTTTACAATGTTTTATTTTTATTTTTTTAAAGAACAAAATAAGAAAAAACAAATACTGCTCCTCCTATTGAGATCATACTGATGTTGAGTCATATTCAGTTATACACCTTAATATATTACATCATCTTATTATCTTCCTTATGATTCATTATGAGTAACAAACTGCTCCAGCTTATAGGTTTCTCTTGTCCATTGGTGAAAAAAACATCCTAAAAGAATGACTGAATGTCAAATACTATAGATGAACAAAATGGCAAGCTTTTATATAAAAATGCGTATCCTTTTAGCAAGGAAGGAGCTGGAGTTTGCTTAATAATGAGCCTGTGTGTGTAGTGTGTGTTTGTCCCTATACCCATGGCGTAGTCCCTGTAAAACCATTAGAGCAGTGCGGCGTAGACAGAAGCACTTTAGTGGTGTAGCTCTGCCCCAAAGCCCCCAGCCTCCTCCGTCACACAGTGCCGCAGTGAGGAGAGGCCAGAGCTGGACAGGAGTGAGAATGGAGGGGGCTGAAGACATTCACACAGACAAATGTGCCTTTCTCTCTCCCTGGTGTCAACCAACTATGTCCCACGTCCTCCATTACACCATATCTCTCCTGCCAGAAACATCACATCACTCACTCTAATACACAAAACCAATGAGTAGCATAAGCAACCAGAGGTCACACACTCACTTTAGCATTCTTTGCACACGCATGCACTCCTGTAAAGCTGAAATCGCATGTCCCTTTGTCTGCCTGTACTAACTTCAATAATTAATATCAGTTTTAGTGTCTCCAGGACAGCATGCGCGTAGAGCATGGGATTAATGCACTGATGTGTATTAGAAGTCTATTCACTTCTGAGCTTCCCAACAGCAAACTTAATTGAGGTCTCTCTCTACTATAAGCAGTGGGTCACTCTCTCATCATTTCTTCTAGTCAATAAAGTGGGCTATATTAGACCTCTTACAGACTCCCCTCCCCTCCTCTCCTCTGGGCTTGGTGGATCTGTGGGGAATGGGGCTTTGGTTGCATAGCAGGAGCATCAGACAGGCTAATGTATTATTAATGCCTCTAATGTCTCAGTGTTTAATATAATCAGCTCCAGCACAAACACACTCTACTTACAACTACAAGCGGCTGCCTCCTCGTCTCCCAGCCCACCCACTCTTCTCTCACTGCTCAAGCTTTATTTCCTGAGCGATCTCCTCACCACTACTCTGCAGAAAATAAACTTTTACAAGTGTGCAAAGGGAAAAGAAGAATAGGAGAAAGAGCAACGGGTGCTGTCGAAGTAAATGGCAAGGCTTTGTAGTGTTTTAGACACCTGTGGTGGTGTATTTACTTTTTTTTTTTTATTCATAAAATACAATGTCACCTAAGGCTATGTACTATGAATATTTTCTATTTGCAGTTTCCAGTTTAAAATCTATTTTATACATATATTTTATATTTAAATACTGTTTTTATAAAAAGAACCAAAATATATCTTTTGGGGAGGTTTTTTTTTCCATTTATGAGTGAAGTTGATTCTTTTGGATCTGTTTCTTTCATGTTCAGTAACCACTTTATCCTGGCCAGGGATATGGAGACTATCCTGGGAACATCCTGTGTGTAGACCAGGAATACATCCTGGATGAGATATCAGTCTACTAAAGCACAGCATGTTTACATAAAACCAAAAATATTGGTTGGAATTAAATGGAAATGTACAAACAAATTGTTGGACTGAAATATTAAGCAGAAATGAACAATTTTGTTGCTATGCAAACTTTACTTTTATAGTTTTTTTTTTTACTTTCAATCCCGGTCTGTCCACATGTATTATCACATGTCATTAACATTAAACATTGGGAAAAACGGAATGTCTGGATTTGCTCAGGATCTGTACTTGACCAGGAGGATACATAGCATTAAGAGTTAAAGGAGACCTTTAACTAAATATGAATTATTAGGAGTTTTGTCAGTGAAAGAAACCTAGGTCTGTTCCCACAGGACAAGCTGTCACCAGCAAAGAGAATGGAGCGAAAGATATAGACAGGGGGAGAAGACCACGACCTTTACTGTCAGACAAGAAACTGACTGAAAGGGTGAGCCAGATAGCAGGAGAGGAGAAGGAAAGAGAGAAAGAATGATGGAGAGACTTCAAGGCCTATGATTCTATGCTTTATGACAGTTACTTATTGGGACATGTCATAGCGTCACCCTTCTCCTGAAGAGAAAACCATTTTAATCCTACTGTTTAACTTTACTATTGTCCCCTCATTTTAAATGAATTGTTACAATCCAGGGAACATTACAAAAAAGAATAACCCTGCATTGTAATATAACATTACATAATTACAGTGGTTTGCTTTATAGTGTCCTCAAAGAATTTCTTATACATTGTTCACAGACATTACAGAAAATCAGAATACAGAAATCGTGTTACTGCAACAGAATGTAAACACATTTTCATAATACCCAGGAAACCCCCGGGAACAGAGAATGCTAATACAGCATTCAGTAAACTTCACAAATTGTGCTTTGAAAACATTCAGAACCATTACAAAACCTTCTTAGGAAACCTGGAGTACATTGCAAATTGGACATACTAGGAACCAAACCAATCATCTTCAGTTAGGACAGTATAAGGGTCAGGGTCTTGGTGGATCCAGCGCCTAACCTGGCAACTCTGAACACACAGCAGGACAATTACTGGTGTGGACTGGGCTTCATTCATGAACCAAATGCTGATCCAAAATATAAAATATTTTTTTTAACAGTTTAAAAATGCTAATAAAAAAACTTTATGTATTTTGAATCAAAGGTATAAAACAGTGGTTTTCCTGGTCCAAATATGTACCTTGTTTGTATATAAAAACAAAAATATTGTGAATATACACTTTATGGCCAAAAAAGGACATGATCCTGGGACATTTATAGGATTTGGCAGACACCCTTATGCAAAGCAACTTACATTTATCTCATTAATACATCTGAGCAGCTATGGGGTTAAGGGCCTTGCTCAGGTACCCTGGAGTGGCAGCTTAGTGGGGCTGGGATTTAAACGTACGACCTTCAGATCCAAAGTCAAATGCCTTAAACGTTAAGCTACCACCTCAGTGTTTCCTAAATTATTTTCACAAAGTGCTCTGACACTATCTATAATGTATTTGCATACTGTAGCAATAAGATTTTGCTTTACCTGATCTAAAGTGTTTCAACCCTGTTCCAGCATGAAAATACCAATGTGTACAAAACCATGAAAAACACGACTTGTTAAGGTTGGAGTGGAATAACTCTATTGGCCTGAACAGAGCGTTAACCTCAAACCCACTAAACACCACTGGGATGAAATCCAGACCCGCCCTCACTCTGCATTAGTGCCTGACCTCACCAATGCTCTTGTAGCTGAATAAGCAAATCCCCACATTTCCCTAAAAAACAGCGGAAAGCCTTCCCAGAATTTTTTTTCAAAAGTAACGGGAGACTAAACCTGGAGTGGAATGTTCACCAAGTACAATTGGCCAGATTTATTGTTCAGATGCCTACATACTTTTGTCTATACATACGACTGACTATGTCTTTATACCTAAACACCACCTGAATAAAAATAGGATACAGATTAGTACCTTTTTACTGGGAGCTCAGACACACAGTAACAGCACTAGCACAGACCGCATATATTAGGCAGGAAGACATGAGACTGCTTCACACTCTTCAAGGCCCAGCTCATACAGAGGAACGGGATGCTTTACTAACTCCAACTTGGCCCTGAGGCCATGGAACTGATAATGTGTAAAATCCAACCTGACAGTCCTATGAATTGTGACATGCTGTTATTGTATTTTAAAATATTTTTCCTTTAACTAAAACAAAAATAAAAGCAAGAGAGAGAGGGCATGAGAGAGAGAAAAAGAAAGAAAGAGAGCGAGAGAAAGAGAGAGAGAGAGAGAGAGAGAGAGAGAAAGAGAGAGAGAGAGATTATATGCAGGTGCAGGACTGGTGGCCAAGCTGTTGGAATGTGTGGTGTGTGTTCACACTGCCTTCACATCCCATTAAACCTCCCACTGTTTACACACACCATGGTGCTTACTCTCATCGTTTTCCTGCTTGAAGACAACCTTGCTCTCGCTGTGAACCCACTGCCATCGCAGAGACTCACGGTGTGAGCACAGCGCATGGCACAGAGCTTTACACGAGCGGAACGCTCACCTCTCCCTGACAGAATTCCACACAGACCTTTGCTTGGGCTAGACGTCTGGGAAACCAGAAGTGTGTTTCGGTGTGAGAAAGATAAGTGTGTATGTGTGTGTGTGTGTGTGTGTATGTGTGTGTGTGTGCGCGACCACGTGGCTGATGATACAGATGGTGACAAGCAGGACTTCCCAAGAGAACCAAGTCACGCTGACAGACATCCAGGTGACCAGAAAGTAAGTCACGCTACTGTCACTAGCCTCACTGTCAGACTGCATATCTTTCTCTCTTTCTCTCTCCCCCTCTCCCATTTGCCTTTCACTTTCTTTATGACCTCTTTCTGTCTCTTTTCTTCCTGTCTCCCTTATTCTGTTTTCTGACCTGCATCCCTGCACTTTCCCATCCCTGTCTCATACTTTTTAGTGCCTCTTGGGAAGCCGATGGAGGCTAGTCAGACTTGCTGCTAAAACACACACACACACACACACACACACACACACACACACACACACACACACACACACACACACACACACACACATTCAAATAGAGTCCTTATGTGTGTATGTTAATTCCACAACTAGGAGAGCCTGAATAATTTTTGTATTATTATTTCTTAAGTCTGCTCAGACTTTTAAACCCATCATCACACACCTTCACTGCTCTGGCATTTTGGCATGTCTAGTGTACACTCAGGTCAATCTTTTAAAGCAGAGCTTACAATAACCAGCAGTGGGGCAAATAAGGCCATTTCAGGCCTAATCTAGAGTTTTTTGTGTTTCTCTACTCAGCCAGGAAGATTTACTTTACACTGGCCAGCACTGGCAGCTTGAGCTCTCAGCAAATTAAAGTTCCCGTCTTCAGACAGTCATGGCTGACACTTTTGTTCATGCCAACAGACCTACTGAATACTAATCACAAGGGGCTGTGAAATTTTCATACTGATTTGACATGCATTAAAGGCATAAATGTGTGTGTTTGTGATGGTGATCGTAGCGGTGGATAGAGAAAGGGAATAATTTATCATGTCTAATTAATTCTTCTCAGTAACCTGCAGCGCCTGTCATTTCCATACCAAGCTCCAAACGTTGGGAGCGCAGTTAAAACACAGAGACGAGTGCACATGAAGTCCTGCATTTTTCGAAACCATAGAAGCCACTGTGGTGTATTTGAAGCACTCTTTTAGTTTGTGTGCCTTTCACCCACCCAGCACATTATCATTTAAATAAAACGGACCATTCAGTGAGCACAGATAGCTTTAAAGACATGCTTAAAAACTCTTTTCTATCTTGCTGTCCACAGTATGGTGTGCTAAAAAGATATGAACTGACCAAGAACCCTAGCCAAGTCCCTAAGTGATTCTGAAAGGGAAAGACAGTCTTGTTATCGATGGCACATATGCGAGATGGTTTCATGGGACGTCAGTGTAGTCAGCACCATTTCTAAATGGACATATATGAATAATATTTCAACACTCAACACAGCAATAAATTACTTGCCAAGGATCAGAGTTCTCCCACTAATGACTAATTAGCCACACATCCTAATGGCTGATATCCAAAGCTTTGCAATTTTCTTTTGCTAATGCTAGCTAAAATGGTGGCCATCTCCTTATCCATGTTAATGTAATGTTTTTTGTTTTGTTTTTCTTTTTAAACCTTTCCAGTCTGAAAGCAGCTATTGATTTTCTTTTTCTTTTACTGGCTGCACTGTCTCGCTAAACTACACCTGCTTTGTCTTGGTTGGTTTGTTCCCTGAGGAGAAGTGTGGTTTTTTTTTTTTTAGAAAAGAGCACTATTGATCAAATCTTAAACAAAAATCTACATTATCATTCTTTTCATTAACTTAGAGAGAGCTCCACCTTTCTGGTATCACAAAACAATCCTTTTAATCTAACGAATATGCTTTACTTACACGTGATAATCCCTTGTTGTTGTGCATGAGCTGTCAGTCATCATTTCAGCATAATCAGAACTGATGAATATTTCATTGAAGTTAGATCCTAAAACTCAATAACGTATTTAAAAAGTCTTCACGTCTATTCATTTACCTCTAGAGAGAATGTTCATTCAGGCTCAAAGCCAGACAGAGCCATGTTGCTAAAACTCATTTTATGAACAAAAGCACATTTAGGTTCCTGAACATTGTGTTACCTTGTCACCAGTTCTATTTTTAACCTTGAAACTTTTGCAGTTACACAAAATCAACAGACAAAAACAAGATGTTGAATATATTGACAAAAGTATTGGAACACTCAACTTTTCCAGCCAAATGTAATTCTTCCCAAAACTGTTATCATACAAATGGATGCGGTTGCATTCAACTTTGCCTTCACTTGAACTGGAACCGACATCTGTTTCAACATTATAATGCCCCTGTGCACAAAGTGAGCTTCACAAGCACACTCCAAAATCTAGTGGAACATCTTCCCAGAAGAGTGGAGATTATTATTAAAGCAAACGGGGACTAAATGTGAAATGAGATGCTCAAAATGTACATACAAATCCGATGGTCAGGCGTCCCTAGTCCATATAGTGTATTTATAGCCAGATACATTAGATTGGGGTTCTCAAACTTTTTATCCAGACAGGGACCCCTGCAAATAATTGCACTAAAATCCATGGGTCTCTATAACAAAGATATATTTTATGAACATTATACAAATATTTAAATAATAGGCACATTAATTAAATGTGCACAATAACATTTATGCTGAGGATTGGAGCCATAGCGATATTATTTCTGAACCTTTCACTCAGAGAACTCATTTCTATTAAAATGCCATTAGATTCAAATTAACGTTAATAAGAGGGCTGCTTGTAGATGAAGAACTATGAGAATTCAATAATGGAGGTGAAATAACTTTTCTAATTTGTTAGAATGCATGAGTTTTGTGTGAAATGTGAAACTGGAGATGATAGCAGTGCAGTTTATTGTGCAACTGTTGTTTCAGCTGCTTTCAGGTTATCCTGCAACTCTAAATGACTGCTAGCTTCTCTCAACTTCCTTATTATTAGTCTGAGAGCATGTGGTGCATCTGTACAGGGATAACTGAATGTGTTCAAATCAAACTTGGATTATTTCGTGGCTGTATTTTTTTCGCTTGTGATGTTTAATAATAATAATAATAAAAACAATAATAATAATAGTCTACAAAAACCTATTTCACCCACACTATAAATGCTATTTGTTAATTTGTTAATTTCTAAATTTCTATCTAATGCCAGGTGCAGGTTTCATGAAAACATTGAGAGCATTCAGAAGATTTTTGTGTTCACTTGTTTTTTTTTGTTTTTAAAATGAACATTTAAATATTTAAATTATGCATCATGTACAGTTTCTTGATATTTTATTTTTGAACTCTTAGTTATTTGGTTTTGTATTACTCTTGCACAACACTGATATAAAATAATAGAACAGCCATCAGTACATAATTCACCAATGGCTTTATTGAACATTGTTGGACTTGAAGATTGTAGTCAATCCCAGCACTGCCAAGCTACTACTGCAAGGACCTGCAATATCCTTCAACTGCTCAATGTGTAAAAAAAATGAAATGTTGGTCTGGATAAAGAGCATCTAACTAATGACTAAATATGCTTGAAGTGCACATTTTGGACTCTGATATCGGAACAGTCCCAGCTTGCCCCTCACCATTCTAACCCGAATTGTCTGTGATCTCTGAATATGTTGGTTTATGATATTATTTGTTCAAAAGGCTCCAGAATGGACATTTCTTTCTAAGAAAAGACAATTCTTCCTAAGAAATGCCCAGGACATTCACTTTTACTTCCAGCTTCATACTGCTCGATTGAAAATATTGTGCACTTTCGGTAATTGATCATTATATGGTATGGTGAGATTTTGATTACTATAATTTGTATGATAATGCGAATAGAGAAAATTATTAAAGAATTATTGATCAATTATCTATTTTTTTTGTGTGTCCAAAAACAACAGCTATTCTCTTCTTTTTCAGCTTTCAATGTAACATTGAAAATAAATAAATAAAGTCATTGTAATTCACATTCTGTTTTTGTTTTTCACAACCTACACGGATCTGCTGACTTGAACTATTCAAACAATCGAATTGAGTTTTTCCACCTAAATCACAGACCCTTCAAATATACAGGGGAATCTGGCTTGGTTGTTGAGTAACTGTTGTGCTTTTAGACATGACAATAATGTAAGGGAAGCATGAATAAAGACAAAGTGAATATTCTATTGAACAGTAAGTAAATACAAAGAATACTGCATACTGCAAATAATAGCATGAAACACAAAAACACAAAGGTGTCAGGCCCACAGTCCTCATGCCTATAAGGCATTAGATGTTCACAAGTCTGAAGTCTTAATCAAAACTCTATAACATATACAGCTCCACTTATAACCCCCCTGATCTATTTGGTACATCGAATCTGAATCACATGAGCCATAAATAAGTGAAATAAATGAATATATAATAAAATAAATATTGCTTTATGCTAATAGAGTACTGACCAAGCACTGCAAATCAAGTCTCCAGACATGTTATAGGCCATGAAAATGCTGAAAGATTAATAAATTAATATATTTCCTGAAATAAGAAGTCGAAATACAGGATGGCGGCAGGCGATAATATATTTTCACACATTACCATATGACAATTGAGCTTAATTTCACACACACACACACACACACACACACACACACACACACACACACACACACACACACACACACACACACACACACTGTATAAGGCTAAGGAGAACACTATGTGTGTGTGTAGAATAGTAAGAAGGTGTGTTGACTAGTGTAGCTGCAATGTGAGATCCTGTGACAGTGACATTAGCCATCAATGTCAGTCTGCACCATGGTGCCTCAGTGAAAAGCGCCTCATTTGTGCCATAATTAGCTTAAACGCTTTGAGTATGAAAAATTCATGATAGCTTTGGATTTTTTAATTGAGGCAGCATTCTGCATTAATTGAAGTCATTTAAAAAGCCTTCTGCTGCACACAGACGGAGCAAGAGAGAGAGCAAGAGAGAGAGAGAGAGAGAGAGAGAGAGAGAGAGAGAGAGAGAGAGGAGAGATCAGCCTGCTATACCATTTCCTCTGCAGTTCGTTTTAATATGGACAAATATATCAGAATGTAACACGCAACTCAATCAGTCAGGGTGAATAGTAGCACAAGAGCAAAACAAGGGCTGATCGAAAACTGATCGTAATCATCCACTACATTATAACCACTGACAGGTGATGTGAATTACATTGATTATCTCGTTACAGTGACATCTATCAAGAAGTGAGATCATCATCAGGCAGCAAGTGAACACCCAGTTCTTAAAGTTAAGGTGTTGAAAGCAAGCGTATGCGTCTGATTGACTGTCAGTGATGGTTAGATGATTGGGTCAGATCATCTCCAAAAGACCAGGTCTTGTGCCTCTAAAAGTAGGTAACACTGCAGATGGATCGGGAATGTTTAGAGAAACATGAAATAAGAATTTAAAATGTTAACTTGGCAGACTATCAGCGATCAGGTATAACATTATGACCGGTAAGTGAATAACACTTATTATCTCTTCATCATGGCACCTGCTGAGCTTCTGTAGCTCATATTGCTGAAGAAGTTAATGCTGTTTATGCTTGATGGGTCAGAACTGTTTTGGCAGCAAAAGGGGGACGAACACATTAGGCAGGTGGTCATAATGTTATGCCTGATCAGTGTATAACGGATAATGAAAAGCTTACACTCACACGCTTTCTTTCAGAAATCTAGCTGATAGTACAGAGACTCAAACTTTTTGTAGCAAGATTAGTCGAATCTCCAAGGACCTCCATACGGTCACCGCGTAAGTGCAATTTTAAAAACGTTCGACGCAGACAGATGGAGATTTCAATCACTGTCTGCTTTGTGAAGTTAGATTGGAATGACTGTTCGCTATTATAATACGTTTACACGTTTTCATTTGATCCCATTCACTAGTTATAGACATGAACTAACTTGCGATTTGATGTGAAAACTCAAAGTAGAACAATCAGAGATCCCCTCGATATACACCATGAATCCCACTTCGAAAACAGCACATGCAGTGAGAAAACCTCACATGCGACACCAGTCTATGCACATACGCATTCACCTGGTGGTAACTTACAGTATCCAGTCTACCTAAAGAACCAGGAGGGAAAGCAGAGAACCCAGAAGGATCCCACATGCCATGAATAGAGAGGACGTGTAAAACTCTACACAGATAGTAACCCGAACTCACGATCGAACCCAGACCCTACAGCTGCACATCTCCATAAACGGATCCAATTAAATCTGTATGGTTAGTGGGAGGACATGACTCCGAATAATAAAGAGCACAGATATTAGGCCTTGATGGATGGAGAACCAGGTAAATGCTCACATTTAATGATTTAAAAGATCATTTCTTGCTCTGTTCTCAGCGTTTCATGATGGAACATCAGGGGTTTAAAGAAAACGCACTGGATTAATCAGTCCAAAGAGGAGTACAGCCTTTTCTCTATTAACTTTTCTACCTCTCTTTAGAAGTAAGTATTTAAGCTCTTTCACACCGAGGCCCAGACCGAATCAATGAACTTACATCAATATACCACAGCCATAAAAAAAAAAAAAAAAAAAAAAAAAAAAAAAAAAATTTTACCTGAGCAGATTTCTCTCATTGATTAGACTTGAGGACAAAGAGGCCGCTATGCTGTCGAGCCTGCGTACAGGTTAATGGCATTTACCGGCCCGAGTGTGAATGACCTTCCTTTAAACATAATTACGACCACAAAAGAAGACCAGGACGAGCTACAGTGAAGAAAGCCCAGATGTATGGCTGCAGCTTTTTACTCAGAAACATATCGATTCCTATCTTTTTTAAGAGAACCGGGGTTTTGTGAGGCACATAGAGCACATTTCAGCAGTGCTTCCAAGCAGAAAAAATATTTCTTCTTGGTCACCTGTGGGTTGTCATGTTGAAATTCCACATGTATAAAGAAACTTCTAGGAGTGTGCCACTTACAAGCTAAGCTTTCACCGTGTACACCGATCAGGCATAACATTAGGACATTATAACATTATGACAGGTGAAGTGATTAACACTGATTATCTTCATCATGGCACCTGTTAGTTTATTAGGCAGCAAGTGAACATTTTGTCCTCAAAGTCGATGTGTTAGAAGCAGGAAAAAAGGGCAAGCATAAGGACTTAAGCGAGTTTTACAAAAAATTGTGATGGCTAGAAAACTGGCTCAGAGCATCTCCTAAACTGCAGCTCTTGTGGGATGTCCTCAGTCTGCAGTGTATCTAAAGTAATCCAAGGAAAGAACAGTGGTGAACCGGCAACAGGGTCTTGGGCGGCCGAAGCTCATTGATGCACGTGGAGAGCAAAGGCTGGTCCTTGTGGTCCGACCCAACAGACGAGCTCCTGTAGCTCAAATTGCTAAAGAAGTGAATGCTGTTAATACTCGATGGATCGGGACTGTTCTGGCAGCAAAAGGGGGACCCACACAATATTATGCAGGTGGTAATAAATGTTATGCCTGATCAGTGTATACTACGGTTGAATTTCCTGCACGGACACACACACATAAATGCATTTTTACTACAGAAAGAGTTCAGTGGTTTATAATGCACACTCTCTCTCTCATCTTTTCAGCATCCATCGTATTGTCAAACTCATTCCTACAACATGAGAATGATGTGAGAAACACTATGAACACTACACGTAGCAGGAGGATACATGAAGCTCCATGTAGCCGGCTCCTGATGGACGCATGGTTAGGAGACGTAAAGATTAAAGCGACACGTGTTCAGCATGTCTGGCTACATGAGATCGGAGGCACTTTTTTTATTCTCTTTATTCTTCTTCTCCATTACCACTTTTCTTCTTTTACTTTGCAAGACGGCCACAGACCCCGGGGACATTCTAGTTGAAAATTTTCCAGCAGTTAACAGTAATAGTCTACAAAAACCCTCCCATCTCATTCTGTGATAATCGTATCCGATCGCATTATAGCACATCACACACCTTATCCCAGCACCCCAGGGGAAGGTAATGAGCATATGTCTCTTTTTAATGCACATAAAGACAGGAGTCGATGTAGTCCCTCTCTGATTGACTGGCACATCGTTTAGCGGCAAGGAAGAAAAAGTTTTCCTTGCCATTTTTCCTCCCAATTTAATCGCTCAGAAGTGTAGCTGATGTCAAGAACTAACAGGTTTCTACAGGCAAGAAACAATGCTATTAAATCCGTGTAATAGAAAACGCAGCAAATACGACTTTTTTTCGGGGTTTTCAAGGCTGAAAAAGAAAACTACTTTTCTAGAAGCGCTTCATAGATTTTCAGAGAAAACCAGAAGAAAGAGATGCAGTTGAGAGGCTGCAGACGAGCAGTGTGTTCTCTCTCTCTGAGCACGTATGGCCCTGTGTGTGCTGGCCCAGAGCGCCGGCTTCATCCATCATTACTATACTGAATCATCTCCCTGTCAATATCCCTCACTGCAATACATTACCGCCATGTGGACACTGTTAGCGCTAATGACATTCAGCAGTCCCCTTAGGCACAGAGAGAACGATGAGAAAACTTGGGCCAAGTAAAAATCAAATAAATAAATAAATAAATAACCGGCATATTGTATAGAAACATTTTCTTTTACATATGCATTTGTAAGGCCGCAGGCTCTGTTGCCATGGAAAATAATGAAAATGGAAAAGAAAGAATTAATAAAAGCATCCGAGACGACGGCCTTTAAAAGAAAAATCTAAACAGATCCTAGCAAGTTTCCCATTAATCTCTTTGTCCTATGATTTAATCATCTTATAAAAGTTCTTTTAACATTACAATGGATATAAGTGTACAATAAAAGTAACTCTGTGTGCGTGTGTGTGTGTGTGTGAGTGAGAGAGAGAGAGAGAGAATGCAGCTGGGTGTTCTGATATTAACTCCCTGCCTCCCTAATAAATCAGACGGACCAGTGTTCTTATCTCTTTTTGACACTCCGATCAATCTAGCTTTTAATTCCGAGCGCGCTCACACTGCTCCACACATCAAACACACACCCTCTCGCTCATCGCTGGCTCTGTGTATCCAATTCAAAGTCAAAGCCACAGAATGGGGGGGGAGAACTGATCCAGCAGATGATACACACCAAATAAGACAACAAAGCAAGAGCTGTCTGATGCCATCTCAAACACTATTACACATTCTCAATAAAGTTAAAAAAAAAAAAAAAAAAAGGGTGCTGACTTGTGGATGAGATATTGAACATATGGGTGAAAGATCATAAAGCTTACGTGGTGTGTCCATATCAGCGTCTACAGTGAGAGACTAATTTTTTTTTTTCTCCAAAGGCTACAGGTAGTGCTGGAGGGAATTAGCAGCAGAAAAGCAAAATACAAAACCAATAATTCACACAGTGTGTGACCAGATTTTAACGGAGCTCTGAAAATTTCTGATGATTGGATTCACTGTCTGTTTTCCAAAATAATTCGGTTTGCAGACAAGGCACTTCTTAATACAAATCCTACTAATGAAAACCTGCTTTAGCTGAGCTTTATGCTAGCTTCATGTAGATATTGTGTACATGAGTTGGAGTGGAAGATCTTGAGTGGCCTGCTTTAGAGCTCGGACATGAATTGGAACGCAGACCAGGCCTCCACACCCTACATCAGTGAATGAGCAGAAATCTCCTCAAGCACACTCCAAAATCTAGTGGAACATCTTCCCAGAAGAGTGGAGTTTATTATAACAACAAATGAAGTCTTATGGTCGTACATTCACAAGCTTTAGTCTTTTTCAAAATATTGAAGGGAAACCAGTGTGTCAGTAGACAAAACTACTTGTCCAGACCAAGAACATTAAACGATGTAAAGTACAAAAGGGAGAAAAAGTTAGTAAGTTCTAACTCATTTTAAGAGCACTGAATGAGTAGGACTGCAGCTCTCAAACACCACATGCCTGTAAACGAAGTTTCACTTCATTGTTTATGAATTCAGAATTCCGTGCAACAAAAGTGAATTTGAAATGCCTACTGAATGAGGCTGACTGACTTTTAAAAACTGAATTAGTGATATGCAAAATCCCATGTTTTTTTATGTTTCCTTTTTCAGAATGGAAATCCCTAAGCATTCAAATCAAAATAAAAGAATGTAAAAATTAAGACAAATGTGGTTTCCAAAGTAGCACATTTCAGTGTGTTTACATTTAATTTATTCAGTGGCTTTTAATGCATTTTTTTTTTTACCTCCATACCTGATTATGGAAATAGTGAATGATGATGAAGTATTGCCCTTTTTAATCATTTAAACAGTTTACTTTAAATAGTAAGATGTAAAATATACTCACAAAGCAAAAGAACCGACAGAAGAAAAAAAAAAAAAAAAAAAAAAAAAAAAAAAGACGGCCACTATTATTTGTAGAATAAAAGTCTGAATTTATTTTGCTGATCTGTACATAGAACAAGAGTACTTGGACTGCAGCACATACACAATAAACTGATGCTGACCAACTACAGCAGTCAGGCACCAGAGGAAAGTGAGAGCGGTCAGTGTGGAAATGCATTGCTTTTTTTTAATTTTATTTTTTCAGGTTGTCTCCCTAAACCCAGCGGGAAGCTAAACATGACAGCCTGGTTTATTCCACCCAGCTCAAGCCTACTGTTACAGACTAAACATTGACCGGGTTTTTCTGTCGAGGCCAAGTGCGCTTTCCAAATCAGGAACAAAGGCTCGGTTAAAGAAACCAGGCGTACCTGCCAGCCCTTGTCTTTGGACTTTCATGGGAACTGCAACCCAAATGTAAGGACATTGAGCATGTGCACTCTATCTAAAGAGATGACTTGGGACAAAAGCACAGTGTGTGTAAAAAAAAAAAAAAAAAAAGACCACGCCCACAACACCTGCCACTTAAAGAAAAGGGTTTTCACAGTTGTATTTAGAAGACATTCTCTATTGATTCTGAAAAATATATTTAAGTACATATACATCGATTTCTAGATATTATTCAGCAGCAAGAACAAAGAACATGAAAGATGAAATGAAAGGACAGATTTAAATGCAACACAGCTGATTCCAGATATTGAGTGTATTCTAGTCTTGAGGTTGTTCAGGAAACATTTCAGTCATAACACCGATATGCAACACCAACAAAAACATGGTGGTGGTGGTGGGGGGAAACCAATTCTCATTAAAAAAAAAATTGGATTTTTCTTTTTTTCCCCTCAAGTTTAATGGAAAATGAAAATAACAAAGGCAGGAAATAGAATTTATATTCACTTTAAAAGTCTAGCAGTGTTATTAATAAAGAATTGATCACTTGCTTTGCCTTTAAATATTTGACTCTTAAGAGACGTTGCAAATAAACTGTCTTTGGGAGAAAACCACTTTGGCAAGTTATACAAACTCTTTAAAATACATTGTACTGTATTGCAATATCTAAAATATTTTCTAAATATATAATTTCTTGCAGTTTTGATGGTAACTACAGTGGAGCTGGAGAAGCTGAGGACCACGGTACACTGCCCAGTACCATTCAGGTAGATTGACTGTGGAAATTAATAATCTCCCCACAGCATTTCATTTTGCTGTCAATAACATTACGCATACTGTTAAAAAGTTATCTATTGACGCCTGACCAACAATACTCTACACAGAACCGTCCACCAATATGAAGCAAACAACAACGTTATGGCATGTGTGCTGTGACGAGCAAGACACGTCCGTCCTGATTTCATTCGATATGAAAGAAAATGACTGAAAAACTACTGGTTTTTGATCATGTGACACTGACTGACATCCACCACAGTAAAAAAGTAGCACCATCTGAGGTAAATGACACGTGTGCTGGTAGCACCATCAACCAGAAAAATATTTACAGCACAGAGGACACCAACAGAACCACACAATTAGAAAGAAAGACTTGCTCCTTTACAAAAATCAGGCAGACTCACAAAGGAGGTTTATATTGAATATATATATAGTTTTCTTTATATATATATATAAAAAAAAAATAAAAAAAAGGAAAAGACAAGAAAGCAGAAATCAGCTGTATGATTGTAAAAATCTACAATAGAGACTGGTTTATTTACAAATCTGTGCCCATGTAGACTGAGGTGCTGTGAATGGAGCACATAACTAAAGTGACATGATAAGCCATGAGGTAGGATTCAGATAGTACACAATTCATTACTGCCACAAATAACCTGTTGTGATTTTATAAAAAAAATACTTTTTTTTTTTTATCATTCTTCTTATTATTTTTTAATCATGTTAAAGCTGAGTTGTAAATGAACTGCTCTGAGTTTGGCCCTGAATAAAGCTGACATGGGCTGAGACCTGGAACCTGCTAGAGTGAGTCTGAACAGCGAGTCATGACATGACGCTAGCAGGAAGAGCTTGAGTGGAGGTCTGGGCAGCTTTGTCTATGTTTGATGGGTCCTCAGCATTTCACTCACATTTCATCTGTGTATGTGGCTTTTTAAAAAGGAGGCAAAATCCTTACTATTCTACACACATAAATCGACCTTTAGTAACCGTTCTCCCTGTTCCCCTTTTTTGGCATTGAAAACAAAAGAAATGGTTAAATGAAGAAATTCTGCTTGAAAGAACAGTATATGCACATCTATACCACTGAAAGCTTTATGCGTTACTGAAATGAAATGATGCACGACAGCACTATTGAAAGCGAAAGCAAAATCTCATATTTTGAGAGTTTTTTTTTTTAAACAAAAAGTATATATTTAGCCACTTTTTTTAAAACTTGGATGACACTGGACCTTGTCATAGGCTAATTCTGTGCAAGTTCATACCAAGCTGAATGATCACTATTCCACTTTGGCTTACATAAAATCCACCACCCGAGGAGCTTTAGAATACCCAACACCTACACACATTCACATGGAGCATACAGCATAGAAACTCGACTAAAAAATAAATCAAAAACAAACCAGTTCCTGGATTCGTGATTCCCAAATATTAGCCTGGTGGCTCCGCATAGACATTTTATAAACGCTCGTCTTCGCATTCCAGATTGTTTGGGATCTTTAGGGAGCCGAGCAGCTCAAAGCTTAAGCACCGCAGTGATGTCAGTCTAAAACGTGGAGGCAAACACGACGACGAAATGAAGTTCACTAGTGCGGACCAGAGGGCCGTTATCTCAGAGAGGTGTACCGGTTTGCTTTTGGAGCTTTTAAGCATCGTATGAATACAGTTTCTCATGGCAATATATAGCATATTTGTACATTTCACAGTCACAATTTCCCCTGGTAGGGTTCACAACTGAAGGGACGTTACATTTTGTCAGCCATATTATATTGCATGTGAAAGCTGTTCACTCCGAGCGAGTGGCTATCGAAGAGGAATTACTGCTTTTCAAGGCAACATTACAGCTGACAAATCTCAAGAGGAAACGGTCACGAGGATTGTCAGTTTCTTTTGGCTATTGTTTAACATCAGCCAATTTAGAGCTGGTGTTTTCCAGTGTACCCACAGAGCTATTATCATATATAGCACATATTCAGTTAGTGGGGCAACATATAGCACACAACACACGACACATCGACATACAGAGGAAAAGTTCACAGAAAAATATAACCTTAAACCATAAACCATACAATAACGGTCTATTCTTTCATTATTACACCAACATATAAGAGGTAAGTTACAATTAAGTAAATGTTTCTTAAACAGCTATCTATGAAACATAAATGGGATCTTTTTCAACTTTGGAGTTGTATAAAAAAAAAATAAAAAAAAAAGTGCTAGGTTTTCTGATTAGCAATTGGAGGGGGATGTGGGGGGGAGATATCCTTAATATCACCATTAAGATCCATATTTGCCCATCATTATGACATGGCCTTTCTTAGGATTAAAGTGCTGTCGTATATGGTGACTACATCTGTTTCAATTATAAGCACACTTCCAGAAAACGGAACAAAAAGTGAAATGATTCTCCTTTACAAATGGCTCACAGTGACGTGATTTGTAGGAGCACTGTGATAATTGACGATTGTAAATGAGCTATTATAATTTAAAATAGAGTTTGCTTCTTTGACAGCATCCCATTAAGAGATAATGCATTTGTGAAGAGCAAAGTGAAGACTAAAAAGAAAAGTGGAAATACTATGCATGAACAGGCATGGAGAGAAGATGGAATCATACAGAGACACGACGATGACTTGTTTCAAATAAGAGGCTAAGCAGAATAAGGTGCAGCCTGGATATAGATCTTCAAGATCCAAATATGTCCAAATATACAATAAAATCTCTCCTCTAAAAAAAAAAAAAAAAAAAAAAAAAAAAGAAAATTTTAATCCATTAACTAAAAACATGTACATGTGTTTGATAAGCAACAAAGACAGGAAACTGAAAGTGATGAGAGAGAAAAAGCTGAGAGGCAGATTCGAGGTTGATTCACAGTTAGCAGTATGCCATCACAGTTAAGAACTCAAACCTGCAGCAAGCAGGCCTTTCAATGCACAGCCACATGAACCGTTTTTGTGAAATGCAAAAAATATGAAATTGTGAAAGGGGCAAAATGAAAAGGCTGGGGGAAAAAATAAAAATAAAAAAAGATGGATGGCATGGCTCACTGGAAGTTGTCACTAAAATTCACCCCCTCTATTTTCCACCTCGGAGGAGGTTTTAGAGGATCCAGTTATCCTCTAGAGATGCCGTTTGGTTGGTTTGCGGAAAAAAAAAAGGGAAAAACAAAAAAAAAATAAAACCACCGAGCACTGCTGACAGCTTTACCCACATCCACACACTGTTTCTGCCACGTTACCACACACACACACAAACACACCAAAGTGCAGGTTAAGCAATATCAGCTCATATTACAATCACAGCTTGCTATAAAAAACACAACAGTTTCAACTGCCATATCAAAAGTGTAAAATCCCTGCCCGCTCCTTGTTCCTCAGCCTAACTATATAATGGTTCTAAACAACTGGGTTGGCGAACAACTCTCTAATCCACTGTGGAACTTAAATCACAGTTATATGAAAATGCTGCATCCATTCATTTGTGAAATTTTAGACACATTACATAAGAAACTGAAAGAGACGACTCTAAAGCATTCTGTTGATATGTAAACATTTATGTAAATGCACATTCACTAATGTAAAGTGACTGCTCTGGCATGAAACGAAGGGAGTTCGTCTAAGAACACGTCTTTAGCACCATCATCAAATCTTGATGGAAATAGCTGAACTTCCAATTCCTCAATATATTTGAAATAGGAATAAACTAATAAGGTTCTAACCATCAGTCTTGAAAGATTAATCACAAGCTCTCTTCAAGGAAAGTCTTCATTCTTGACTTAGACATTAGGACATGTTCTGACACAGAACACCAGCCGATGTGCCGCACACATTGTTATCTGATGTGATTTAAAGGATCTCTCCTGTCAAAAACAATGACTGATTAACAACCACATACCCCTTCCCTCAATATTTCACAATCAAACTGTATAATCCCCCTAACCAAAGCCACTTCTCGCTGACTGCACAAAGGCTGTGTGGATTGTGGGTAATGCTGTCTTTTAGCCTCTAAGGTGTTATGGGGTATTTAAACAAAATGAAAAATAAAAACAAAGTGGGGGGGGGAAGGCCTCGCTGTGGGCTTGTGAAAATCCAAAACGGCAGCGCGGGTGATCACGTGTAACCTCTTCTCGCAGCAGCAGTCTATGATGTACTCTGAAGGTCCTACATGCCATCATACAAGTTCTCCATCTTTACCGTCTGCCGGATAAGGAGCTTGGACTCTCTCCTCTCCTCATTCTTGATAGATTTGTTGATATCCATAATCTTTTCACAGATGTATTTGTTCACTTTGGATAGCCGCTGAGTGATCTCAGCACTGTCGGCTGTTTCCTGAGACACACGGTCATATAGACACTCTAAAAACAAAAAGTCGATTAGGGCTAGAATATGAATTCATCAATACAGAATATTTCAATGCATCGCAGTACCATACGTGATGTACACGTCACCCAAAACCAAATCTCATATCGGCTTGTGAAGTACATATGCTGATGAAAGTGTACCTCGTACGATTTTGAGTTTACTTGGTGAGAGAGGCGGTTTAGGCAGAGCGTCTTTCTTCTTCTTTGTTGCGACACCAGTAACACTGCGGTTTTTCAGCGTCTCTGTACCCCAGATCATGACAGCCAGGTTTTTGGTGAATTTAGAATCACCCTGTGTACGCTGAAGCTGATGCCACTTCTCCTCCTCCACCCAGATGCCTCCACCCAAGTGGACCTAGAGGAAAACGGCACACACGTTTAATAGTTACCCCCTAAATGACACGATTTAATCATGATTCTCGAACACAATATTAGTAGGACCAGAACAGCAACATCACGACCTTCGTATCTTAATACCAGTGAAATAGCATGTAAACAAAAATCATTGACAACCTTTTATCCAGAACGATGAAGAAAAGAATATAGTAATGTTTTGTTGTAAAAGTTTCTATTTAAATAATGTACATATGTATACCATGTTATGAGTATGCTATCTTCTTGACATGTCTTATCCACTAAAAATTTTTGCAGTTATTGTACAGTATCTCACAAAAGTGAGTAAACCCCCTCTCACATTTCAGCAACCATTTTTGGAGATCTTCTCAAGGGACAATACTTTAGAAATGAAACTTATATAAGTAGATAAAACCTATATTTTAGAGTAGTCAATGTGTAGATTGTATAGCAGTGCAGATTTACTGTCCTTTAAAAACAACATCCATTCATTATTGTCATAATAGCTGGCAACAAAAAGTTTTTGTATTAGAGCAGTTCAAATTTAGTGTTTTGAGCACAATTTACTCATACTGACCACTGGATGTTCAACATGGCAAAGACTTTAAGAAAGAATTTGAGAATTAGAATTGTTTCTCAAAGAAGGCTGAGGCTATAAGAACATCAGTAACACCCTGAAACTGCGTTACAGTACAGTGGCCAGGGTCATACAGAGATTTTCCAAGAAGGGTTCCACTCAAAACAGACATCGCAGGGATCCATCAAAGACGTTGCCAGCATTGCTTTAGAGTTTGTCCACATAATTTCCTCCCTTCAGAAACCGCAGTTTTCCAACATAATAACGAACCCAAACACACCGCCAAGATGCCAACTGCCGTGCTGAGGATGCTGAAGGTGATGGAGTGACCAATTATGTCTCCAGGCCTGAACCATATTGAGCACCTGTGGGGCATCCTCAAGTGGAAGATGGAGAAGCGCCATGTGTCTAACATTCAGCAGCTCCATGAGGTCATTATTAGGGAGTGGAAGAGGATCCGAGTAACAACCTGGTGAATTCCATGCCCAGGAGGATTAAAGCAGTGCTAAATAGCAATGATGCTCACACAGAATACTGACACTTTGGACACAGTTTTGACATGTTCACTTAGGGTGTACTCACTTTTGTTGCCAGTTATTTAGACAATATTCGCTGTATGTTGAGTTATTTATCAGAGGACAGTAAATCTGTACTGCTGTACAAGCTTCACATTGACTATAAAATATATCCAAGTTTCATTTCTATAGTATTGTCCCTTGAAATCATATAATAAAATGGTTGCTGAATAAAAAAAGGTGAATCTAATCTAAGATAAGTCTTATTCATTGTATGCCATTTATTACACTAAATGTAGATTTTTTGGATTTCCAAGCGGACGAAGATTGGGCCGTTGACTAGGCTATTTTAACAAATGCTTTCTCCAACTGTGACTAATATCCTTAACCGTGCTGATTTATAAAAAAAAGCACCCTTACAACATGATGCTACCAGCACCGTGCTCAATGTGATAAAGATGTTCTCAGGGTGATCAGCAATGTGTTGCGGTCAAATGTATGCGAGTTCAAAAGGTTTCATCAAACTAGAAGACCAAACCCTGTCCCACATGTTGACAGACTCCAGCATGCCTTTTGACAAACTCCAAATGTTTTTGTTTTTTTTTTTCCAATAATGGCTTTCTTCCCATTAGTGTACTGTGAACAGCTCCCACTGTCTGAGCTGTAGATCTTTCCAGCTCCTTCTGAGTTAACACTGAAGTTGTGTCTTTGCTCATTTCACTGTCCTCTTCTAGGTACAGTTACAGTTCTATCACCTTCTCTCCATTTGATTTGTATTAGTGGATTTACAGGTGCTCGATGGCATGTTTGAAATGTGAGACATTTTTTAATAATTAAACTCATACCACACCCTTAGATTATGGTCTATTTTGTACAGTCTCATTACATACAACTCCCAATCAGAACTAGGTTGTGAACTCCCTCCCCCATCCATCCTCTAAGACTTCATGAAGAGTGGAACTGGGGTGAACATGAGTGATGTTTCTTAAATGTATGCAGGAATGAAGGCGTTGCCAGGCAGAATAACGTGTTCAGGCAGACACCAGACCGACTTTTAAAGTTACATTGTAGAAGATGATGCCAAGCAAACCATCAGGAGGATTGTCACTCTGAGAAGTTTTTAGGCTGGCTTCCAAAGGCCTTTCCCCTAATGTAACTACTGTGCTTTAGGCTGCCGGCCAGCAGACATGCTTTTCCCTGCTCTTAGAGGAGATTTTTGTTCTTTCTGGCTAGCCGTCACTCAAGACAACTCCTGTGGTACAAATAATTAATATGGGCAATGTGCGGGTGTGTAAGGCCTAATTTGCTTTTGCTCTTCATGCTTGATCGGAGTCAGAAAAAGAAGGAATAAGGGTGAACACTGGTTGAATGTCTGCTCTCCTGGATAGCTAAGAGAATAGCACAGTAAATGTAAAAATGCCTCCTGGGACAAAAGATTCATAGCCAATTAGAGAAAACTAAAAAGCCTGAACAAAAGACTACACAGCCCCCAAGCAAGGACTCTGTTAAAATATGTGTGTTCAGCCTCAAAGGGATGTACCATCAAGCATCTCTTTCTTTCTCATACACACACGCACACATATTCCCACTTACTTTTCCATCACTGAAGGTATAGACAGTCCTCGGAGAGGGGGAGTGGGTGGAGCTAGTGTTGGCCTCCTCTCTACACATTTCCTGTGGTTCAGAGATTGGCTCTACTACTTCAGCTTTGATTGTCTGAGTTCCATTATCATGCATTGGCTCTGTAAGAAGTAAAACATTCAACCGCAGATTAATGAACAGATCTTATTTATTACACTGGCTTAAATTAGAAAAATAAAACAAGGAAAAGCATGAAAAGATATGTCACATCATTCACACTTCGGTTAGCTGCATAAAAAAATAAAAAATAAAAAATAAAAATAAAAAATAAAGCTTCCCTGACAGCCGGGTTATTTTAGCTCAGTAAGCTGGCTTGGTGGCCACCCATGCTTAGCTCTAATACAACGAACACATTTTAATATCGGCCAATTTACTGTATCCCTGACCCCAAATTAATCAGGCCAGGAACACAGACACAGCAGCTGGCCTGGAAACTGTCCTAGCTCCTTTGCACATTCTTTCAGTAAAGAGTGGAAACAAATATATAATTACATGAAATTCCGCCTAATTTTATTTGAATTTGGTATTGATGTGTAATATGCTGCCTAACAAAAAATAACGGGTCCTTTCAGGGTACACGTAAATTGATTCTTGTAGAAAAAGAAAAGAAAATTTTTTTTTTTTTTTAAGGATTATTTAAAATACAAAATCATCAGGTGTTGCAGAGTAGTTCAAATCCTGATGACATCCATGGTCTGGGCTTAAAATGGCTTAATAACAGAAAAGAAAAGTAATGCTCCTATCCAAGTTCCCCTTCCTGGACACACAACACTTCACAAATGCAGAGTAGTTGTGAAAGCCAAGTCAAGATCATGGCATTGCTGTGCTGTTATCTTGTGAAAACACACACACACACACACACACACACACACACACACACACACACACACACACACACACACACACACACACACACACGCTAAGCGATAAAGACATTGATCTCGGTAAAAGAAACATATTAGCCAATCAATATTATTATCCAATATACCTAAAATACTTTTATAGGTAGTCCATGGTGTGAGTTTTAAATATTTCATGTTACTGAGCAAAGTGTGGTAGAGGATTTATTTCTGCTGTTCATGTTGCGAAACCAAAGGCGATGAGGGAGGTGACAAGACAGAGATTTCCCTAAGAATGTTCTGTCAGCTGTTTCCTCATAAACAAAGGTTGTCATTGTGTACCAGCCATTTGTTGAAGAAAGCATAAACCAAGCAGTCAATAAGCTGTCTGCAATCCCACAGCTGTTTGTGCAGCTGCTTTGCAACAAATAAGGCTGTTTTTTTTTTTTTTTTTTTGCAAAAACAAATGCTTTAAGGGAAATACATAGTTGAATTTGTAGATTTTTTTTATTTATATAAAGCTATTTTAAAAATTTCTATCTGTTGACTTTTCTGAACTTATATACCACCCATCACTGGCTTAACATATACAGAATACTTGTTGATGCAATTAGAGAAAGTTTTAGGGTATATTGGGTGTATCCTGTGTGTGTGTGTATGGGTGTGTGTGTGTATCTCACCACTACCCAGCCTCATGAGCAGCACGTCCTGCAGGCGGCGGTTGAAGTCCCGTAGTTCCTTGACCTCTGTGAGCAAACTGCTGTGCTCCTTGAGCTTCTTGGCCTGCTGCAGCAGCTGCCTGCGTGTTCGGTCCAGCTCTTGCTGCAGCCGCCGAACCTCCTCCTCCTGCTGCCTGTAGCTGTGCACCAGCTCCTCATAGAGGACACGGGGCACCACAGCTTCTTCCTCCTCCGGCTCCTCTTCCTCACGTAGCTCCTCACCCTCAGCACAGGAGCTCACTGCATTTCTTTCCAGACGTGCCACTACAGCTGCAAGGCTCTTGGAGGAGTTAGAGGCCCGTTGATGCTCCTGACACTGCACCTGTCGGACAAACAACCGTTTAACAACAATGCAAAGCACATCCATTGTAAACCAGTAGAAACCTACGGTAAAGTTCAGGGAATACACCACATACAGTGCCCTCCAAAAGTATTGGAAATGGCAAGGCAGATTCTGCTCTTTGTTGCAATATATGACAAGATCACGGATAAGAGACGAGCAGAAGTTCATGTCATTACTAGTTACATTTAGAGATGTTAATTTAAACTTGGCACCTTTTCTTTGAATCCACCCATGTTTCCAAGTGTTACTGACAGCTCTTTCTAGTTGACCAGGTGTGCAGTGTCAGAATGACTGTTTACACAATGACTAGATCCTAAAGTCTATTTTTGGTCTGAGAAACAACCTTTGTACCAACAACCAGAAAGGGAACAGCTCAGCCAAGGGAAACAACAAATCACCGTATGATTCACAAATTCAGAGGCCATACTATAAGATGCACACCACCCTTTTTGATGCAATAAATGTGCAATACCAATCATTTAAAACTGTTCAATATTACCCATGTGCAATATGTTTTATAGCGTAACCACCTATTGGTGGTCTCCTTTTCTTCTTTTGTATTTATACACTGTGTTGTATATACTGTATTATGTTTCTACTTTTTATATATTTGCACATTTCTTTATCTTGGCTGCTGTAACAGAAATATCCCCACTGTGGGACGAATAAAGGTATATCTTATCAGCAGGAAGAACTGTGTATTGGAATTATTCAGATAAGCCACCAAATTCCTGGAGCTAAGATTAATCTCGAACTCAAATCTTTCACATTTTTAGATTTCTCCCATTTTGGTAATCAGCTAACTTGATGCTAACTGAGCATACATTTCTTCATTCTTATATAATTCCCATGCATTCTTATGTAAGGTATTGATTTATTAATACCAGCATGTTTCCAGTCATTGTTCTCACTAAAAACCCGACTCCATTATGAATCAGTGTTGCACAAGTGGTGAAATTACACAACTTCATACTAGTTACATTTTAGTTTGTTAGTTTAGTTTTAACTCTGGAACCCACCAGATCACTGATCTGAGCTTTACTACCCAATGGCTTCTCAGATTGTGTCCATGACTTACATGAGACTTGAGCCAGTGCTACAGAGGAGTGGATGTTAATCTTATCTAATAGGTATTTTAAGTTGAACATTAATATATCCAGACTGTGTTGTAGCAGAACAGTGCTAAATCTTAAACATACGCTATCTGCCACAAAAATCTTTATTTTATTTTTTTTGAGATCCAGAAGGCTATGCAGGATAAAGACAAAATATCCTACAAACATACTGTAGATCCTCCCTGCATGTGCAAGCAAAACCTTTGGGTTTGTCACTGTTGATATATTTCACACGCTAAAATTGTCTGTTCTGAGCACTTAAAGAACAGTGATATTTATAAGCTTTTATCTTATATTTATTTATCTTATATTTATAATTTTTTATCAAAAACTTGAAGGAATAACACACGACAAACAATGCAGTTAATACAAAACAAATAAAATAAATAAATAAAAGCCCAAGAAATTATTTTATGTATAACTTCACCCTTGGCCATGTGACATTCTGCTTATACAACAATGTTATGCTCAAGATGACAAAGTGTAATTTACTAATGAATTTGAACAGTTAAGCGTTAAGATTAAGGCTGTGAAATGTCAATGAGAGCAAGTTCCTGTCATCGCTTATGTTATAGGATTATTGTGTTAAAATGGACTGTACTGCCCTAAACATTTTACCGTGCTGGAAAACTTCAGAAAATGCATTCGCACTGTGGTATGAAACAGTACGATTCCCACAGCTGTCACAATAACGTAGCTCTGATCTAAACCTTGCCATTCCCCACTCTAGAATTGAAGACACCTTCTTAAAAACAATCATCATCTTCTTTCGGCTTCTCCCATTAGGGGTCGCCACAGCGGATCATCCGTCTCCATACCCCCCAGTCCTCTACATCTGCCTTTTTCAAACCAACTTCCTGCATGTCTTCCCCCACCACATCCATAAACCTCCTACTTGGTCTTCCTCTTTTCCTTTTTCCTGGTGGCTCCATCCTCAGCATTCTCATACCGATATACCCCATGTCCCTCCACTGCACATGTCCAAACCATCTCAATCTCACCTCCCGCACCTTGTATTCAAAACGTCCAACATGTGCTGTCTCTCTAATAAACTCATTTCTAATCCTGTCCATCCTCATCACTCCCAATGAAAACCTCAACATCTTCAGCTCTGCTACCTCCAGCTCCACCTCCTGTCTTTTACTCAATGCCACTGTCTCTTATTCATACAACATCGCAGGTCTCACCACAGTCCTATAAACTTTCCCTTTAATTCTTGCAGATACTCTTCTATCACAAATCACTCCTGTCACTCTTCTCCACCCACTCCACCCTGCCTGCACTCTTTTCTTTACTTCTCTAACACACTCTCCATTACTTTGCACTGTTGACTCCAGGTACCTGAACTCCTCCACCTTCTCCACCTCTTCTCCCTGCAATCACACCACTCCACTGCCCTTCTTCTCATTCACACCCATGTACTCCATCTTACCCCTACTGACTTTCATTCCCCTTCTCTCCAGCACCAACCTCTCCAGGCTCATCTCATCCTGCTCCCAACTCTCACCACAAATAACTATCATCCGCAAACATCATAGTCCATAAATCGCCACTGCAAACAGGAAAGGGCTCAGGACTGATCTTTCATGCAATCCAACCTCCACCTTGAACCAGTCTGTCGTTCCTACTGCACACTCCACTGCGGTCACACTGTCCTCATACATGTCCTGCACCACCCTCACATACTTCTCTGCCACACCTGACTTTCTCATACAATACCACAAATAATCTCTGAGCACTCTGTCGTACGCTTTCTCTAAATCCACAAACACAAAATGCAATTCCTTCTGACCTCTATACTTCTCCATCAACATTCTCAAAGCAAATAAGGCATCTGTAGTGCTCTTCCATGGCATTAAACCATACTGTTGCTCACAAATGGTCACCTCTTCTCTCAGCCTGGCTTCCACCACTCTTTCCCATAACTTCATGGTGTGACTGATCAACTTAATTCCCCTGTAGTTACTGCAGGACTGCACATCTTCCTTATTCTTAAAGATCGGTACCAGCAAACTCCTTCTCCATTCCTCAGGCATTTTCTCACCTTCCAAAATCCTGTTAAACAATCTTGTTAAAAACTCCACTGCCATCTCTCCTAAACATCTCCATGCTTCTACCGGTATGTCATCTGGTCCAAGTGACCTTCCACTCTGCATCCTCTTAATAGCTGCTCTTACTTCCTCCTTACTAATTCTATCCACTTCTGGCTTCACCAACTCCACATCATCCAACCCTCCCTCCCTCCCTCCCTCCCTCCCTCTCTCCCTCTCTCTCCCTCTCTCCCTCCCTCCCTCTCTCCCTCTCTCTCCCTCTCTCCCTCTCTCTCCCTCTCTCCCTCCCTCCCTCCCTCTCTCTCTCTCTCTCTCCCTCTCTCCCTCTCTCTCTCCCTCTCTCTCTCTCTCTCTCTCATTTTCCTCGTTCATCAGCTGCTTAAAATACTCTCTCCATCTTCTCAACACTCTCCTCACTAGTCAACACATTTCCATCTCCATCCTTTATTGCTCTAACTTGCAGTACATCCTTCCCACCTGCCTGGCCAATCGGTATAAATCCTTTTCTCCCTCCTTAGTGTCCAACTTCTCATACAGCTCTTCATATGCCTTTTCCTTGGCTTCCTCTCCTTGTACTCCTGCCTACTTTTCTCATCACTCTGTTGATCCCAATTCTGTTTCTCCAACCTCTTTTCCCTTATGATCTCCTGCACTTTCTTATTCCACCACCACGTCTCTTTATCTTCCTTTCTCTTTCCAGAGGTCACATCAAGTACCTTTCTAGCGGTCTCTCTTATTACTTCTGCAGTAGTTGCCCAATAATCCAGCACCTCTTCATCACCACCGAGCCCCTGTCTGACCCTTCCCCTGAATATCTCACTACAGTCTTCCTCCTTCAGTTTCCACCATCTTATTCTTCTTTCAGTCCTCACTCTCCTCCTCCTCTTCTTCTTCACCTCCAAAACCATTCTACATACCACCATTCGATGCTGTCTAGCTACACTGTCCCCTGCCAACACCTTACAGTCTCCGATCTCCTTCAGGTTGCATCTCCTTCATAGAACGTAGTCCACCTGTGTGCACCTTCCTCCACTCTTATACTTCACCCTATGATCCTCCTCCTTCTTAAAATCAGTGTTCACCACTGCCATTTCTATCTTAAAGACAATACTAATGAAAAAGCGAATCAACTAAAAATAAAAACCATGCGTAAAAAAAGTCACATTAATCTTATCACTTTTCATGAAAGCATAATGGCATGCAGAGCTGCGTGCTTTCGGATTTCAAGAGCATCTGAAATCGCGGACGTGTCCTTGTACCTTTTTATGTCGGAGTGGAATTCGTTCTTCACCAAAGTGATTCTCTATGGCATGTCCTGCATTCCTGGTAGTCATTTTAGGAATTTTCATCTTCTTTTGCATAATACTGTTGTCCAGTTCCTCAATGCTCTCTGGTGGTGGGGGGGGACGAAAGGAATATTAGTAAAGTCAGTGGCGAGATTTCAGAATGTGCATGTAAGAGATTTAAACAGAAGTGTGAAAAAGTCTTCAAAGGCAACATGTTGGAGGTCTTTACAAATTTATTTTAATTCATTACACTTCTAAATACCAGTAGTATGAATAGTTTCAGGTATATTTTCTGACACTTAATTTCATTGTACACTGTGCAATGACAAACTATTTGTCATTCGATAGATAGATAGATAGATAGATAGATAGATAGATAGATAGATAGATAGATAGATGTGTTTGATAGCTTTTTTACTCATCACGTGTACCTTACAGCACAGTGAAACTCTTTCTTCGCATATCCCAGTGATGTTAGGAAGCTGGGGTCAGAGTGTAGGGTCAGCCCCTGGAGCACGGAGGGTTAAGGGCCTTGCTCAAGGGCCCAAGCGTGGCAGGTTGGTAATACAGGGGCTTGAAACCTTGATCAGTAACCCAAAGTCTTAACCAATGATCTACGAGTTTAATATGGAAACAGGATCTTGAATAATAGCAATAATAACAGCTCTTCTCTACACATTTCTCTCTATTATTTTGTAATGAAACAATCAGATCATACAATCTTGCGCCTTGACATCTCACTGATCTGCCTAAAACACTTCCTATCACTCACACACAATCAATGCACTTAGACCTGAAGGTTCAATTCTAATCTTTTCCCACCCTGAAGTTCAGACACGGTGACACGAAGGCGAGTGACCACGTTGTGCATGTTCCCTGCAGCCCCTGTCTCCTGACGTCGCTCACGTTAGCACGCTGGCTAGCTACACACCTAGCTCCGGTATTTAGCATGCAAACGTACGAGACACCTATGCTAACTCTCAAGCTAACTAGCTACACATATACATACACACCACCTCTATCTTTCTATATACAGATGAATACAAACACACCTCCTCCTGCTGCTTCTTATACGCTGCCACAAGTCATATTTGTCGTGCAAAATAGACGCGAAAAACCAGAGTTAGGTTTTTAGAGGCTTGCTAATGCCTGAGGTAAGAAGGCAATATATACATTATATATTTATTTCTGTAGAAATGGACTAAACCCGCACGCTTTCCTTTAAGAGAAATGGTGTCAGTGTGTAGGAACAGAGCAGAAGCATGTCTAGACTGGAGTTTTGATCTTTTCCCTGTGTGGAAAGTCGGAGGAAGTGTGTGAGGAAGAAAAGGAAAGCAGTGGATCTGCGAACTTACCTGCCAGAGCGAGAATGTGCGCCTTGGCCGGCTGGCCTGTACCATTCTCCTCACCTCGGAGCACCACATACACCTTCTGCTCATCAAAATCTCTTTTGTGCACTGGTCTCAAATCTCTCACATTCGCAACGGGTAAAGCGCAGCACGTGTCGTCCTCCAAAAACCTCACAAAAGCATACATTATTTCTCTTTGGTCCAGCACTTTGGGTATGGGTTCAGTTTCCCTCTAAAACAATTAAAAATATAAACACAAAGGGAAATGCCTCTGGGATCGACTAGTTCTGCCTGGTGCACAGCGCCCTCTCTGACTTAGACTCGACTAATCAACCCCGAGAGGCTCACAGAGGATCAGTGAACTGTGTTAACATATTAATATTGTTAAAAATTGTTTTGAAGGAAAACTAAACAGAACATGGCATTATTTAAGGAAACTATTATTTGTGATTATTTAAATAATACACCTATTAAATGGCCGGTTGATTGAATTAATTTAAATCGAAACTCAAAAACAACTAAAACTATGAACAATCTAAGAAGTGTTAAATAAACTCTAATGGCCATTCAATTCATATACTTTTTTTAATACTTATCACTCAGGTGGTACGGACAAAGATGCACAATTTGTGCCTTTATTATGTATCTTCGACCTAAGAAGGTTTATTTAGAGTATCTGTAATTAGATTTTGGGGTCAAGGTTTAAAGGTAGGCCTCCATCAACGTCCTTAAGGTCTAATCATGTACCTTCAATTATTAATAAGGTGAAAGAGATGCTACAAAACATGCCCCCTTAATCATACAACACAAGGAAAAGTAGTTGGTTAAGAGTGTAATATTTAAAGAGATGCATCACATACAGTATGTTGATAAATGTATACTGAAGTTTTAACCATGGATTCATAGCAGAAAATGTGGTCACTCTATGCTACTGTATAGTTTTTCCAATTTTTTTATTTTCAAATTATTATCTAAAATATTTTCTGGACATCCACATACAAGTTGTTCAAGTGGTGATTCATTTCATAGTCATCATCTCGAAAATATAATCGGTGGACTTTCTTACAGTTGCAGGATCTATTGTGGAAATATGAGAGGTATGCAGTTACAGGAGTGAGGACTATAATTATGGACCCAACTAAATTCCATATTTCTTTCCATGTAGCTAATGTATTGTTTACTGAATCACTTTTAACAATCAAAAAGTTGAACGTATGATGCATTAATTACTAGTTGCTTACTGTAATACTTGGTTTGCTTACTACTCGTTAGCACATTCCACACAAATCAGAGAGAGTAAAGCATGTGTATTTTTTTTTGATTGAAGGGTTTCAGAAGAATACCATTATCTCATGCTCACCAAAATGACAGGCTTTTTTACTAGGGTATGTTTTGAAATTACTGGTCGTTGTCATGATAATTCAGCAGATTGTAGAATTTAAAATGTTCCAGTGAATAGACTCGATAGTCAAGCGATAAAAGAAATCTGCAGTTCTTTGTGCTAGAGAAAGAGGTTACCAAGCAATGCATAAAGATCTCAGTTAATGTTTTTTTCAATAATCCATCATCTGAATTTCATTCAGTGGGAAAACGCTCTTCACACCAACCGCCCATTATCATAATCGATTCATTCAGCTATTGCTTTTGTTCTGCATCAGAATTCACACGCACACACGCACACACACACACACACACACACACACACACAGAGGCGAGAGGTTTTCTTCAGGATGACTGGCACTGACTGTGTGCACGTTGTTCAGAGAAGTGTGCCAGTGTCTTTCTCTTTTTCCTGATTTTTTTTTTATATTCCTTCCTTGTTTCTAATAAACTCACACAGGCTCTCTGACAATGAAAGGGATCTCACAGACAGGTTGTTGTACACAGCAACAGATTCCTTGACTTGGGATTTAATACAGAAAGGTGCACATCCGATAAATGGCACTAACAATTCCGTTCTGCTTCATCTGCCGTAATTGAAAAGCAAGTGATGCAGAACTTTGGATGGCACTTCCTTTACACGGTTCTTTTTCATGTCATTGTTTGACTCAGATGGACTATCGAGTGCTGACCTGTTTTCATGTTACTTTGTAGAAGAGTTTCTCTTTACAGACGTACAAAGAACATCTGAAAAACACAGCTAACAAAAGTTACTTTATTCTTTTGGTTACCTTAAGCAAATAATTGTCTGGGATGCTTGAGAGACGCCAGTTTAAATAGTCCAGAAATATTCTACAAGAAAAAACGAAGTTTGTGTCCGTTTCACATTCTCTGAGTAAGTGAAAGCGCCATATAGAATCCCCATTAGCCCTGGCAGTGTGTGGAAAAAAACGAGGAAAAAGGGCAAGAGTGTGACCTGGATAGTAACAATGCGGGACGGTGGCACTCGCCTAATCTGTTCCTCAATAGATCACTTATCCTGCAGCCTGAATCTGCTCCAATAAGACTCAACACATCTCACAGCTTTCAAGTGAACCCGAAGCAAAATGAAGTGCCCCAGTGTTCATGTTCGGCTAAAGAAATGTGGAGTCAAAATGAAGTCTAAAATAAGCGTGTTCCACTCCTGCTCGTTCTGTGTCCTCTGTGTATAAATAACCGCACATGAAATCAGAAATGAAAGCACACAACTAAAGTATCATGACACAAGCAAAACCTCTCGGTAAATGTCAATTTTACAATAAATAAAAGTGTAAAATACAAAATGCGTTTTGTACAGAGAAAGGAATTAATTAAGGGGGAGTGGTAGCTCAGTTGTTAAGGTGCTGGATTGCTGACCAGGGGTTCAAGCCCGGTATCACCAAGCTACCACTCTTGGGCCCTTCAAGCAAGGCCTTACAAGCAAGCAGGGATATGTGAAGAAAGCATTTCACTGTGTCTGTTCTTCTTCTTCTTCCACCGAGTGACACCCCAAACATGGGTGGCAGCTTCAAGTGACATTTTTTTGCTACGTAGAGTTTTAAAAACTTGACTATACTCTGTTTACCTTTCGCATGCGCCTCAACCGAGTGTTAAGTTCTATCATGTTATATCTTGCTACCTCTAAAACAGTGAGCGTTTCTGGGAACACTGGAGATTGGCATCTGATTACAAACTGAGCTAATCAGGCCTGTGCCCACTTTGCTATGGCATTTATCTACAAAACTTGATAAACCTGATTCTCACTGTGTGAGGAAATTACACTTAGTTAGTTAGAATAGGTGTTCAATATCTGTAGGTAGTTCGACTGGTTTATCACAGAGTAAAACCTGCTCTTTTTAAGACATGGACTTAGCAGGAAATGTAGGCATATTTAACAGTAAGTAAAGCATTATTTAGACTGGTTTGGTAAAATAGACACTGTAGGACCAATAGCATGTAATAGCACTGGATATGATTATGTCCTTCCAAATTTGTGTCCATAGCTTGGGGAAAAAAACACATGGATTCTATGTCAGGTGTCCACAAACTCATGGATGTTTGTCACAGTGACATATAATGTTTTTTCCCAGAATGCTACACAGATATTTTGTTTTTATTTCAGCCTTATGGCTTTAATGGCTGGATCAGAAAGTTAATTACCTCAGCAATTCTGAATTGTCTCCTTAGCCAATATCCAGTATATTTTGTGCTGTGCAATATTGAAACACCAAAACACTGCAAAACATAAAACCACTTTGCATCTGTTTGTGCAACCACACACGGTGAGGCCCGTGATGGCGACTCAAAGAGTTTGGCAACCGCAAGTAGTTGCCGACACCGAGTCAGACATCATGTGCCTCTAATTAGAGTCTCTCAGCTCCCCTCATTCATCTTTATTGGTGATACATTAACCGCCATTTAATAAAAGACATGGGATAATCTCTATAATGATGTGGCTGATGGAGCTGGGCTTCAGAGAGGGCGGTAGCTGCTCTGTGACTGGAATTTAAAAATGTCCGGGTTTTGGGTGAGGTGCTAACAGTTTGCCAATTGAGGATGATGATGATGATGACAGAGCGAGATAAATATGAGGCCCTATGACACTGGCATTAGGTGCAAACATATTAGCCATTAGCACATGGCCAATCAAAATGCTGCACCTGTGCCAGTTTGGGAAAAGGACAGACGATTGCACAGGTGCCTGTGTGTGTAAGTGGCTGTGTATTTGTGTGAGTATGATCACTGCCTAAGTAAGAGCCAAACGTCTGGCATGCTCAATACCTGCTGCCTCTGCCAGATTCGCTGAAGCACGCAGGGGACAGCAGGATCATTTAGAGAGCATTACAAATATGCTTTAAAATAAAGAGTCCAGTATGTTCAGGGAGCACAGACAGTCAGGGTCGATCAAGTACGGAACTGCTTGGCGCCTTCATCTTATATTGATAAACACAGAGCCTCTCTTGTTTAATTGAACCGGTCTTAATTACGTTACTTTATTTTGTCCCTTGAATTAGCACATCATGAATAATTAATTGGCCGTGACGGCATCAGCCCGGTAATAAAAAAAGTGATAGCCCATGAAATGAACAGTGGCCTCCAAACAGGCTGCAGCGGAGCACCATCGATTACTAATTTGTGTTGCCCCGAGACCCTCTGCGTAAATAACAGAGAGAGCAGCTGCAAAACTATATTGTGTAATTCACCCCCCCACACCAACACACACACATCAAATATTCAGAAGGGTATCATTGCCGGTGTGCCAGCCCACCGTGTATCCTCTGTGACACAGTAGGAGGCCCATTGATCTTCCTTTAAATGAACAAATGAGCAGCGCTGAACTAGTGCTCAAACTCCAGGCCTGTTCAATGCGATTCGTTAGGATCACTCTCACTCCAGGGCCTGCGCTATCGATCCGGCCAGATCGGGGAGCAATATCTCCCAAGTAACCTTCTAAATATGATTTCTCAGCCGTGTTAGCATGAGCGGCAAAGCCTGTTTACTCCTTTCAGCCCCAATGGCCTTAGACAAGGAACCGCAATTGTTAGAGTTAAAAAAGAAGGAGATTCATTGTGGTTTTGAAGGAGGTCATGCACAGTTTTTTAAAAGATGGCAATATTGTGACATTATCTACTACATTTTATGAAAACATTCGTCTCTATTACAGATATCTCAGTCAAAATTAATAGCATTTTATAAGTCAGTATGAGCCAAATTTGGTCTGTTTATATTATTATATCCCAGTTTCAATGCTGCTGAAAGACATATCATTTAAATCACAATGCTTCTCACTTTTTTCCGGCTGCTTCCGTTAGGGGTTGCTACAGTGGATTATCCGTCTCCATAACCCCATGTCCTCTACGTCTGCCAGCTATTCAGCTACTCTGAACTCGTCCGTAGACCTGTCAATCACTACTGCAAACAGGAAAGGGCTTAGAGCCGATCCTTGAGTCCAACCTCCACCATGAACCAGTCGGTCGTTCCTACTGCACACTCCACTGCTGTCACACTGTCCTCATACATGTCCTGCACCACCCTCACATACTTCTCTGACATACCTGACTTCCTCATACAATACCACAACTCCTCTCTTGGCACCCTGTCGTACGCTTTCCCTAAATCCACAAACACACAATGCAACTCCTTCTGACCTTCTCTATACTTCTCCATCAACATTCTCAAAGCAAATAATGCATCTGTGGTGCTTTTCCTCAGCATGAAACCATCCTGCTGCTCACAAATGGTCACCTCTTCTCTCAGCCTGGCTTCCACCACTCTTTCCCATAACTTCATGGTGTGACTGATCAACTTAATTCCCCTGTAGTTACTGCAGGACTGCACATCTTCCTTATTCTTAAAGATCGGTACCAGCAAACTCCTTCTCCATTCCTCAGGCATTTTCTCACCTTCCAAAATCTTGTTAAACAATCTTGTTAAAAACTCCACTGCCATCTCTCCTAAACATCTCCATGCTTCTACCGGTATGTCATCTGGTCCTACCGACTTTGCACTCTTCATCCTCTTAATCGCTGCTCTCACTTCCTCCTTACTAATCCTATCCACTTCCTGCTTCACCAACTCCACATCATCCAACTCTCTCTCTCTCTCTCTCTCTCTCTCTCTCTCTCTCTCTCTCTCTCTCTCTCTCTCTCTCTCTCTCTCATTTTCCTCATTCATCAATTTAACTCACAATGCAAATAATGCTAATACCTAAATCTCACTAACGTCTGTTACAAAGCAAAGTTGGGCAGTGAAGACACTTTTGATCCAGTTTTGAAATCAGTAGAAAATATCAGCATGAAATATTTTCACGTTTATACTGTTATAACGTCCAAGCAGCTGAATAGCTGAACGTATTCATTTTTCATGACAGCTCTTTCCCACTATGAAGGTTATTTCTTGCACAGAAGGAAATGTTCGGGATCACGATCAAGGAAAACAGCATGAATTTACAACAGGTCAAGTGGGAGGAATTATACTGACACCTAGGTTGATTATTTTACCCTAGATACTTTCAAATGACACCTAGATTAGATTATTTCAGTAAGTAAACAGCAGAATTATTGATCATATTTTATTACATTTATCTGGATGTTTTTATTAGTTTTTATTTAATTTTTTATTAAGAACTGACCCTTACCATCCACTTTATTAGGAACACCTTTAGATTTGCATATTCATGAGGTTATCTAATCAGCCAATCAGTTGGCAGTAGTGCAACATAAAAATTCGAACAGATACAGTTCAAAAGCTTCAGTCAATGTTCACATCAAATGCCACTTTTGGGATAGTTCTTGCTGCTAGTTAGTGAGAATTTCATAAATTGCTTTTCTAGACTTTTTACAAACAACAGTCAGTAGAGTGGTTATAAAAACAAAAAAAAATTACGTGATTGACATTTCTGTGGTTGGAAACACCTTGTTCATAATTGTGGAAAATGACCAGATTGGTTCAAGCTGCCAGGAGGAATATTGTGACCCATATAATGACCATGTGGGTCTTATAGGTTACAACTGTAGTGAGAAGAAATGCATCTCAGTGTGCATAGTACATTGTATCTTTAGCTCGATGGGCTACAACAACAGAGGAGTAAGTTGATTTGTGTGAACAGGATTGGATCATGACTTTATAAGCAAAGGTGGTATGTAGGGGTATATAGGGCGATAATGTATTCTCAAAAACGCAATATCGATATTTACAAAAAAAATGTATACAAGATTCATGGCACTTGTTGCATTTTGAGTTTATATCCTGACCTTTGGATAGATAGCAGTCTTCTTATCTTTGAACTTAAACAATGAAAGGAAGTACTAGCACACTTGCACGCCACAAAGTTAGCGTTAACAACTCTTATTTTCTGGGTGTGCTACTGTAAAAACGATTATGGGTATAACTATCGGTTGACTGGCTTGCATCAACGGAAATAGGATTTGTTTTTTAGGTGAGAATATGTTAAAATGGCATTGGAAAGCTCAGCAACAACATGTGCTGTTCATGGTTGCACTTTGTAGCAGCCTGCACATGGCGCTCGTCCATACGACCACATTGGCGCTCGTCCAGCAAATAACGTTTACTTTTGGAAAGACATTGTTTTTTTTGGTGAAAGAATCATTTACCTAATTAACTCTGTGAAGCCTGACATATGAAATAATTGAGAGTGTTTACTGTGTATTTAAACCAATTACATATGTGATTTTTTTTAATCATATTTGATACATTGGGCATTTTTAACAATTTACTGACCACAACATTGTTTATTTTATAACAAAAACAAAGACTGATTATTGTATTTGGAATGACCACTCCTCATCATTATCATCCTCATCAACTATGTCACTTGAATTGCCATCCATAAGCATGCTGATAAAATGCTGATGTATTTTTTGACATCTGAAAATACATACAAAAAAAAATGTTTGCGTATTCAGAATTTCCTTTCTGAAATGGAAATATAACATATAGATTATGATAATCATTTAAATGTTTTACTGAAAATTGATGACAAAAGACAAATATTAGCAAGCTACAACATTAGGTTTGATGTACAAAAAACTACATATAAATATTTCATTTCTACTAGTTACTCAGATTGTATATAACAGGTTTTTGAGGAAAGTATTGATAATGCAGGTGGCGCAAAGGTCTCAGAAACTCATGTATGAAATAATGATACATTTGGCATTATAGGGTCCATTTGTTGGACTCGCATATTAAAAGTTTGATTTGTCCAGTACAGTATAAGTGGTAAAAATAACATTTTGTAAAATGTTCTTGAATTTCATGTGTATTTCTAGTGGATCTTGTGGTGGCTCCTATATGAAGAAAAAAAATGATAAGATTTTTTATGTTCATTTCATTTTGCAGCAAATTTCTTCCAGTCCTCTCTCCTTTTTTGTTGTTGTTGCAGATTTCAAGTTGTTTCCTGGTGTTTTAAAGTTTTTAATTCTTCATAACTCTGAGCAATAGCTTTTGCTCTGGAATGGTAAAAAAACCTTGCATGCTCTTTCGCCATTGTACCTTTAACCATCCGATTGCATCTTTGCCAATCATGGTTTCTAGTATCAATGTACATACCCTTTTCAAGCAACGCATACACGCACAGTTATCTCAAACAGCTAAATCCACTACACTAATCAAATCTGCATGTGTTCGAAGAATCTAATTAGCCAGAACATAATTAACACAATTACATGATATTGGATTTTTCATTTTCTCTCAATTGTGGTTAGAGGTGTATAAAGAACCTACCCCAGGAATCTTGGGATATCATGGGCACAGCCTGGCCAGTTTCAAATTAAAGAAATTGATATAATGAATTTTAGATGCTTCTTTTACGCTAACTGTAATAATTAGGTATTACCAGATGAGAGTGTGCAGATGTGTTTATAGACATCAAGCCTTTTTGACCTTGATACCACAGGACACACAACCAACTCAGCCAAGACTGGGTAGACATGAATAAACTGAGCTGCAAGACAACAACAAAGGAGCTAAAAGCATTTACTTACCAAAGTGTACATCCACCATTGAGAGACTCTTATATTGCCAGTTGGAAGCATTTGTGAAGCATGGGAGTGGTAGCATCCTGTTATAGGGGTGTTTTGTGGAGAAAAAAAAAACTTTGCAACAATCAAAAACTCTGACCTGAAGGTCATACTGAGTTACACCAGCCAGCTGGAATAAGCAAATATTCCTTGAAAGTATTATGAGAAGTTTATAGATGACAATCCTAAGTGTTTAGTTAAAATTAATTTAAAAAACGGTGCCACCAAATACTACTGAAATGCTCTGCCCAGAATGAAGTGGAACTTCTCAGACCTCAGATGCCCGAATGAGAGAAAATGTTTGCATGTATTTATTTTAGGTGTTTGTAAACTGTAAATACTTAATATAACTCAAGCTATAAAGAAACCTTGCTGTCAAACTTTTTTGTCGCATTTTATGAACAGGTAATTTCATAATTACCTCTAATAATAACAACTAGAAAGGCTATAGACTTTATTTTGGAGCATGGCTGTGGGGAATTGTGTTCATTCAGCCACAACAGCATTAATGACATTAGGCATTTATGTCACGTGATAGGCCTGAGATGCATTCCAGTTCATCCCAAAGGTGTTCAGTGGGGTTGAGGTCAGCGGTCTATGCAGTGCTTTTGAGTTCTTCCGTATGTAATTCACTTTGTGCATAAAGTCATGATGGAGCATGTTTGGGCCTATTATTTGAAGGGAAAATATAACGTTGCAGCATAAAAAAATAACATCCATTACAATTGCGTGCTTTCAACTTTGTAGTAATAGTTTAGGAACAACAAATATGGTTGTTATGGCCGGGTTGCCAGTTAACGTTTAGTAAAAAAAAAATAAAAAATAAAATAAAGAATGGTCATTTCAGTCAGGAGAATCCTGCAGGTTGAATAGCAGAACCGAATTCCCATGAGCTCAATACAAAAGGGAGACACATGTTGACTGGACTCTAAATTAAGCAACTTCAAATTATGGGATGAGTCAAAAAGTTGTTAAATGTTGAATGTTTTTCAAGTTAAATGTTTTTCTGTGCTGTTTTTTTTATCGGTATTCATTGACCTGAATGTGCATTAGGTCCTACATTGGCTAATTCGTTGATTTCGATTTGCCATAATCTAAAACCTGTTCAACTTTGGTACCTGAGAAGCTATCGCACATCACAAGCACTTCTTGTCTTCTTTACAAATATGCCCTCTACACAGCTTTAGTTCATCCTCAAACCTAATGAGAGACGACACTGTGTTTACATGGAGTGACTAATTTTCTCATCCAGATATAGTAGGTATGCTAATTTGACAGCAGGACAACAAGGCTTATCGCTGTCCGTTAAGGCATGCAAACATCTTCAGGGAACAAGTGTGTGTGTGTGTGTGTGTGTGTGTGTGTGTGTGTGTGTGTGTGTGTGTGTGTAGGCTGATCTGATAAGCAGCTGCGGCGAAGAGCAGCGGCTTGCGAGTGACAGCTCGCTGCTCTTTGTTGAGCCAACACATGCCGTTCTGCGGCAGAGGCAGCAACGAGCTAATGAAGTGACCCTGCAAACAAGACCTGCTGGTAACTAGGTAACCGTATCACCATTTTAACGAAGCCAGCAGCGGCGAGTGGGCTCAGTGCTGATAGAAGGTACAGAGGACAGCTGGTGGCTATGAAGTCTTAAACAGAAGAGATGCTCGTTTTTTTTTTTGTTTTTTTTTTTTTGTGCTTTTTTTGCTTTATATTCATCTTTCTTTTGCTTTTTTTTTTTTTTTTTTTTTTTTTTTTTACATTTTTTTTTATATCTCTCCCTACCTCTCGCTCTGGCTTTCTATTTTGCCTTTAGCTCTGCTGCCATCCACTAACTCAATTCACTACAAAGCCCCATCTGCACCCACCTCCATTACACACACTCAAGCAGGAAATAACAAAAGGCCCCTCAACCTGAAATTATTATTATTATTATTTTATTTTTTTTTTGGATTTGTGATGCACGGCAACAGCAGTGGCCACGGTGACAAAGAAATTGTCACCATTGTCTCAGCTGTCATGCTAGAGAGGCCCTTAAAATGTTGTTTACATTTCCCCACATATTTGCTTCTCCTCCTTTCTCTCACACCCAGGCGCGTGTTCTTAAAAAAGGAAAAGACAAGTTAATAGCAGCAGCACAATGCATTTTCATTTAGCATCTTTAGAGTGTTTGTTGTTTTGTTTTTCACACGGCAAATGGAAAGCTCATGGCTGATTATGTGAAGAAGGCGTGAAATTGTGTTATTTGCAAGACTGGGGTATAAACTGGAGGCAGCAGTCGTCGAAAAGCTTCGGGGCCTGGAATCCAGACATGTTTTAAATAACGCCGTAATGACGCAGATTTTCCCAGGAGCACCCACAAACCCCACCGCGCGCAAAACACACACGCGTGCACACACCTCATATTTTAGCCTGCCGCATTAACGCATTGATTTTCTCTTCATTAACACACTCGCCCTGCTTTCGCCACGCTTCTCCGCGTGCATTTCGCAAAAATCAGCTGGAAAATAGTCCGGTGGCCGATGGGATAACCAGACGCTTTGTTTTTTTTTTTTTTCCTCGATCTCAGTCGTCGTCCTTGTGCACACATCGCTTTCTCTCGGCTACGTTTTTAACACGATTGTTATCCCTCACAAGCATTAGAAAGTCATTAATGGTGAAGTCTCCGGATACACATCATGCAAATTGGTGCGGAAAGGCTATAATTTGAGCAATTATAGCATTTCTTCACAACCGGTTTCATAATGTTTTATAATTGACGTTACCGTCAGCCCCCTATATAATTTGATTTCGGTCGTCTATCATTCTCTCGCTCGCTCCATTCCCTGTGTTATGGGCAGTGGAGGTGAGCAGCAGGGTGGCACTGTGGATGGCTGTGCTGGTCATAGTACAGATACAGTCAGGGTTTTGGAGACACGGTATCCATGCATCGCCCAGCCTCAGGCCAACATTCTGATGGATACATGGAAAATGAGAGAGAAAGATAAGATGCCTGGAAAGATTTGCTGAGATTTCATAAACTGAGGCGAAAAGAAAAACAAAAGGGATTTTACTTAACCGCGTTTGGAAAGGGCGTTTCGCCTTCGAGCTGTGCCGAGCGTGGAAATCATCAGATTAAAAGAAAATAAGGAGGAACTTGGACAGATCGAATGCATTAACAGTGAGGGGTATGTGTGTGTGTGTGTGTGTGTGTGTGTGTGTGTGTGTGTGTATGTGTGTGTGTGTGTGTTTCCACAAAAGTCCCACAGAGAAAGAGGCACAGAATTAGAGGGGATATGGAGGTTGTCTATTATCGCTGTTCTGGCCAGCAGGTTCACACAGCTCTCCAAGACTCATGAATGTAATTGACCTTTTTTTTCTGTAATGTGGAGAGTGAGAGTGTGTGTGTGTGTGTGTGTGTGTGTGTGTGTGTGTGTGTGTGTGTGTGTGTGTGTGTGTTGGGGGAGGGGGGGAACTAAACAACAAACCAAGCAACGTTAATTTTACAGCAACACAGTATCGCTGCGGAGTCTGCCAATATGAAAAGGGCATTCAAATCAATAGATTGACAATAGCCTCTGAAAAGAAGGCTGAACTCAATTTTCTGGCTGTGACCACCAAGCCTCAGAACTTCTCAGACCTTCAGTTTGACCAAAAAAAAAGATTTCTTTATTTTTATTTTTTATTTTGCCTTTGCTTGCTCGCTCTCATTTTACTCCATTTCTTCTCCTTTTCTTTGGCCTGTATGCAGAGCTTCGTTTTCGGGCCCAGCTTTGTGGACGAACAATGTGCAGGTCTAATCATTATTTAGCTGCGGCGTACGCTAGAAAGGTCAGCGGTTTGAAATGTCAGGCTTCAATAGAACTAGATGCACATCGTGCCGCTCAAGTGTCCAATTAAATGGGGGCTGGCAGGGGCTGGGGGGTGAAGTGCACTTCACATGGAGGAGCTAATGAGGGGCCAGGGTATTGGAGCCCCCTCTATGGCGAGTGCAGGAAAGAAGGCAAAGCATGGGAGATAGAAAATAAGGCAATGTGAGCAGTGTGAGAATCCTAAAGACCTTCAAAAGCATGCGAGGGAATATCGCTTGATGTTTACACACTTTTACATACATTTTTACTGAGAAGATGTGCATAAAGACACACACACACCCACACACATACGGGCACAGATGCTGAAGGTCAGTGTGTCCTGTGTGTCACTGCTTTATCTCCCTGAGTCATCTCAGATCACCAGCTGTTTTTTTCAGACTGCAGGGAAAAAAAGCTTCCCACACAGCCTGTAAAGATAAAACAGGGTCATAGGTTATCACACACTTTCTCTGCATCCTAATAAACACACATCTACATAGCATAAGAAGAGACATGTCCTACAGAGCTTTCATCGTTTCTCACCTTTTAGCACTAAAATCATTCTTTCTCTATATGTAATCAAGTAATATATGTAATCTCTAAATAATCACGCCAGTTTAAGGAGTTCAAACTGGCGGCAGCACTTTTCTATCTCATCTCTCTCTACTGCATTTGTAGCTTAAGTGCAATTACCACAGATAGGAATTGAACATGATTGCCTGTACTGAAAACGAAGGGAAATAAAAAACCCCTGCTCATTTAAAACTTATAATGGAAGTCTAAGGGCAGATGTTAGAGCAGTTAATAAATGTTTAAATGAAATATGCGTTTCTCAAAATGCTTTTCTGTAATCTGTAATCACTGGCATTTGGTATTTAACCTCTAAATCTGTGGAATTTGTCCTTTTGCGGAATAGTGGGGATTTGTCTTTTGTGGTCATGCCATGAATCACACTGTGAAGAAGCATGCTGCTTGCCTCTGCCTTTGCGTCTCCGTGTTGGTTTCGGGTTCTCTTTCTGCCGCATCCTGTTATTGGTTGACTACCACATTGTGTTCACCTGTTCTTTTAGTTTGTCGATTTAAACCCTACTTCTTCGATTTCTCATTACAAATCCTTTGCTGATTGTTTTCATGCACTATAGAGCCTTATTTTCTGTTCCTGTATTTTTTCCTCTGTTTTTGTCGCTGTGTCTGTTGTTTATTTATGCTTCTTCTGTAATGTGTTCCTGGACATGCATTGATCCAGCTATGGATTATGATGATGATTCTTAGATTAGTCACCAAAACAAATACAATGCTGTTATGTCCTTCCTCGAAAAACATGCAACAACGTGGTCTAGCCAACGACATAGCCCAAAGAAAATCCAGACGCACCTCAGTTCCTTTTGTTGGTGTATTTTTGTCACATCTAATTATTTTAATGTTAGTAATCAAAATGACAACCAACAGATCTCATACTAAGTTATGCTTTTAGTGTAATGGTTATACATTCGTTCGTACCATGAATTTGTCCATAAGTTGTTACTGTGTTCATTATGATGTAAAAGCTATAAATACTATCGAATTCAACAATAAAAAATACTATATAAAACAAATTGAAATACTGTATACAATATTTTGTATTAAGTAATAAAAAAAGAATACAAATTAATAAAAAAAAATTCAAAGTGTCCATTGCGCATTATGCAGACTCGTTACGGTCGATTACTAGCTGCGGCGACTCTCCTCCGTTGTGTATTTATTCGAATTCGAACAAATTTGACTTTGAGGACAGGTTTGTTCGTATCCGCCAAAGTTCCTAAAGTGAATGTTCATAAATCGTTAGTGTCTGTAGATTTGCATGTACACTATATGGGAAGAAAAATATAATGGGACATCTGACTTTTTTCACCCACTGTTTCCACAAAGTACACAGTTGTATATGATGTGTTTGGATGCAAGCTTTAAAGTTTCCCTCTCGCTTGATCTAGGGGACCAAAACCTGTTCCAGCATGGCAATGCTCAGGTGAACAAAGCAAGCTCCATGAAGATATGGTTTAAATAGGTTTAAGTGGAGGATTGTAAGTGGTCTGCTATAAAGCTTAGAACCCTATTGAACATCTTTGGGCTGAACTGGAACGCTGACTGCATCCCAGGTCTCCTCACTCTACATCAGTACCTGAACTTTTTAAATACCTTTGAGGCTGAATGAGCACAAATCTCCACAACCACTCTTTAAAATCTGGTGGAACATTTTCCATAAGTGGAAGTTATCGTCGCAACAAATGGGGACTGAATGTGGAATGGGCTGTTCAAAAAACACATATGAATCTTCTTGTCCACAACCCTTTTCCATATAATGTACCTCATGGATTTGAAATGTTTATTGATGGATTCAACAAATATCCCCAGAGTGTCATTATTAAACACTTTTAACACTCTTTGTTCTTTTTTTCAATACCTGAAGTTGAAAAATATTGTTTGTAGTTCACTGTGGTTCGCAGTGTAAAGCACTGATAAAAGGTTTTCTATGGTTACAGTGATACAAAGTAAAACCTGCCATTACCAAATTCACAGATCTTTAGAGGTTCCTTGTTACACAAATTCCTTGAAAAAAGGACAAAGCCAAAAAAAAAAAAAGAAAGATAAAAGGACACAGATCGTACATTAGAAAAAAGGAATATTTTCTAAAGAGACTAATGCTCTAAAGTGGCTTCACTTTTACAGGTGAAGGTCAATAGTACAGTCTAAGCAGTTTGGGCGAACAGATGCCATGTGAAGCTGTGGAAATTAGCCCACTCATCATGCCTTCCATAAATGTTATTTTAATCAAAGTGTATTAGAGCAGCCAGATATTTTAGACATATGGGCACTGCATTCTTCCAGACTTCCCCATCTGTCTCTCTGTGTGCTCGGACTGTGCTGACTGCCATCACCCAGATGCTTGGACAACATTTTTAAGTTCCTCCTCACCACACCAAGAACCATGCTTAGATCCACTGATGGTAAATAATCTGGTTTTGTTCGACTATGAAATGAGTTTTACTATGAAATATCTTTCTAGTTCATTTACAAGATCACTAGAGCTTGGACCATTTGTGAGGATGGGGTTAGTCAGAAAAGACATGTATAGGAACACACATGCACATCATGTACTCACCTGGATTAGTGATGGTAAGGAGGTCCAACTTCCGTTGTTGCTAAAACAGAAAACAAAAAATAAAAAAGTTATTGTTACTTATAAATCCTGAATGCCTGCTAGCAGTGGTGGACAGCAATAAAGTAAATAAAACGTGTTACTGTATTTAAGGAGCTTTTTCACGTATCTGTACTTTACTGAAGTATTTCCATTCGGGGAGACTTTTACTTTAATTTCACCACAAATATCAAATATCTTTTTGTAGTAGAGTAAAAAAGACTTTTTACGCTACTACATTAGAAATCAGTCGTTCCTTTTTATTTAGGAGTGGATTAAAACTTAATTCTTACTTGTTTTGATTTTCTGCTTGGTGGTATCTACTTAACATAAACATACAGTTCAGCGTCACTTCAACAGCAAGCAGAACATTTTGAGAGGAATAAATAATGGAAGAGTCTCCTGAATCTAACTCGCCACAACACCCGTGACTTTAATTGCTCGATTTTTTTTTTATATTTGAAAAGAAGGTTTTCGGGCTCGTGATAATTTATTAGATATCGGTCAGTGTTTGACTCTTTAATATCATTCTATTAATAGATTTGTGTGCTACGAGTAACAGAGTCTTTTCACATAAACTGAGTTGATTAATCAAAGAGTCTTGTGAAAGAAATAATAACAGGAACATTATAGTCATTATAAATCATAGTACTTTGGATACTTAAGTACATTTGAAGGCAAATGCTTTTGTACTTTTACTCAAATGAAAGTTTAAAGGGAGAAATTTTACTTTTAGTAAAGTAATATTTTACCTACTGTATCTCTACTTAAATGGTATGTGTACTTCAACCACCACTGCTAGCGATATTTGGGGATACCAATAAATATCAGTATTGCACTGCGCTGCAAAGTACTTGCTGTTGTCTTGTGATACTTATGTGCTTAGTTGTTTAGAGTTGTTGTTTTTCGTGCACTGGACAACTTTTTCTTCACATAAAACCATACTGAGTCATCTGTATATTCCTACTGAGAGTTTTTTTTCTCACTGAATGATGGAATTTAATTTAATTTTTTTCAACTCATTCATTCATTCATTTATTTTCTCCCGCTTATCCGTAATCCGGGTTGCGGGGGCAGCAGTCTAAGCAGGACCCAACTGCTGCCCAATCCTCACAGCACCGTCCCTTACGGTTCCTCCTGCAGGTGGTGAGCCCACGGGAAGGTTTTTTCAACTCCTTTTTTTAAATTTATTATTATTTTATTTTTTTTACCAGAAGCCTGTTAGAAATAATATCCATTTTAACATCACAAACTGATTTAATTGACTTAAAAAAAATTGCCATTTAAATGCCTTTATATTCATGTCACCATATCATACAATTTGTAGGGTCCTTGATCAACATCTGTCTGTCTGTAACCTACTAGTAACTCATGTTAATAGGCAGCTAAGGTGAAGTTTTTTACCATGGACAACACATGCCAATAAACCGTTCCTTTTCAAACAGCAGACCTTGATTTATTACAAATTCTCAGCCAAATTGCAAATAACAAAAGTGTGATTTGGCTGCATTTCGTTCACTCTTAAAGCCGACTTGACTTGACTTAACTCACGTCTATATTTGTTTTAGTAATAACGAATATGTGTATATCCTAGGCGTGTAGGAATTACACAAGGCACAAATTAAAATGGCAATAAATTTAAATGAATAGAAAATTTTTATTAAATTGTTTACATTTGTTAGACCCTATTTGGATAATACAGATGTGTATATGTGTGTGTGTGTGTGTGTGTGTGTGTGTGTGTGTGTGTGTGTGTGTGTGTGTGTGTGTGTTCATTTACTCCCTCGATATGTGGAATTGTCAGGATTTTCTGCTTGTTAGATAAATTCTTGAAGCTGTACGTAAAACGGTAAAGAATTCATAGCGTTAGCATTAGCCGCTAACCAGGAAGTGTCTAGCATCTAACGCTATGGATTCTTTAGAGTTTTAATGCATGCACAAATCAAATGTTATTATTATTGTGTATGTTTTCAAAAGTAATAATAATAATTAAAAAAATGCACTCAAAGTGCTGGGCAGAGACTAAAGAAACTTGCGGTCTGCCACTTAACATTTTCCTGAGGGAACTCAGATTGTAATTATGTTCCACACGCAAAAAAAGATTGCATTATGGACACGTGTGTACCGAACCGAAAGCGCTGTACTGAAAAGTTTCGGTATTAATACGTGTACTCTAATAATTGCAGAGATCAGTGAAATCAAATTTTAGTTTTTTTTTGTTGTCTATATTTATCAAAAAAGTTGCTAGCTTGGATTCATCTGTTTGACCTTTTTCTTTTTCTTTTATATAACTGTGTGTATCTGCTACAGACGGAGTAATGGAGGATGTACGAGGTTACCCAGTTTAACATTTCACACTTTCTTTGGACTGACAGAAGTGGGTAGCGTGCTAGATGAGGTGCTACCTCACTCCCTCTCTCCTCTTACAATTCATCCACTAGATTCCCCCTCCTCATCTCTCTCTCTCTCTCTCTCTCTCTCTCTCTCTCTCTCTCTCTCTCTCTCTCTTTCTCACTGGAAGCTCTTCTGAGTGACACTAATCAACACCTTTATTTCTTTTCCCTTCACACTCTCACCCTCTGTATGTCAGCCATGTGCTTGGGTGGAGCCTGAAGCTTGTGTGTATGTGTGAAATTCAGTGGTGGTGCTCATAACAGATAACAAATTTATGACATCATACATGAAGCTAAAATGACAAGTATTACCAACTTTTTCAAAAATAAACTATATTCCAGAAGAAAATGGTGAGAAAAGTCTGTACACAAATGCCTGCTTGTGTAAGAATGAGCTGAAAAGGACGTTTTGCACCTAAAAACACCAACGGCGTACTATCTGGCTGATTAACTCACATTTTCAAGTCGTAGCAACACGACGAGTCGAGCTCGGAAATGGACATGTACCAACTTGTATCTTCCTTTTTAAAATTCCAAAGGCAATGAAAAGTATGCAAAAGCAGATGAAGTGCCACAGTGCAACAGCTACTGCATTGGTTTGAATGGGCTTGAATTCAGGAATTTTATTTCTTGGGGGTGCCAAAGCTCCTGAGTCTCTGTGGAGTGTGTGTGTGTGTGTGTGTGTGTGTGTGTGTGTGTGTGTGTGTGTGTGTGTGTGTGTGTGTGTGAAAGAGAGAGAGAGAGAGAGAGAGAAAGAGAGAGAGAGAGAGAGAGAGAGAGAGAGAGAGAGAGAGAAAGAGAGAGAGAGAGAGAGAGAGAGAGAGAGAGAGAGAGAGAGAGAGAGAGAGAGAGAGAGAGAGAGAGAGAGAGAGGTTATGTATTCGTGGGGTGCGGTGTGCTCAAATGGTATCCTGGTGAGACTGTGTGACAAGGGCTCAAGCAATTCACAGAAGTCATACTTCAGATCAATAAGTGTCCAATCAAAGGCCAATGCACACCGTCATTGCCATGCTTAAACTTGGAGAGCACACACACACACACACACACACACACACACACACACACACACACACACACACACACACACACACACACACACAATGGTAAATGTAATGGAAAATGTAAATATTACTGGCACATATTTTGCACAAATCATCCAAACGTGTTAGTGCGAGAAATACATTATGAAATCATGAACAGTGTCATTATTATGGCTCCCCCTGCTGGATATGATGTGTTCTGCATCTCACACAGAATTAGTCAAATCCTTCATGCATGAACAAGCGGGGTCTCAATAACATCTATGCTTGAAGGATTTTCCGGGTTCAGGATGTCAAAACCTTCACATATAAGTATTACATAGCAGAATATATAGAGGAAAACACTATCTATATCTCCACTTGTTGATCCCATTTAAATTATAAAGTCATTATCATACCAAAAAAACAAACAAACAAAAAATTATAATAATTCCCCTTAATAATTTCCCCTTCTCTAATTATGATTTGGGGCCACAAAGCAGCAAACACTACTTGTGTTTCACTTAATAATGGACATTGTAGATTCTAGCAAGGAAAACCGAGTAAAAAATTGGTCTACCAGCCAATTAGTGTTCTTATTCCGTAATTATCTGCCATTATAGCGTTTCAACCTACGTGACTCAAATGATCCATGAAATAAGTACTGATAAAGTATGATACACTTACTTACTAATGACACTGAAATGATCAGTAAGCAAAAGCTACATCTTCTGTCAGCTCTTTAGAAGCCCTCATTGAGATCAATTCAGTTTTGTCCTTCAAGGCAAAAAAGCTCGACTATCCTACCATGCTTAGATCTACTGATGTTAAAACAGTGAGAATACGGTTACAGCCAGAAAACAGTGTGACCTCAGCCAGACATTGCTTCCTGCAGTGTCTCTACCATAACCACTCAGATCAGGCCATGGAGAAATCAAGCTGGCCTCAGGGCTTTCAATTGTTAGAGCTGCTGGGGTGGGCTTATCCTATGATCACTTAAATCACTTACATTTAAATGGGAAAGCAGGGAAAACCCCTGACACCCTTATTCCTGGGAGAATGCTGTTATGACAAAAATAACAATGAATATTAATTCTAATATTTGCTTCATATAGCATTTATAAAGTCATTAAAACAGGGCTTAATATCAGTCTGAGTATGGCGGATCATTTATTTATGTAGCGTCAAAAAATATACAGTGCTAATCAGTTCTGTCAGTTTTTTCAAACCAAAATTGCATCCCTCTGCTTTTTCTCTACACCACAATAAATAGCCATGGCACAAAATAAAAATAAACGGTGAGAGGAAAAAAAAAAAAAGAGAGAGAGAGAGAGAGAGAGAGAGAGAGAGAGAGAGAGAGCGGAGCAGTTTTCATTAACACTCAATGAGGCATTGCAGCTTTCACTAAATGCTGATTCTCTTCCTGTGATAATGGTTAATTAGAGCATTGTGCTCCTCTCTCTCACCCGAACTGTCACTCTGAAGCCTGCCCGAATGGGATGCTTAGTGTTTCCCAGTAACACCACACACATACACACACGTGCACATTATGAGAGAGCCATTATGAGGACAATTCTGGGCATGAAAATAGGATTGAATTAATCTTTATCAAATGAAGCTCTGTGCCAGGGAATTCCCTATATACAGAGAGAGAAAGAGAGAGAGAGAGAGAGAGAGAGAGAGAGAGAGAGAGAGAGAGAGAGAGAGAGAGAGAGAGAGAGAGAGAGTGTGTCCCAGGATGCCTTAATGTCTGAGGGCTTCCCCTTTTTTCTGGTTCCATATGCTGGCACATAATCAGTCCACAGACACGCATACACGTTCCAGGATAATAAATTCTCCATTTCTTCTGTATCACTGATTATCTGACAATATAATAATAGAGCTACCTGATTCATGAATAATCCCTGAGATTCCTTAGTTTTCTTTCTAACTTTTTTATTTTTTGCTTTTTCTGGCCTACATTCCGTCCAGACTCCAAATAGGCCAGACGTCCCAAACTTTCTCCATAAAATGCCATTAATCTTATCAGACTGATGCGCACCTTTCCAATAGCGGCTTAATCTGGGCTGGCTGCCGCTCGGCACGACTGTAATTAAGATGGCTGGTCTGCAGATAGAGGAGGAGGAAAAAAACTCTCACCAGCAAAACCCTTCATTTACTAAACCTCACTCCTTATGAACAAATTAAATATTCATGCACAGTCTACCCAAAGCCCATTTGCAATATTTCCTCCTGAATTTACTTTTCATATTTGCTGATGATTATCCTGCATGTGGGCACATAAGAAAAGGAGGGGTTATTAAAAAAAAAATAAAAAATCCACCCAACAATTTGGTGTCTCATTTCGCATTCATGTAAGGTCAATATTAAAAGATTAACCTGAGTCGTTTCACCTTAGCTATCTATTTAAAAAAATACCTCCGGTAGCAGCTAGTGGACTAAATGATTTGATTGGAATATTGCTTGGAAAGGTACATTAGCAAATAGAGGGCATCATTAGGTCCTCGGTCTTTGACCTAGGATTATGGTGTCACAAATTGCGCATGGAGACACCCTTGTTCAGCACACACCATCCGCGTAGTGATGAGGTAAGGGAAATTAGTTGTGAGCTACTTAGGTTGTTTGTGTCCATCCCAGCGGTGACTCAGTGTCTTTGTCGACGTCCTCTGAGGACACTTTTTGTCAGATGGCAACAATCCCCCGGAGAGAGTGTATGAGAGAGAGAGAGAGAGAGAGAGAGAGAGAGAGAGAGAGAGAGAGAGAGAGAGGGAAGGTGAATCAACAATCTTAGTCACCTCATTTTAAAAAGGAAACACCCCTGTGAGAGTGAGTAAACACCCCCACCATCACACATTTCCCCTTCCTCACCCCCTCTTCCCCAACCACCTCCCTAATTTCCAGCTCGTCCCTCCTCTGAGTTGCGATGCTCCCCTGTGATGTGAGAGTGGTCTGAGCGATGAGCTCACTCTGAGATCATGCTCTCGTGGGCTTCTCATCTTACATGTCCCTTGCTGACAGCTTACTGAGCACACACTCGAACCCACAAAAGCTCGAGGACCACACACTCATCCTGGCTTTAATCCCAAATTTGAAAATCAGCACTGGAACAAATAAAAAAAAAAAACCTAGCCTTTTATCAATGATAAAAGGCTAAACCCACTTTTAGAACAGATTCCTTTTTTAAATATAGTTTTTTAAAATAATACAATATACTATATTGCTGTTTTGCTTAGGTCACACTTTCTAAAACATCTTCTCAGTTCACCCTGTGCTCCATTGAACTAGCTAACACATTCTAAATGTTAGACACTGATCAGGCATACCATTATGACCTGCCTAATATTGTTTTTGCTCCTAAATGTAGTTTAGTTTTTGCCCATGTAGTATTAACAGCTTTAACTTCTTCAGTAATAAGAGCTACAGGGGCTCGTCTGTTGGATCGGACCACATGGACCAGCCGTCACTCTTCACGTGCATCAATGAGACTCAGCCGCCCACGACCCTGTCACTGGTTCACCACTGTTCCTTCCTTGGACCACTGCAGGCCGGGAACAGCCCACAAGAGCTGCAGTTATGGAGATGCTCTGACCCAGACGTCTAGCCGTCACAATTTGGCCCTTGTTAAACTCGCTCAAGTCCTTACGCTTGCCCAATTTTCCTGCTTCTAACACATCAACTTTGAGGACAAAATGTTCACTTGCTGCCTAATAAATACCTTCCACTAACAGGTGCCGTGAAGACGAGATAATCAGTGTTATTTACTTCTTCGGTCATAATGTTATAATGTAATAATATTACGGCTGATTTGTGTATTTTATTGTAGTTTGTCTACCGTTGCAGCTATGGTGCACCTTTTTTTTTTAGTAAAAAAATAAACACAAAACAAAAAACTGATTATTGAGTCAAGTGACAAGATCCTGAAACAGTACCTGACAAACCACAGTCATGGTTGTTGAGTCAGAATTTTGAGGGGAAATTTGTACATATACAGTATGTTTTATGCCAGCCAAGGTATGTCAAATGTCATCATGCTGCAACTTCAGGCTCAAAAAGTAGTCCAACTACATGGTGACAGGCAAGTGTAAACAACCAATAAACAAAGAGAGAGAAAGAGAGACTTAGCAAGAGAGTGTATGAGTGAGAGTGTAAAAAAAAGGCGGTACAGTGCTTTCGGTTTGGTACATGTGTACCAAATGCAATCCTTTGTATGTGCAGAATATGGTTACATTTATTATTAAACTTATTATTAAACTTGAAAACATACACAATAATGCCAGGGGTATAAAAAGGAAACTAGAGTTAACGCAGTGTCTGTGTCACTCACTCCATACTGAAAATACAATTGTAGTGATCCTGACAATTCTACATATTAAGTTAGTGAATGAATGAAGGACGGAAGGCATCTTTTTTGTAATGCATTTCAGAAGACATTTTTAAAGTATGCTGAAAAAAGTAGAACCTGTAAGTTGAATATATCTTTAGAAAATTACAGAATCACACACAAACACACACTGTTTGGCCTCCTGCACATGACCCCTGAAGTGGTGGCTCAGGACCAGAGGGTTTTTCTGGAAGGGCTCCGCATGGTCAAGGTCACACAGTGAGCCTTATGGGCCTTAGACATATGGAAGAAACCTGGGTTCCTGTTACAGGGCCCCAGGTTGGGAACTCCTTGTCGTTAATAATGTTAATGATGGATGCCTCCCTCACAGGCTGGGAGGCAGTCATAAGTGACTCTACCCTAGGTCTCTGAAAAGGGCCCCATCTTTTTTGGCACATCAACCACCTTCTAGCATTGAAGCATTTCCTCTCAGACCTGAGGGGCCATCATGTGCTGGTCCATACAGACTACACATCCATGGTCTCTTACAACAACCACCAGAGGGGTCTGCGTTCTCGCCTGCTTTACAAGCTGGCACAACAGATCCTCCTGTAGGCCCAGGGGAAGCTGCTCTCACTAAGCGAAGTATACATCCCAGGGCACCTAAACCAGGGAGCAGACGCCCTTTGGGGGCAAGGGCCCAGGCACGAGGAATGGAGGCTCCGGTTGGCCCAGTGCTGGAGTTCCTTCAGGAACAGTTCATCACAGGGTTGTCTCCTGCCACGCTACAGGTTTACGTGTCTGCTATTGCGGCATATCATGCTCCACTTGCTGAGCAGTCAATGGGGGAATAACTTGTAAGTGACACATTTCTTTCACGGTACTTCCACGGTGCAACCTAGAGTGCCTTTGTGGGATCAGGCGATAGTTCGGAAAGCCCTGTCAAGCCTTCCTTTAAACCTTTGCATGAGGTGCCTTTGAGATTTCTTGCAGTCAAGACTGTTTTTCTCTAAAGAGAGTTGGGGACCTTCAGGCCCTTTCCGTGGCTCTAGAGTTTACCCCTGTGCTTTTCTATACCCCAGGCTGGGTTATGTTCCCAATGTGCCCTCTGTTGCTCCATGACTAGTCTTGCTCCAGGTTTCTATCCTTCTCTCTTTTGAGCCCCCGACCAGAAGAAGCTTAATCAGGTGTGTCCACTGTGAGCACTGGACACATACGTCCAGGTACTACCCCGTGGAGGAAGTCAGGGCAGCTGTTTATCTGCTATGGTCTGTATAAAAGGGGTCTTCCTACAGACAAGCAGACCCTCAGCAGGTGAATTGTGGATCTCCTCCTCTGGTCCTCTGGTCTCCTTGCTCCTTTTGTGTTCAGAGCTCACTCGACCCAGAGTGTGGCGGCCTCTTAGGCCTTTTTCTCTGGGTTTTTTCTCCAGGACATCTACAACGCTGCAGGCTGGTCCACCCCTCTGACCTTTGTCAGGTCTTACAGTCTTAACCTTAGTGCCACTACAGTCCCCTCAGTCCTTTGACCTAGCTGTGCCAATTCACAAAGCGTGAAGAGGAACGACTCTAGGTTACGTATGTAACCCTGGTACCCCAAGGAAATGGAATGCTGCTTCTCGGTGCCACACTCCCTGCATCTTTGTGAGCGCTTCCTTCCCCATTCGAAGCTAGCGCCACCTCCACTGCATTATAGCTTCATGGTCATGACGTCATCCCACCTTCCATTAGACAGTTACACAGAGCATGGTCATGTAAATATGTTCCCAAAGCGTTGCTGAGGCAGCGTCTTATTCCCACGGGGAACCAGGGTTACATACACAACCTAGAGACGTTGCAGATATGGGTGCAGAAAAACTAAATAAAAATGTTTTACTCTCCGGTCCTTTAGCCTGATTTAAATCAAATAATCAGTGGGAGAACAATTTGTGCAATGAAAATGCTGGAATAAATACAATTTGACTCACAGCAAACACAAAGCAGATTTTCACTCTTCCAGCCTTAAAAAAAAGAGAGAGAGAGCTGCCTGGCCATCACTGTTGCGTGACCACATAGCCATGGTTTAAAAATAAAACCCAACAAAATAAAAGATTCATTCCTTAGGAGAGCAGCGGCTCGTGTCAGACCCGAGGCACCTTCCAGACCACCTCACGGGGCTGCAGCTCAGGAGTGCTTCGGTCGCTTTTGAGCATAGAAACTAATAACCCAACAGCTGACGCTGAATCTCCTCTATTCAGCACTTAAAAGCCATGATTGAATTTCATCTTGATTTCATTAAATATTCATAAAGGCCAATTAGAAGGGCAGTGCTGGCTGGCAGTGAGGTCCTCTCTCCATCACTCTGTCACACACACTCCATCAGATGCTACGGGGTGGGGCAGAGACTACCAGACCAGCAGATCCAGCCTTGAGAAAGCGTCCAGATAAATCTCACTCTTGCTTTTTGCCTGTATTGCTTTCTCTTTCTCTCCACTTCATCCACTTTAACTCGCTCATGCACTCACGCAGAGAAGAGACACTGTAGACTGATATGATACGATATGATACACTCACACTGAGACATCATTAAATAAAACTGGAAGGCGAAGAAGAGCTTTATGCTATAGATAGAGATGCTGAGAGAACATTAGGCTCTAATAGGCACTGAGCGGAGCCATGCTACACACAAACACACACACACACACACCCACACACACACACACACCATTCATCCATCCATCTATCTATCCATCCATCCATCCAGAACATGCCACTTGCTGATTGAGGGACTTTCAAACTAAGTTATAAGAAACAGTGAGCTAGACTAGAGGTGGAAGATTATAAGATGAGAAAGGACGAGCAAAATGGACAATGGAGAACAAAACAGCATGTGGTCATGCAAACTGCCATTAAGCCCTAACAAGGCTGTATTTGAAAGTAGCTATGAGTTTCTTATGAATATGTGAGTATAAAGCCCATGGTTCTAACAGTTCTAACAGCTGAAGCATCAGATGACAAAACTTTTGATACATGGTGTCGATACACTATACATCGAAAACTATTTTCATTACACACCAAAATAACACTGCATTTAACAATCAAATACAGTATGTTAATGTTTAGTTGTTTATTCTGCTTAAATCTTTTTCTATATATAGCATCGTTCAGTTGGTGACAAAATGAACAGTACTTCTTTAAACTTCTTATACCCGGTTATAAAATTCAATTTTAAAAATTAGTATTGAAATTGAACCCCACCCCTTTCAGTTTTTTATAGATACTTTACATATTTATTTGCAAACACAATAAATGTACAATTGAACTTTCTTCAATTTTTTTTACTTTTTATTTTTGGGGGAAAATGAAAATGGCTGAACCATGACATGATATAATATGACTAGTATTCTTAGACAACATTAAAAGTCATGGCGTGTGTGTATTAAGTCGGTGATACTAACGTATTTTGCACCATATGGCCAGGCGCTACCATGTACAATAAAGTCAGGTCCCCTTTGATGGCACTAATGCAAATAACTTCAGCTGTTGTCATGGCAACAAGATAGCATCATCCCTAAGCCTCTGATGTGACTGTTTCTCTGTTCCAGACCATCAGCATTTTGGGCTTGAAAAGAAAATGGCTTTGCTGACCAATCTAACAGTGGATATGTGCAGAACGGTTCCATGTTAGGCGCCCGTACTGGCATGATCACAGGCGCACTGCAGTAAAAAATCAAAACAAACAAACAACAACAACAAAAAAAGCAGCTGCTTGCTAAAGGGGATGGACGAAGTGTAAAGATTGTTATTTGAGTTATTTTAGATTTCTCTCTATATAGACCAGCTCACTGGGGAGGTGCATTACAGACAAACAGCGCAGCTCATAGGCAGTGCCGTCATGGAGCCTGTCATAACAGCAACCTGAAGGCCCCCTTCCTCGTTGACCCAAAACAAAAATCAATAGCAGGCTGCTGACTTCACAAAATCAATCAATCATTTTACAGCCCGGATAGCTTACCAAATGGCCTGCTTGCAATCTGCTCTCCGAAGGGACCTGTCACTGATGGAGTCCTAAAGGAGTGACCTGATATTTATATGATGCAAAGATCAATGACCTCCTGCTTGCTTGCAGCTAAGAGGAGCCACACTGCTGAGTCATGTTGCACAAAAGCAGTGCACTCTGGGACACGGTGCACATTTCCCAGCATTACCTCGTATTACACTCACACACCGCTTTAAGGCCAAAATCTGAATGTTTGGCTTTTTTAGAAAAGTTTAAGCACCTGGATGATGTACTGGTTGCTATGACACCAGCTCCTCGATGTCGTGTTTGCGCTGACAGGAAAGTATGCGAATAAAAGAATGATTACTCAAAGTGCTTGGGAGTTCATATCTCTGATTAACTAAAGAAAGTGATAGGACTAAATTGGTTGAGGCTGCCAGGATAATCTGTTGAAGTACGCAGACATATTGTTTCCTGCCTTCAACAGATAAAAAGCAATTTAAAGGAAATAAAGCAAAGCAATTGGTACACAATCTATTGTGTAGGTCAGACAGTCAGTATTATTAACATTTACTGGCTTGACTATATTCTTAGAAAAAATGTGTTTTTAGGAGCAGAGTTGAGTCATTTATCGATATATGAACATACAATATATGATGGAATTGTTTGCACTGATTTCTCAGACATGCACACACACACACACACACACGCACATACACCCAATACCATAAACAGGACACAGTGTAATAGACATTATATCTACGGATTTGTGTGTGGCATGGGTCAGTGCATATTGTAGCTCAAATCTCAGAGGTGACCTAGAGGAGGACCAAAGGACGAGAAGCCATTTCCTAATCAGATAAAATAAAACATGTCTCTAATCAGATGGCAAAGGAGGGCAGAAGAATACTCTCTCTCTCTCTCTCTCTCTCTCTCTCTCTCTCTCTCTCTCTCTCTCTCACACACACACACACGCACACACACACACACACACACACACACACACACATTTAAATGATCTACACCGAGAATGCCAAAAGCTCACATTAAACCAAAGATGAACAAAGTTGTATGAAACGTGGGTAAAACATGATTAAGAAGAAAGAAGCAACAGAGCAATGCCAAATGTACTGCGACAGCAAAGGTCAGAAGAAAATGCAATTTTTTGTAATAAAACATGACAGGAGGTGCTCTACCAGAAACATAATCAGCAACATGATGGTGGGATGCAGCCCAAATTGATGTTACATTTTCTGCAAAAATGATTAATGAACGACATGCTATAAATTCTTTTTTATTAGTATTATTTATTAATTTATTAACCATTTGTCTAGTTCTATTTTATGTTGTAAAAAAATCGGGATTGTGTTGTTATTTTTATATAAATATGTCCTATACAATTTTTTATTATAGACATTTTATTCTATTTATTTTGTGCCTGTAAATAAATTGTTATGATAAGGTAGAAGAATGAGCACCTTCATATAAAACTCTAGAAATACTAAGATGGTATTATACCTAAACAAAGATTTAGTAGCACTGAAAAAATATATAAAATGATAATAATTTAATAAGATTATTTTTTTTTTTACTGTTCTGATCTAGTTGGTTTAGGACATTAAACAAACCAGCAAACCATCAACTTAATAAAAGAAAATCAATCAAAAGAAAATATGTGCACATTTTGGATTGTAAATTATAGTCACGGTCCCTCCTGCAGGTGGTGAGCCCACGGGAAGGAGGCCCCACGTTACTCCGACGTCACGGACCTTGATATTTCCCTCGTAAGGGACCCTCGGAGCATAGAGGATTAAGGGCCTTGCTCAAGGGCCCAAGAGTGGCAGCTTGGTGATACCGGGGCTTGAACCCCAGACCTTCCTAAATTATAGTCAGACTTAACTATTTCCTATAACATGAGCAAAATAGAAGAGTATAAAGAATATTTAGTAATTTTTTTTTATTTCAATTAATTTACAATCTTTGCAGAAATTTTGCATCTCTTGAAATAAAGCATGGTGTAATATTAGTACAAATGGCTACAAATAGATACAATATTCTTCCATTTGATTTTATAAAAATGTATAATGGAAAACAACTACATTGATTTGAGTTTTAATTGAATTTGAGTTTTACAGTGAAACATTTTAATGTAGATTTGTGATTGACTCGAAAGCTTATTCTTGCAGCCTTTTCAGTCACTAATACTGTAAAACTGTTTCAAGTTGTCTTTAATGGTAGTTTCCATGCTTGCAGACAAATTACATATTTTTTTTTTTACGTCACCGATATGAATGGATTGTGCACAGTTAGAGCAGGCGCATAAATTCACAAGGGAAAACAGGTTGCTTTAGATGACAGTGATGTACATAACTGAAGAGGTTACCATGGCAACTGTATACATATTAAAGCTTCCAATGTGAGTGTTGTTTGGTTCCTGACCAGCAGGGAATTTGTGGCTACTTGCAGAAAGCACATATACAAGCTTGCAGTATATAAAAGAAGTACGTATGCATGTATTCTAAGTAAGATGGATGCAATATTTCAAGTACAATTTTTGCAGATTTTAGGGTATAAATATTCAGTTCACCGCGGACGAACAATCCGAGCGAATTAATCGCTACATCTAAACATAGCCACTGTAATAAATATGTCCCACAAAGAGCAGATAATGATTGCACTATGACAAACAGAAAAGGAATACTTAAGCAGGGCTTTTGGCCCTTTTTTCTATTTCTTATCCCAAACTAAGCACTGTCCTTGCCGTGCTCCACTTTCTGTGCACCTTCGCCACATGCGCAATCCTACTTCCGAATTACACACTCTCGAAAAAATCTGCAGTTATTTAGATTGCCGCGGCGGAAGGTCGTCTGGGCCGCGGGGGGATGAGGTCAGCGCAGGACAGAATGTGTGTGCTGATATGGACAGAGAAGTTTATGAACCAGTTCTTGACACTTGCTGCTCTGCAAAAAGGAAAAAAAAAATTACTCATGCTAGCTCATTAGCTCTGCTAGAAATTGAGCATGATTAAAAACAAAGTGAGAGGGTAAAAGTGTGTGTGTGTGTGTGTGTGTGTGTGTGTGTGTGTGTGTGTGTGTGTGTGTGTGTGTGTGTGTGTGTGGAGGAAGCCAGGCTTAATCTTGGAAGAATTTGTTTGGAATGTGCTGGGTCGTTATTGTCGGAGTGAAACAGTGAGAAAGAAGGCTCGGAGGAGCAGAGGTGCAGCAGCGAAGCTAAATTTGGAGTACAGTGATTACTACAAAGCCTGATCTCTAAGAACACACACACACACACGCAGTGAACCGCTAAAAGATACATGGGGAGGTGTAAAAGGGCATGTTCTCTGCTGCTGCGGGGCCATGCCAACAAAATGTCTTATGGGCTGAAACTTCTGCAATTAAATACACCCTTAGAGACAATCAGGACACAACGTCTATTTTATTATCAGAATGCAAAGAAAATGTGATGAAGAAAGTGTAACGCTGAATGGAATAGTCAGAGTAGTGTTTTATTTAAATGACAAGCGTGTGTATATGATACAGAAGCATCACAACGTGCTCCTCAATAGTGCCATTGGCTTCCTGTCTCTGTCTCTCCCTCCCGCGCTCGTTCGCATCGCTCGCTGCATGGCAGTTTAAAGCTGTGGTAAGCAGAACGCATTCTAGGATGTCATTATCCCTGAGAACACTGACTGAATGTGGAAACGCTTTGGATTTATGCTGACAGGATTTGTCTGAGTTATCAGTCTTTGCCTCTGGCAGCATAAAAAAATGTGAATGTGAAGGAAGCGGTTAGACGGGTAAAACATTAATGACACTAAAAAGACAAGACCACAAGAGTTTCTGGTGAGAGCATAACACATTTAAGTAACTCAAACGCTGCCTGGTTTCATGCTGCCGTCCTATAAGCTGGGAGGCACGTCAGTCATGCTATTGGAAAATCGGCTGACCATTCTCATGCTTAATACGCAGTATGAATGATAATCCCGCTGTGTGTCTCTGCCGCTAATCTCGGCGTTTCAAAATTCACAAAGGGAAAGAAAATGAAAAGTTTAGATGTTGAAGTTTGTATCTTCTGCTCAGGGAGATAAGACAGAAAATGACAAGTTATATGTTCTATGTAAACGTAATGCGCTGAAACTGATAAGAACATGTGACAGAGCAACAGATGCTGCTGAGCAGATACGTTAATACCTGCATGTCAAACACACACAACCGCCCACCAACACACACATTCAGTCACAGAAACAGTGATCATCTTTTTATACCTTTATTAATATTTATTATAGAAACACATTTATTATATATTCATAATATATTATTATCATTTTTCAAAGTTTGGAATAATATGTGAACACTCTTCACGCAAACTACAATAAACGTGCTCTGATTTTCCATAAGCACTGTACAAAATTAAGTGAGATATTATTTCTTATAAAAGCATTCAAATAAAGGCCATGCTGCAGAAAACCTAACTGAACAATTATTCTGAAGAAAATAAAATGAAAGACAATGAGATTGATAAAGGCTAAAATATAAAAGAGTTAGACAAGAGCATTCCTCTTGTCCACTCAGCAATTGTTCTATTTCTAAACTCTCATCATTGCAGTTTCATTTCTGACTGCAATATGTGTTTTTAATATAATAGCAGAACGCATACCAACATGCATACTAATTTCATAAAGGCAAATGAATTAAAATGGTAACAATACAGCATGAGTGGGAATATTATTTAAAGATATAGTGATATAGAATAAAATGCAGCAGTGATAAAAAGACAGCAAGAGAGAGAGAGAGGCAGAAAGATGTGACCTTGAAGGGAAACGAAGATGAAATTCTCACTAGTTTAAAGTTTCTTTGTAATGTGCACAAACTGTGCAATGAAAAAAATCCCTTCTCCCTCTTTTTCCTTTTTGTCATCTCGCCTTTATCTTCTTTTATATATATATGTGTGTGTGTGTGTGTGTGTGTGTGTGTGTGTGTGTGTGTGTGTGTGTGTGTGTGTGTGTGTGTGTATCCAGAAAGCATTCAGACCCCTTCTTTGTTTCAATTTAGTTATTTTGCAGCCTGATATAACAGTCGTTCAAATAAATTTTTTTTCCCATTAATCTCATTAACCCCATATTGCCGAAGTGAAAACAGAATTCTAGAAATTTCTGTACATTTAAAACAATAAGAAAGAAAAACTTAAATATCACGTGTATATAAATATTCTGACTTTTTAGTACTTAGTTGAAGCACCTTAGGTAGCAATTACAGCGTCGAATCTTGTTTCGGGTATGACACAACAAGCTTTGCATACCTGGATTGGGGGATTTTTTTCCTTATTCATGGCAATATATATATATATATATATATATATATATATATATATATATATATATATATATATATATATATATATATATATATATATATATATATATAGTACAGACCAAAAGTTTGGACACACCTTCTTATTCAAAGAGTTTTCTTTATTTTCATGACTATGAAAATTGTAGAGTCACACTGAAGGCATCAAGGGCTATTTGACCAAGAAGGAGAGTGATGGGGTGCTGCGCCAGATGACCTGGCCTCCACAGTCACCGGACCTGAACCCAATCGAGAGGGTTTAGGGGTGAGCTGGACCGCAGAGTGAAGGCAAAAGGGCCAACAAGTGCCAAGCATCTCTCGGGGAACTCTTTCAAGACTGTTGGAAGACCATTTCAGGTGACTACCTCTTGAAGCTCATCAAGAGAATGCCAAGAGTGTGCAAAGCAGTAATCAAAGCAAAAGGTGGCTACTTTGAAGAACCTACAATATGACATTTTTCAGTTGTTTCACACTTTTTTGTTATGTATATAATTCCATATATAATTCCACATGTGTTCATTCATAGTTTTGATGTCTTCAGTGTGAATCTACAATTTTCATAGTCATGAAAATAAAGAAAACTCTTTGAATGAGAAGGTGTGTCCAAACTTTTGATCTGTACTGTATATACAGGTCTCTCCTGAGATGACCAATAGGGTTGAAATCAGGGCTCTCTAGGACGTTCACAGAGGTGTCCCCTAAGCCACTCCTGTGTTGTCTTGGCTGTTGGCATAAAGTCATTGTCATGTCATGTTGCCATTCAGCTTTCCCTCTACCCTGACCAGTCTTGTGGTCCCTGCTGCTGAAAAACACCCCCACAGCATGATGCTGCAACAACCATGCTTCACTTTTGGAATGGTTTTCAGCAGGTGATGAACAGTACCTGGTTTTCTCCGAAAATAATGTTTAGAATTAAGGCCAAACAATTTAAATTTCTTTAATCAGAGCAGAAAATCTGAGATTTTCCTTCAGGTACCTGCTGGCAAACTCCAAGCAGGCTTTCGTGGGTTTTGCTCTAAAGAGAAGCTTCTGTCAAGCCACTCTGCCATAAAGTAAAGATCAGAGGAAAGCTGCAGTGATGGTTGTATTTCTGAAAGTTTGTTTCAGCTCAAGTCAGAGTCACCATCATGTTCTTGGTCACCTCACTTACTAAGGCCCTTCTCCACTGATAGCTCAGTTTGGCCATGTGACCAACACTTGGAAAAATGCTGGTTGTGCCAAACGTCTTCCGGTCGAGAATTATGGTGGCCATTGTGCTCCAAACTTTTTTTTTTTTGCCTTCGCTAGATCTGTGACATGCAACAATCCTGTCTCTGAGATCGGCATGTAGTCCTTTTCACCACATGGTTTGGTTTTTGCTCTGATATGCATTGTCTGCTGTGAGGCCTTTTATAGAGAGGTGTGTGCCTTTCCAAATCATGTCCAATCAATAATATTTTCCACAAGTGGACTCCAATCTAAGTGTAGAAACATCTCAGCAATGATCAAGGGAATTAGGAGGCACCTGAGCTGTGGAGTTGCAACATGTCTGAATACTTTTGCATAGGATATTTCTTCTTTTTTTACAGACATTTCTAGAATTCTTTTTTCACGTTGTTATTATTAGGTACTGAGTGTAAATTAATGAGAAAATAAATGAATTTAAATGATTAGACTATCAGGCTGCAACATAACATTTTAGAAAGTGAAGGGGGTCTGAATACCTTACATGCACACACACACACACACACACACACACACACACACACACACACACACACACACACACACACACACGCACACCCACACATTACTGTTTAATATATAAGTTTTAGGCAGGTGTGAAAAAAATGTTGTAAATTAAAAAGTTTTCAAGAATAGATGTTCATTTTTATATTTGTATCAATTTACTTGTACAAAGTCAGACAATTTGTAGGATCAGAGTCAGGTATATGTTTAGCCAATCATACCAAACAGGGTAAATTTCATATGTAGGTTGAAACAGTCATTATCTGAAACAGAAACAGCTGTGTAGGAGGCTTAAAACTTGGTGAAGAACAGCCAAACTCTGCTACAAAAGTGAGGTTGTGGAAGACAGTTTTATGTCATAGGTCTGCACTTTCCCAGGTACAGATTTCAAAGTAACACTGGAGTTTCAGAATGTGCAGTTAAACTATTGAGTAAGCAGGCAAAGTTTAGGGCCGAAGATGCAGTGGTCAACTTAATTCAGCAGATAAAAGAAACATCATGCCAGATGTTTATTAGTGCCATCAGCAAAGAACGAACGGATGTTCACCAAAGGACTAAAGAGAGATACAAAAATGAGCATCTGCAAGCAACAGTGAAGCATGGTGGAGGTTTTATGGAAACAGCTGGAACTAAATTCCTTGTTTGTGTCAACACACTTGGCCAATAAAACCTGATTCTAATTCTCATTCTGAAGTATGGGGTGGCATTTCTGCAATGGCTACAGGGAGATACTTATCCATCATGCAGTAACATCAGGGAGGTGTCTGATTGGACCAAAATTTATTCTGCAGCCTGACAACGGACCTAAACATACAGCTAATGTCCTTAACATCTTCAGTGTAAAGAACAACAAGGAGACCTGGAAGTGTTGATTTGGCCCTCTATAGAATCATGATCTCAACATCATCAAAATTGTCCCGGATTACATAGAGTCAGAAGGAATTGAGGCTGCCTACATGTACATAAGATCTGTGGATAGTTCCCCAAGGTGTACAGAACAACCTACCTATACAATAGAGTAAACACAAAAAGCTGTCGAATTTTGCCCTGTGTTCTTACCAGTGCAGCCATCTTGTAGTGCACCTGAAGCAAAAAAAGCTTGAGCCAGTATATTGGGCAGAAAAAGGTATTCAGAAGCTTACTGTATGCACTCCTCATAACACTACTGCACTTTACACATAGCCTACAGACTTTATGCTCCAACGCTGCCTATTACATTCCCCTCCCATGACAAAATAAACAAGAAAACAGTAATTTGAAGCATCTGTAATCACCTTAGCCACATCCTCTGAGCCGCACGCCTTAATTCTGCATGCTTTTAATTTGTTTTCACAGCAGTTCAAGCAAATTGAATTTGTTAATTAAAGCAGCAAAATGAAATGCTGAGCATTATTGACGAGATGCTAATTGTGTTAGTGTGGAAATTGGAAAAGGGGGGCTGAGAAAAAACAGGGGGATCGGGAGAGGGTTTTTGCGTATCAATGGCCAGGACAAATCGTATTAAAGCATAAGAAAAGGGAGCACAGTGCAGCAGACAGACCCTGCGGTAAACGTGTGTGTATGTGTGAACTCTTAACTTGTAGGTCAAATGTAAGATACGACTCATACACAGCTGAATCTCCCGCTGTACAGTAGAGTTTAAAGAAAAATGTCTATACACAGCATTGATGCAGCTGAGCACAGTCATTATGTAAGCTGTCATTATGTTGTATATTAGTACATATTAGTATTTGTATATATTGTAGACAAGCATAAATATATTATGGCAATACATCTGTGGCAGTCAATTTCATTTGAATTATGCTTTGATTGTATCTAATGAAGTTCATTGCACAAGCAGAAAATTAACTCTACATTTGAGGTTCCAGACACCAGTTTTGGGAACATTGGTTCCCTTACTTTCAAAACACATGAGGGAATGTTTGATTTTTCCCATTTAACAACCGGAAATCTAGATTTGTGCTTTTCTGTTTGCCCAACAGTTCAGTAAAGATGGCACTAATCAAAGGACAATTATACTCGGAGCTATGATAAATATTGTAAATGACTGGCCGGGCATGCATACACATGACATTATGTATACTGTTTACATTTTTTTTATTGTGGGAGAAACAGAGCCTTGGAACGGTAGAGATGCAGAAACTGATTTGATTTTAGCCAATACACCCTGGGGATCCATTAAATTACAGAATAAGAACAGGAACTCTGAGGATTTGGATTTGGACTGTAATTAATGTCAACAGTCTGCAACACAGTTTGCATCTGATCACCATCACTGCATACCTTAACATAGTTTTTCTGTAATAAATGGACATTCGGTGCCACCAAGGATGAGGATGGGTTCCCTCTTGAGTCTGGTTCCTCTTAAGGTTTCTTCATTATACCATCTCGGGGAGTTTTTCCTTACCACAGTTTTTTCACAAAATTTTTATCACCAAATTATCTGTGTAAAGCTGCTTTGAGACAATTTTCAAAAAGCGCTATACAAATAAAAATGAATTAAATTGAATTGAATTGAAAACATGGGCTGCCTAACAGCATTAATCCAAACACTTCTTCCGTAGTGTAATCAAGTAGTTAAACACTTAAAATGAAGACGATGGTTGCTTTTTAGTCATCACTATGACTGTTGCCATTGTTGCTTGTGTTGAAATTTTTTAAGGATGAGTTGAAAGCACAATTATTGAGTGTAATACTCTATAGTGCAATTGTCAATACTGTTTCTCCAGGATTTCAGCTTACAGTTTTGTTTTGCTAAAAGGCATGTAATTTTTTTATTTATTTGTTTAGTACAAGGTTTTTAAATGATAAAGTGTATGTGATTTATCCTTGTTGTAGTATTTGTATCTTCACACATGAACTCATGATAGCTAAATGGTAGCAAATAGGAAGTTGTGTGTATTGCAAACTTTACATTTGCAATGTAAATGTAAATGTATTGCAAACTCATTTATATAGGATGAGACTGGATGTTTTATCCTCCGTGTTTTAGTGAAATTACTGTCTGAATAATGGCGAACGTTTTTAACAGGTTGGAGCACAAAATACGCAGAATCGATCATATCATACACAGAGAACGGGGGTTGGACAGCAAACATGCACACATTTGAAGCGACCAGATGTGAGAGTTTTGTTCTTTACACAGTATTTTTTCTAGCCAGCTGTTAACGAGCTAGTTATGCATCTATAGAAGGCATACACAGTTACGAATGAAGCAAACACTGCAGCGTGCTGTGAGAATACAGCTGAGTGTCGACTGCAGCCATTATTATTCTGTAAAGTGAACAAGGACATGGCACAACCCACGGGAACTGTGCGACTTTAAAGCTGGATTAATCAGCAACATTGTGGCACACACACTATACACATAGAGCACATATAAGAAATAAAATGTATAGTGTTGCGGTTGGGTTGCGAAGGTAAATGAGGTAGATTAAGAGACCTGCTTCCTCCATGGGGTGAAATTAGTTTTCCTCAGGCATGTTCTCCCCCACAGTATCCGATAACCCTGCGCAGACGCCAGGGTCATTGGCTTTATTGCCTCAGCTTGCGCGATTATGCGTCCTACAGCTTTATTTTGCATATACTGCGTGGCTTTATGAATAAATCTTTAAACAGCTCATTTGATCTTCCCTCCCTGCCGGGGCAGGGCATACTCTCTAACGATTGGATTGGAATCCCCCAAGCCACATGAGCTGCTTACTGAACAAGGTGGAGAGCTGGAGGGAGGAGAGAAGAGAAGAGCGAAAAAGAGGAGGGCAGAGGGGAGGAGACGAGAGGAGGCAAGAGGGGACGTGAGGTAAAGCAGGGATGAGAGGGAGGTAAGGTGAGACGAGAAGAAAAAGAGGGGGGGAGGAAACACAGGGAAATGGCACTGCAGTGGCTGCTTGTCCTTGCTGGAGCAGAACGGGGCGTGACAGTGAACAGTGCTTAAATTAGCAAGTTGATTACACTGCTAATTACTGACGCGAGTGTGTTACTGATACAACCCAGGCGAATCAAGACCAGCAATTTAGCTCCATACGCACCAGCAGCCCACAGAGGATGGGAGAAAAGAAAAAAAAAAAAAAACTGATCAAAACACAGAAAGAAAAGGAGAGTGTATGATAAAAAATAAAGCATGGCATTAAAATGTAACATAAAATTTGTTTCAAAGTTAGAACAGTGTTACTTTACTGCAGATTTTAGGGGTACTGTAGTACATTCACTCATTCTTTCACTGTGAAAAACAGCATGACCAGAATAATGCATTTTTGCTAGTCAACCATGCCGGTTGATATTTAAATTTATTCATCTGGCACACTGAATAAAACAACTTATATGTGAGACAGAATCATGAATACAGCTAAGCTGTTCAGAGCTAAGAATCCAGCAGTGGCTCCCTGGCAGCAATATTTTTTAATAAATTTCATTGGTTCTAGTTCCCAAAATATAGCAGCATAATTGAAACCCACATTAAAGAAAAACCTCGTGCAACTTTCTTGTTGAATCTCATGGGGATTGCAGTCCCAGTGCACACCTGTAGTTGTAACTAGTATGCCCTGACTCTCAAGTGGCACAACAGAAAAGTGTGTTCCCTATCGTCCTAGTTTAAATCCTGACAATGCCACAGTAATATTGGTCACAATCTCTGGAAAGATGGATTGCGTACTCTTTTTTCGGTGTAAACCTTATAGCTAATCATGGCGGTCTATGAGCTCAAATATGCAGAAGATTCTTCTCAGTGTGTTACATGTGAAGACTTTGCAAGTCTCAGTGGAAAATCCCCTCATGTTGGGAAGCTGTAGTATGATTGGGAGATCTGGATAAATTGGGTAGAAACTGGCTGAAGACAAAATTAAGGTTTAGAAAAATTCACTGGTTTCCTTCCAGAATATTTGATATGTATTTAAAAAAATTTAATTGTGCTTCATTCATATCTGTAATTGTATGCACTTAGAAGAAAGTTTCTCAAACCATTTCAGTAGAGATCTATTTCATGAACATTATTTAAATACTATTATTAAATATTCATATGGACAATACAGTATTTAATTATTTATACTAATATTTAGAGTCAAGAAGCTTTCCATTCTACTTACTGAACACAAGGTTGACATTTTTCCGTAGACCTACTTGAGTTTTGAAAAACTGATGTTCTATAACTATAAAACCTCAGTAATATAATTCACCTTAACAATGCTGTTACTTCACAGCAAACCCTCCACACAATGTTGTTTCAGAACCCTGAAGAACCCCAGACCCTCCTTTGAGAACCATTGTGGAACGTTATCGTTTTATTCTGAATAATATATTTCTATTCGCTTACACAAAAACATCCATAATGCATATTAAACTGATGATTAGACTAGAGTAAAGCTCATCTAGTTTCTAGGCGATGGGACTGAAGTGGCTGTCAAGTCAAACAAAGTCAAACACATGTCTACCCAGTTAAGAAGACAAAATATATTATATATGCAAAACAAAAAAACAAACAAACAACAGAAATGATTGCCTACATACGTAATACATTTTTACTGTACAACTTATTTATTACGAAATTAATTACGTTACAAATTAATTATATTCCATGTTGACTATACTGACAGAAGTATTGAGACACCTGACTTTTCCAGCCATATGTAGTTCTTTCCCAAACTGTTACCACAACGCTGGAGGCACACAATTGTATAGGATGACTTTGTTTGCAATACATTTTCTTTTCACTAAAACTAGGAGACCTAAACCTGTTCCAGCATGACAATGCCCCTGTGTACAAAGTCAGCGACATGAAGTTACAGTTTACATGGGTCGGTGTGGAAGATCTTGAGTGGCATGATATATAGGTCTCTGAACTAACACTGATGAATTGGAACAATGACTGCACCCCAGGCCTCCTAGCATAGTTCTCACCCAGATCCAGACTGCCTTTCTGGAAAATGTGATTTTGGAGAGAATGTAAGGTAAACCTAATTAAGAGATGCAACAAGCAATAGTATAAAAGAAAAATCCACTATAAATATAGAATAAATAAGTATCAGTTCTGAAGTTTTTTATTGTTCTTGCTTTCTTGGATTTTTCCACTAATTTCTTCAATTTGGCATTGGCCAATTTCACACTTTGAAAAGAGTGAAGGCTAACACGTGCTTTCTTAGAAACACATGAAGCCAGCCATCTGTATCTTTCCAAACTGCTTCTCATGCGGTGTCACAGGCCAGGGCAACACTTGCCAAAGAAAGCACACGCTTCTGCAATGAACTCACAGACGTCCACAATTAGAAATGTTGCTCTCTTTGTTCCTGGCTGCAGATTGGGCACAAGGGAGCTCTGCTTGTTTTGTTTAATTGCCCCACAAGGCCAAGAGTCATCAATTCACAAGTCAAAGTTCACATAGATAAAGTTAGCACTAAACAAACCTAATGACTAAATGAGCTTTTCAAGCTAATTTTATTTGCATTCTCTCTAATTCATTATTGCTACACCTATACAGTAAACGCGGTAAATGCTGGCACTTCAGCATACTATATGGCTAGCATGACAATTCAGCCAAAAGAGCATTACTGGGAGAAGGTACTGAAGTCAGGCAGAAATGCATAGTGTGCACTTGGAGTTCCAGGTCATTGCCAAGGTGTTTAGTTGAGTTTAGGGATCTCTGTAGGTCTCTTGTAATCCAAATTTAGTTTGGAGAAAAGCCACTTATTAAGGTGTCAGGTGTCAACAAGTATAGATGCCCTCATGGTCATTTGGCAAACACCCTTATCCAGAGCAACTTACATTTATCTCATTCATACAACTGAGCAGCTATGGGGTTAAGGGCCTTGTTCAGTGGCCCAGGAAAGGCAGCTTGGTTTGGCTGGGATTTGAACTCTAATCCTTTGTTTTGTCCAACTCCTTAACTACCAAACTAACACTTCCCAGAGAAAAATACCCTCTTTTGGACATCTAGCTCTTAAGAACCCAGGGTACAAGAGATATCTGTACTCTCTCTAGTGGTATTAGTCATCAATACAGGTGCTAGATGGGCAATATCCATATAATTCAACTAAGCCGTGTTGGTAATATTTAATGCACAAGTTTAATACAAAGCTTTGACAAGAATGTTTGTTTGTTTGTCCTCAATGCAGCCGAAGCATTGACAAGGACTGTGTATCTGGTTGTTACATTATAGTGTCTGAGCAAGAGACACTTCTGCTCTATTAGTTGTGGATAGTGATAGTGTCATTTAGGAAATGTGTTCAAACTATCCAAGACACACAAACATGCACAAACAATTCACAACATGTACAGCAAAATCATTAGATTTCTCTCTCTATCTCTCTCTCTCTCTCTCTCTCTCTCTCTTGCCTATTTTCATTAATGTAGTCTGCTGAATGGTGCCTGTATGTAGGTTATTGTTTGTGTTTAATGAGGTGGAAGAAGAAACCGGAAACTATTAGGAGGAATGTTTTGAAAGCAAAAACATCTTGTCAAAATAAGTAACGTTTTCTCCTGGACAGTAATTAGCAATTCCCCTGCTAATTGGCCTGTGCGGCTGACAGAAATGGAGGGGAGGTTACGAAAAGGGGAGTCCTCCTCGGCATTGCTGTTCAGAACTACGTTTGTTATGGATCTCTTTCAATATTTCTGGTTATAGTGGACAGAAATCAGCTAGGGACCAGAGGAATCAAAAATAAAAGTGAGTATTTTTTTTTTTTTTACCAGGGATCCATATTTACAGTGCACCCTAAAGGCACTGCAAGCGTTACTCTGTCTTGGGTGAAGCAGTGGCAAAAAGGTATAACAATCTTTATATATACATCTCTATTTTTCCAAACACTGTGTCTCACTACATGTTTGTGTGTTTGTGCAGTTGTGTGTCTTCCAAGTAATTTTTTCTAGTAAATTGAATTATACAACATTTTGACTTTCGGGTGGGAGAAGGACAGGAAAGTGCTATCAGCCATTCCAGATAACACTGATTAAGATCAATCCACTGAGAGGGAGAGAGAGAAAAGAGAGAGAGAGAGAGAGAGAGAGAGAGAGAGAGAGAGAGAGAGAGAGAGAGAGAGAGAGAGACATGGAGAGAAAACTAACAAGACAAATCATCAAGCGGCTAAACATTAAACTTTCAGTCTGATCAACTTGTTTGCTGGCTGAAGATTTTTTTTATGATAACTTTGGGCCTGGATGGAATGATCCCTCCTCACCTTGGTGCACTGACTGGATACTCGATGTAGTCACTTCAGTCAAATTGGCCCTGTGCTATCTGCTTAACTATCTAATTAGGTTTGCTAGGTGCTTACACCCTTCATTAGTTCATTATGCACAATAATGGCAGCACTTTAATTACATGTGCGCTGGAACAGAACTGCATGTCCCAGCTAGCGCATCTTCTCTGCTTCTGATAACGACTACAGGAAGTTTTACAAGACAAAAATCATGAGGAAAGTGGTCTCTTGTGGAACCTTTTTTTATTGAACAGGATTTCATAGAGGCAGGATATTTTTACAGTGTTGCACTGCATCTCATTTAAAAAACAGCTCTTGCACTGAGAGCTGAAAGAGACAAAACCATCTATTGATCCCGTGGCTCAAAAGGAAGGGCAGCTTGTGAAAAGCGAGAGATGCTGGTTGAAAGGAGAGGCAAGGTGGCTGGATAGAAGGAGAAGTGTCCTTTGTGTCTAAAAGGGGAAGGTTTCAAATCACAAGGTGGCAGGTTGACGGCCTCACAATGGCAGCTACGGGAGGCGAGATCTGACGCCCATGCCCTAAGCAAAGGTTATTGCCTTTTCAAGTGGCCTCTACAATACACTCCGAAGCCCAGTACAAACACACATAAACATATACACCTTCTCTATCACAAACACAGTTAAATATACACATGCACTTCCACCCATTTACAGCCATACAGAGTATATTCACATCCTTTAAGTCAATGGGAAGACGACACAAAACATCTGTAAAGAAGTCAGCGAACAGCCGTCATACTTCTCCTTATGATAGAGCACTCCTGTGCTCAGGGTCGAGTGGGCAATTTTTCTTCTCCCCCTCTCTCCTTGGGGGCAACTAGGGAGAATGTGAGGACTGATCCTCTAAAGGAGCCTTCATGGGAACAAAATTTAAACGTCACCAATTCATAATCGAAACGCTAAGTGACAGAAAGCTTAAACCTTCAGGTCTTGGCGGAGTTGCTATGGGTAACAAGGGACGGGCCTGGCAGCGGAACGTCTCCATCATTCATTGGCTAATCCTCCATTATTTAAAGTCTGCTCTCTTGACTGGCGTAAACTTTATTACGAGCGACAGGTCCGAGTTTCAAAACCCGGGCTGTCAGTGAGTCTGACACGGGTAATTTGTTTTAGCGTAATCCAGTTATATGGGGACAGGCTTAATGCACTTAGCTTTTATTATGATGCTCAGAGAAGAGCTCTGCATGTGTTTTCGTAATGCTGTCACGGATGGAGCAGAGCAATGCTGAACTGCAGAATAAGTTCACTGTACCCCGGCGCTGCGTCAGAGACTGACGTCAACACGGACAGAGAGGCAATTAGGAATAGATCTAAACATGGCGATGCCAACTTATACACACAACACCAGAGGATGATGAGACTCCTTTGGTTTTTACCTGAAATTAATGCAAATAACTTCTTAAATAATAGAATGTCTAAGTGGCAGAACAAAGCTTCGAAAAAATACATAAACATTACCTGACTGATGAACAATAATTATGCACAAAGCTGTAGAAAATACACAAAAAGCACAGAACATAAATGCTTATATGCTTATATATATTCCCCCCCCCCCTCATTACCGTTTATATTGTTTTTATATATTTTCTTGATTGATTGTGCTGTTCATTTATGTATTTATATGCCTAGCTAATAATTGATCTCCGTTCTGATTTTATCTCTCCTTATCTCTCCTTGTCCTGGTCTTTGTCCTCTTGGGCCCTTGAGCAAGACCCTTAACCCACTGTGCTCCAGGGGGAGCTGTATCATGGCTGATCCTGCGCACAGACCCCAGCTTTCAAGCAGGCTGGGGTATGCGAGGAAAATAATTTCGCTATTATCTTTAGGTAAGAAATAAAGGCTATTCTATAATAATTTTTTTAAAATCACTTTTTTATTTTGTTCTTGGCAGAACACACAGAAATAGAATGTGTGTGTGTGTGTGTGTGTGTGTGTGTGTGTGTGTGTGTGTGTGTGTGTGTGTGTGTGTGTGTGTGTGTGAGTGAGAAAGTAGTGCAATATAAAAGCCCACCTGCTCGCTCGACCAGGTGCTTTTTCCCGAAATCGATGCGAATAACCCTTCCCCCTCTACTGTGAGGTCTCATCCCTCCCCACTGGACCCCTCCAGCCATTGCAACCTGTTTCTGCCCCTAATGAAAAGCAGGCCTGGCCATCCCTTTCAATTCTCTCGGCCGGCCCAGACTGCTGTTACAGGCAATCGGCTGGCTGAATAGAGCCACTACATCACAATATACAGGTGTGGGCATTCTGCACACTAACGACATTGTGCCTTCAAACAGAACGCATGCCAGCATCCATCTTTTTCTATCTCTCGGTATGTTTGTGTGACCACAGATGCATGCTGGAGTCCAGGTGGGGAAGGAGAGTCCGTGGGTAATGAAGGAAAAAGAATAGAATGGTGGTAAAAAAAAAATAAAAATGGAGTTGCTCATATCCGCTTGGTTCAGGTGCAGGTATAAAGCTGTGTGGTGTAGGGAAGGAAAAGTCTGGAACGGGCAGCAGAGGATGAGTGTTTGAGAAGGATAAAAGGTTGTTTGGGTGAGGGAGATGTTTGTACTTGTGTATGGGGGTGCTTGAGAAATTTGAGAGCTCTGTGTTTGTGTGTGTTTGTGTGTGTGAGAGAGAAAGAACCTGGTGTTATCAGAAGACTGCAGTTGCAGTGTACGCTGGCTGGGTGAACTGAGAGGGGGCAAGAGTTAGGAGATGTGAAGTGTGTCCGAGGTGGGAGGAACAAGATCCAGGGATGCTCTGCTCCAGAAACACCACTCCTCTAGTGCTAACCTCCATTGCCCAGACACACACACACACACACACACACACACACACACACACACACACACACACACACACACACACACACACACACACACACAGAATCAAGCATACACAGACTATCCATTGTTGTAGTGAACACTATACATGTGCAGCATATAGACTAGGCTGCAGGTGTAGTCTTGTATCTGCTGACCAAAAAAAACCCTCAATTTTACCATCATTGTGAATGCAATTTAAAATTTCAGCAATATTTCAGGGGTCATATCAAATATAAACAATGTTTTTCAGTGTACATCTGGATGTTGGTGCTAAACTGCCCGAGCTGGTTGCTCAGCAAGCAATCTAACTCAACAAGCTTCAACAGTAAATCCTATCTAATCGAGTTTTCTGCTCGACAGCATACCATGCTGCCTATTTCCTCCGCAATCATTTATAGTAAGATCAGAGAATCAGAGATTATTATTCAAAATCGCATGCCTTCGCATGGGTCGAGTTGGTGCGCTAATTTAAAGGACGACCTCTTCAGAGGTCAATGGAGGTAATTTTTTGATCAAGTTAAAGAGAAAGTTTTCCTAACAAAATGCATTCAGCACTGCAAGTCTGAGATGACTGTCATTTGATAACGTGTCGCCATGATTGTCATTACTGCTTTTATCCCTTTGGTCAACCCCAATACCAAAAAAATTGGAACGTAAATAAAACAGAATGCAATGATTTTCAATTTTCATAAATCCATATCCTATTTACAATTAAACAATAAAAAAACATATTGCATATTTAAACTAAGAAGGAAAAATATATAGCAAAATATATAGTAATTTTGAATTTGTTTGCTTCAACAGGTTTTTTAAAAATTGGCACAAGGCCATTTACCAATGTGTAGCATCGCATCTTCTGTCAGAATTCATCTGGGACCCGAGGAGACCAGTTGCTTTTTGGTTTTGGGAAAGGAATGTTGTCCCATATGTGTCTAATACAGAATCCTAGCTGCTCAACAGTTCTTGGTGTCCATTGTTGTGTTTTTTGTTTCATGATGCTCATTTTCAAATGGTGAAAGGTCTAGTGGCAGGCAGGCCAGTTCAGCACCCAGACTCTTCTACTTCAAAGTCATGCTATTGTAACTGATGCAATCGGCAGTTAGCATTGTCTTGCTCAAATATATATTTGTGTATTTGTCAGGTTTGTCATCTTTTACTTTTATAAAAAAAAAAAAAAAGAAAGACAAGTTCAGGTTAAAATAACAAGATTAAGATAGAATAAAAACAGATACATGAAAAGAAATAAAAACTCATACATGAAATTGGGTCTATTAGACAATTCTGGGATTAAAAAAAATTGCTCAGTACGCTCACTATACAATCAGTCAGGCACTATAATAAAGACATCTGAACACCTGCTTAATATCTAATGAGCCAATCATGTGCCATCAGCACAATACAAATAAACATGCAGATGCAGGTCAATAGCTTTAGATAATGTTCACATCAAGCATTAAAATGGTTGCTGGTGACAGATAGGCTGTGTTGAGAATATGTTGATCTCCAGGGATTTTCATGCACAAAAGATCATTTATAGAGTTTAAACAGAATGGTGCATAAAGCGAAACACATTGAGTTCGGTAGATGGAAAAGCCTCGTATGTGTTTAAGGTTAGAGGAGAATGACCAGTTGATGATTGGATAAATCTCAATTTCTGCTACAACATGCAGATGTGAGGGTCAGAATTTTTGGGTAAAACAGCATGAATCCATCCATGCATGTGCTTTGGTCAACAATGCAGGCTGTTTGTGGTGGTAGTAGTGTGGGGAATGTTTTCTTGGCACACACCGGGCCACGTAATACTGATTAAATATCGTGTGAACACTACAGCCAATATACCCATCTCATAAAGACTAATTCAAGCATGATAACAGGATATTTCACAAAGCACAGGTCATCGCAATCTGGTTCCTTGAACATGAGTGTACTTTAATAACCTCCTCAGTCGCCAGATTGGAATCCAGTAGAACACCTTTGGGATGTGGAACAACAAATCTGTGAGATTGTAATAATCTGTGATGGGCGCCATTGTCGGGCTCATGAGCCAGGTGCTTCTTGTAAGATGCTTTAGATAAAAGTGGCAGCCAGATGAGGTACATGTTTTGAGGAAGAAAAATAAGGCGTGTGTTTGTTGAGGGAACTGTCTAGTTAAACTGCCAGTTTGTTTGGTTGGAAGATTTCACTGGAAAAATGCAGAAAGGATGTGGGCTTCTTCTTCCTTAAAAGCTTTCCTGATAGCTTAAAGCTGTGCCATATCTGTAGTTAATTTTTTCCTCAGCACTTAGTGAGACAGGTCCTTTTGTTTTAATTAAACTTCGTTCCCCTTCCACAGCACATACTTCACCGGCGCTAATGCAGGCGGCCTGATTAAGGCGATTGTAAAGCGATGCAGACGGCTGAAGGACAGATGACAGATACACAGCACTACGATGGCTGAGTGATATGAGTCAAAGCACAGACAGCTCATCAGAGCACCACCCTACTGCACCATCAGGAGTTACAGTGAAATGAAATGACACAGATAATATAGAACGACAGTTCTTTGAAATAAAGTGACAAGGTCAACAGTGACACCATCTTGCTGATTCTATTTTATTTATTGCTCACTGTGATTCTCCCAGTTTCAAAAAAGTCCATATTTGGACATTGTTTTCCAACATGTAGATGTGCATAGGCCATGTCCACACTAATATGTTTTTATTTAAAAACGCATAAATTTCACACCGGTTTTAGTCTTCTGTCCACACAGAGACAACATTTTTATTCACAATGTAGATAGTGAAGTACCGTAATTTCCGGACTATTAAACGCACCCAAATATAAGCCGCACCCACTGAATTTTACAAAAAGATTTTTATTTTGAACATAAATAAGCCGCACATGTCTACACTAAAACTAATGAACTTTACACAGGCTTTAACGAAAGACAGTGTCTGTTACACGGCTTGTATCTAAACAGTAGCCTACCAAGTCATTGTTCACTGTCTTCCTCCTTCCTTTCACAACAATTTCACTCAGGAGTTTATCAGTGGGAGCGCATCTGATTTTATATAAAGAATTTCATTGGTTCACCTTAACCCAATCGGCAATTTTATTGGTCTTATGTTATGGGGCTCAGTTTTTTGGAAAAATCCAGGAAAAATCCATAAATTAGCCGCTTCATTGTTTAAGTCGCGGGGTTCAAAGCGTGGGAAAAAAGTAGCGGTTTATAGTCCGGAAAATACGGTAACTTTCAAAAAATGTAAGACATTTTAGTCATGTGACAGTGCCGTTCGTCGACGTTGCCGAAACGTTTCAAAGCGTTGGAAAGTAAATAAACGCCAGGCAGAAATGACGCAGGTCAAAGCGTCAAATATATATTGCTCATGCAAAGTACAGGGATGTAGGAGTTTTGAGATGTTTCAGTGTGGATAAGCAACTTTTGGGAAACAATTGAAAAGGATAGTGTGGATGCGAAGCGTTTTTAGACGAAAACACAATCTCAAATTTATCAGGACTTAAGTGTACAGTGGAACGTTGATACTCGTGACCTTGACACTCGTGACCTCGATAGTTCACTCGTGAAAAATCCGATAGTTCACAAGAAGCTGCGAGTGGCTCGAAAGTTCGGAGTAACATTACAAACTATGTTTTGAAATGTTACTCCGAACTTTCGAGCCACCCTGCAGATTTTTTGTTACTCGGGAGGGGTCATAGAACGTAACCCCTATCGAGTTTAGAGGTTGCACTGTACACTGACTAGGCATAACTATGAAACACTGATCAGGCATAACATTATGACCACATTTCTGATATTGTTTTGGCCTCCTTTTGCTGCAGTCCTGATCCGACATCAACCATTTCAGCAATTTCAGCTACAGGAGCTCATCTGTTGGATCGGGGGATCAGCCTTTGTTCCCTACGTGCATCAATGAGCCTCGGCTCACGACCCTGTCACCGGTTCACCACTGTTCCTTCCTTGGACTACTTTTGATAGATACTGATCACTGCAGACCAGGAACAGCACACAAAAGCTGCAGTTTTGGAGATACTCTGACCCATTTTTCCTGCTTCTAACACATCAACTTTGAGGACAAAATGTTCACTTGCTGCCTAAAAAATACCACCCACTAACAGGTGCCGTGAGAAAAAATAATCAGTGTTATTCACTTTACCTGTAATAATGTCAGTCTATTTTAAATAATACTACCTGATAAAAAATTTTATTTAAGGATTAATATTTTAACACATTTAATTTATGAATATATTATAACAAATTAAATAATAGGCACCAATGATTTTTTTTTCTATCATTCAATGTTGTATGGAACCGTCGGTTCTTCTAAACAATGGTAAGGATTAAATTATTGACATTTAATTTATGAAATATTTCACAAGATTTACATCAGTCACCATCATGTCATTTTAAAACCATATTTAGAATATCACAGAGCCCCCGTGGACCTGGCTTTGAATACCAGAACTGTATTGAACCATGTGATTAACATGTTAAATGATTCACGTAAATAACATTACGCTCTCCCTATAACGTGCATGCTGGCGGTACAGGGAGAAATATCTGTTCTATTAATACTCTGACACTGTGTAATCACACTTCTCACACTCACACATATGCATACTGCAAACAAATCCCTCCTCTGAATTCACCTTTGTCCTTTCAAATGATACGGGAATCGAGCGAAGCCACGAAGAAAAGAAGAAAAGAGAAGGTTTCATTATAATGATGTGTCAGGCTGGAAAGGCCACCTAGCTTTTGATTTCTGCCCCAGATGAGCTACTCAGCTTATAGCCTCCTGTGACATCTACCATCCTATCTACATCTCTCTCAAACACACACACACACACACACACACACACACACACACACACACACACACACACACACACACACACACACACACACACACACAAACACACACACACACACACACACACAAACTTGCTTGTTCGCTTATGCTTGCTTGCTCACATTCTCTCCCTTTCTCTCTCTCTCTCTCTCTCTCTCTCTCTCTCTCTCTCGCTCTCTCCTCTCTCTCACATTGCAATGCATCTCATCTTCATGTTACCCCTCATTTACAACAAATTAAGTTTCCCTTCAAAGTGAATTTCATGCTTGACTGCTCTTAAAGGTAGACTAACCCCCCTTTTCAGTCATTCTCATTCTCTGCACCCAAGAAATGATCTACTGTGTAGTTCCTTCTGGTTCCCACGTTTCTGTAACCCCTAATCTTCTTGCTGTTTTGGGTTCCTGTTACACAAAGCAAAAATGTTACATTCCTGACCTTATCAAGTCCATTCCTGTACTCCAACACTCCAGCTGTGGTGGGACCATCTGCATCCGATGGCTAAATGGCTAAAAAAAAAAACACGTTCGGATATTTTTATTTATTTATTTATTTATTTTTTGTTAAGCTTTCTCCTCTGGCCCCTTTCCGGCTGAGGTGGTTTGAATAGCAAGCAGGCTACCGAGCTGTCCCAAAATATTGGAACAAAGCTAAGCCCTCAAGTGTGAGCCATTTCAATTTCAGAAAAATAAATATTATCTCTGAGTTAGCAAAGCTGCCACATTTCGTGGCTCAGCCAGAGACTCTGCACACAGATCATCGAAAAACATGGTAAAAGGATTTTTACTAACCACACATGACCTTCTGGTCCTCATGATCCATATGATGCCTACTAGACCATTCCCTCTCTCTTTGTCTTTGGCTCTTTCTCTTTTACCTCTCACCTTCTCTTTTCTAACTTCATCTTATTCCCGCACTCGCTCTCTGTTCTATCTCCTCCTCATTACGGCTCGCCATATCGGCTGGACGATAGCTCTATAGCTCTGCTGCTGATACAGGGGTTTCTATGTGCAATAAAGCACCTGGATGATGTCCTGGAGGGCCTATTGGTCCGGATAAAGGGCCAGCCGAAGAGAAAGGGGTCAGATCAAACTCTTTATTGCCCTCCCTAATGTGAAATAAGTGGCCGGCAGTCAAACTCGGGTCACAGTGCAATCTGGAATCAGATCTGTGAGAGAATGGCCTGCACACTGAGAGGTGCAAATGGAAAAGACTGGTTGTGTGAGACACCAAGAGAGCACAATGATTCCTTCACACACACACACACACACACACACACACACACACACACACACACACACCAGGGCGGGCCATCTAATAGCGGTTTCCTGTTATGGACAGAAGAATTATGTCTACTGAATTTGAGAAGAAAGCAAAAGACTAGTAACAAAAAAGGACACAAATACAACTAAACAAACACCCCAGGAGAATCCATGGAGGTTATTGTAATTGGATTTTAGAGTTATGAGGAAACAGATGAACCAAAATGAACAGACAAGAGTGGAAGACAGAGAGCTCCCAATGCTAAAAAGCTGTTTCAATTTCACAGTTAACAAGGAACAAGACTTTTTTTTTAAGTATATAAAAGCCTTAGCACTTATTCAACAATGCGGTAGAGACATGGCTTCCTGTCTCCCCCACACCTATATGTCTCCCCTCTCTCTCTCATCCCTATCTCCGTCACTCCAGTCTGACTTTGACCTTCTCTTCACGCAAGGCAAAGCTGCTATTGATTAAATCTTGGCACAGAGTGTACAAACACAAAGATAAGCCTGGACAGAGAGAGTGAGTGAGGGAGGAAGGGAGAAAGAGAGAGAGAGAAAGAGAGAGAGAGAGAGAGAGAGAGAGAGAGAGAGAGAGAGAGAGAGAGAGAGAGAGAGAGAGAGAGAGAGAGAAAAAGAGAGAGAAAGGTGCAGCAGGCACGGACTCGCCCATTCAAAGAGCTTCACATCCTTTATTCACACTAACAGGCTCCAGGACAAGGTTCCCCACTGTTCCTCTGCCTGCACAAGCTACAATGGCCATTACAACAACAAAAAATTACCTTTCTCCTGCCTCTCAATGTGTGTGGCTCCTGTTTCCATGTCCCTTCATACCTCCCTGCACCAACGTTCACTGCCATTTCTCAGCTCGGGATTGGGCAGCTCATTGCTCTGGCCGAGTCTCAGCGAGAGAAACATGAACAAGTGGTGGTGATGATCCTTACATACAAAAAGAGCCAATTATTCCGCTCTACACTGGAAGAGACCGTGGTACCCGGGTGAGAGGCATGCTGTGGTGCGCGTATTGCTAACACGGTCATTAGTAGGTCTTGAAATGTATTTTAATATTTAAAACTGTATAATGATAATTAATGTCCAATAAAAATCCAATGTAGACACTGTACCGGAATAACAAAGCATGTGATTATGCTACAAAAAAAGAGAAAAAAGATCATCCAATTTTTTAAATCACAATCACAACTTCCTTCCAATTTTCTCACTTGAACAGATTTATCTTCGTTTATTGCTTCAATTCTTTCTATTCTTAACTCTCACACATTGAAACATGAGAATGAAAGAACAATTCTAAATGGTAGCTCAGGGATGCTTCTGGATGATAGCTATTTCATTTTCAACAACATACATGTATATGAACATACACAGTTTTTCGAAAGAAGAATTAGGATGATATACAGATATTAGCCTGGATTCCTTTTTTGGAATTGATTTTATACTTTATATTTTTATGCATCTTATACAATATTTATAACGTAAGTGATTTTTGTGTAAAATAGTTTAACTGTAAAATGATTCAATATGAATAAAAAAAAAAACTTCCCAAAAGCTTAGTAGTTTTGAAAAGAAAACATATGGGTATTGGCTGATTTTGTAAACAAAAAACAAAACAAACAAAAAAATATATACGGTATCCTAATGAAACCTAAACTTTAACCTGTTCATTTATAAAAAAAAATTAAAAGCAGTTTCCTTGTAGAGACTGGCCACATGGCCAAAACTGTCAGATATCATTGTCCTTGTCCTGTGCTTGGTCACACACACAGACATTTTTTTCTTTCACTGAGTCACTGTGAAACAAGCTCCATCTTAGTGCTGATGAAATGCATCAGTGCTTGGCCACTGGTGACAAAGGGGAAAAAAAATGCTTCCAGTAAAAGTGCTTATGCTGCACTTCTTCCGACTACAGCCATAAAACACTACTCTATCAACTTACCCTACAGAAACAAATGTGATGTGTGTGTATGTAGTATATATATATATATATATATATATATATATATATATATATATATATATATATATATATATAAATACACAGTATTTCAAAAGTTTGTACTGAAATTTGAACAACAGTCCTAAAATGGTACAACTTATAAAGGAAGGAAGCCAAAAAGGAAGTAATGGATTAACAATTACAGCTGTTCTTCAGCAATGGAAAGTAACTAAGCCTTGAAAGTTTATGCCAACATTTCCTACAAGTGTACCAACTCTTGGTGATTACTTACATACCCTCTGTATAAAAGCCAAAAAAGTTAGTACAGTTTCCTACACCATTAAAAGCCATTTGAAAACTGGAAGTAATGCTGAAAGAAATAATTCTGGCAGACCCAAAACCACAACAGAATCAGACAAGATTCTGAGAGTCAACTGCTGTCCAAATTGTCAGGAAAAGCAAGAAAGGCAGTGCTAAGATGGCAAAATAATAAAAGAGGCTTGCCTGGTCCATGAATCACCGATAGTGGACTACTGAAAACTAGAAAATAGACAGACGAGTCAAAATTTAAAATATTATTTAATCATGTAAGGGTTTTTGTCAACCGTCAAGTAGCAGAAGGACATATCCTCTGTGTGTTACACCAATTTTCAAACATGAAGGAAGAAGTGTGATGTCTGGGACCCTTTTTTCAGAGCCAGTGTCGGCAAATTGAAGAGTGAGCGGCATCTTGCACTAAACAAATTTCCAAAACGTTTTGCAGCACATTGCAATACCCTCTGGTATATGTCTAGTTACTCAGGGGTCCATCCCACAGCAAGAAAGTGAGAAAAAAAACATAGCTCTAGGCTGTGTCAAACGAACTTAAAATGAAAAGAAAAAAGACGTCAGGGAATTATGGAATCAAAACCATGCGATTTCTATTGTAGAACTAATTTCATTTCCATTGTAAAATGAATGCCACCAGTGTGTTTGGTGCTAGAAATCTAATTTTTTTTTTTTTTTACCTCAAATCCCTTTGTCTCTTCACGTATTCCCAGCCTTGATGATGTTGAGATCAAGACTCTGTGGGGACCAACCTTTACTTCGTATGGCTTTTTAGATGCAATTCTTCCACATCTGGCCAGTCTTCTTCAGACAGTAAATGTTTCTGCTAGATCTTTGCTGATGGCACTGATGAACATCTTCTGATGTCAAAGTGAAGAAAGTATGATGTGTCTTTTTTTTGCTGCATTAAGTTTCCTTAGCTGACAACTGCATCTACAGTCCTTAACATTACCTGTTTTTTTTTGCTTTTTCAAAATAGCTTGAACAGCACATCCCATAATGACCTTGTGTCTTGTTGCTGTGCTCAGTCATGGTTTATGACCTCTGATATGAAACTGTCTTCCACACCCTCACCTTTGAAGCAGAGTTTGGCTGTTCTTTACCCAGTTTAAGCCTGTTTCTTTTTCAGTTAATGACTGTGTTATAACCTACATATGAAAAATTGATGTTCATTAGTACCTGCTTTATACAATTGGTTCATCATACACCCTAATCTGACTTTGTGCAAGCCAAAAGGTGCTCACACCAAATATTGATTTAACTTGGATTTCTCTTCTGTACTTTATTTACTTTCCATTTTGTTACTTGATAAAAAAATAATTGAACACTTTTATTTTTGAAAGCATTCTCACTTTACAGGATATAACGCCAATGCAAACAAAACAAAGAAGGAAAAGAAGAATGTCACTTTGAAGAAAGAAAAAGAAAAAAACTCAAATGACTAAAGACCCTGCTGCAAGGGGCATTATAGAGAGACACAGCAGTGTGTGTGGATTTCTCAGATGAGTACAAACATTGACCCACACAAAATAGGATAAAGAGAGAGAAAAACGACAAGCGCAAAATAAAGTTAAAGACAGATGCTATAAAAAGGCATCTAGAAAAAAGGGTCCGTGCTGGTAAACCCAAATAGACTAATAAAAAAATAAAGAGAGAGATAGGAGACAGACAGAGTGAGATTGTGAGTCGGGGAAAGAGGTCCTGGGAGATATGCAGAAACTGTGGCGGAAACAGGAGGACAAGGGGATTGGCTAGAGTTGTGTACAGGAAACAATATACCTTCCAAACATTAATCCCTGTAGTACAATTACATCGGAGCTATTCCCTTTACTGCTATGGATGTGATGCTGTGGATCTAGCATCTTGAATACCAACTCAGAGAAAGAGAGATGAACATGTGTATGTTTAGCAGACTCTCACGCTGCATCTTGTCTCTCTTTCTTTCTCTCTCTATCTATCTGTCTATCTCTTATACTACTCTCAGTGCTGGTGTAAATACCAGTGTGTGCATAGCATTGATACAACTGTACCAAATGTTTCAAGATTACAACCAATGGAAAGACAAGTCTCCTTTATATTCTTTTAAATATATCTACCCTATTTTTCTATGTTTAATGTAGAAAGTTGTCTATTTATCACTGTCCTTGAAACGACCACATTTCTCAATGGAGTTTTGCAATTCCAGTTCATTTATTTCACACTGTTTTTGGTGGAACAGTGTAACCTGCAGCAAAATCTCCTCTGAAGTCACCAACACACCACTCATCGAAGTCTGAAAAAAAAATGAAGCCTTCTGTGTACACATTCAAGTACAGTTGGTTCATTTAGAGCGAAGTGTAACATTCCACAACAGGTTTTTATTTTCATTAACTGGGTCCTGCAACGTACCTCAATGACTCAGTAGATTATTGAGCAGATGGTTTTTCACAAAAAAATGATCTTAAAAGTTTACACTTTTCAAGTTTCAAATTTAGCTGAATTATAGGTCTGGCTAGCTAGCTGTCACTAAAATTGACCAAGCTAGTTAGCAGTTTAGCGAATCAGACTTATGTTGTTAACCTGAATAACAGACTTATGTTGTTAACCTTTTTATGCTCTTACATATCGGGACTCATTAATGAAGAATTTAGAAAGGTTTATATAATTAATAAACAAAATCATAAACAGGAGGCCAGAACATCAGAAAAAAGAACAAAAATAAAACCGAGTAATTATTTAGCTAAGATCATAAGTTCACCTGAACAATTCAATAACAAACTAAAATAATTTTTAAACCTGTGTTTGAATTTATCAGTCCTTTCTGACTAATCAGATCTAACAATTTAACAGCCCTGTGTCATAAGGCAAAAAGTAAATTATCAAATTTAATGTTTAGATTTGATAAGCAACTGTAAAAAAAAACATTTAATTCGATCAGATCAGCTATTTCAAATTGCAAAAGTATAATTTATCATGCTGACAAAATTCAATATTATATCATCATATTCCTGACTAGGATCTTGAAAGTCAATAATATTATTCTTTCAAATTGATTCTATAAGAATCAATCTGACCAATCTGTATTGCTTACCATCGTTGTGGCTCAGTGGCATAACTATTTTTCCCCGATAATCAGATAATCATAAGTGTTACGGTCCCATTAAAGCTACATTTTAATATAAAAATCGAACATGCTTCAAATGAATTCCGCAGCCAAAGTGAGTACATGAATGGGAAACAATTACACTCAAAACTGCTGACTGGCATTTATGAGTCGCCTTCATGGGTGCATGATTTAAAGGAAACCATATTATTTTCACTCTCTCAGATATAACAAATAATCTAGTGTTTGTTAATAGGTTTCGAATAAGACCGAAAGCTCAGTGAAAGCAACAAAAGTCCCATTTCCATCCACAGTCCCCTCTGGTGCCGGGTGTGAAAGTCGTTCGTGTGATATACGAAGCATTCTTCGTTATTAAATTATGTAGAGCCTTTAAAGCATGCATCACACGAACGCATTTCAGGCTGATCTCATTTCGAACTGCCTGTATTATACGTGCAGTAATCCTTACATAGTGTTCTGCAGGTAAGCTGGTAAAACATCCAGCTGTTTCCAATGAGTGAAATACACCAGGAATAATATCACCACTGACATTCGTCTCGTTGTAAAGTCATTAGAGGAGTCGGAAGAGCTAAAGAAATTAACATTGTTAGTCGTGACAACTAGGCTACAGTTACAAATGCTATTATATAACAGTTACCTGAATGCATAGTTGCCTTGCATAATAGCCAGTGTGTGTATGTGTGTGGCCTCGGTTTACCTGCACCACATCTTTGTTTCGCACCACTGGACAAACATAGTCTGCAGATAGGGCTGGTATACCCTCATCTCTCTCTCTCTCTCTCTCTCTCTCTCTCTCTCTCTCTCTCTCTCTCTCTCTCTCTCTCTCTCTCTCTTTCTCTTGTTATAAAAGAAGCTGCCACAGACCCAAGAACACAGCACATAAAAAGACAAATAAGGCCATAAAACTCCCTTATGCCCATGCATACTAATACAAGTATGCCCTCCATGCAGCACATTCACCCTTCCTTTAAATCTGACCTGCTGCAGTGCTTTTTAAAGGATGCTTCCTGATGCACAACGCTGTAGGAAGCAGCACCGTAACCCTGCACCGCGGCAAAACGCTCGATCCCCATTATCGTCTGATGAAATTATTAATTATGACAGTTTTACTTTACCTGAAAGGAATATATGAATATTTGCCATGTTCCACAATGTGACTTATCGGACCTGCCCATCTACTGTAAAAATGCCTTATTAGAATAAAATAACGGGTCCCTCTGATAACTTTTACATGGATGTCAGGGTGAATTAGCATACCCATTCCTTTTACTGGAGCTGCCAAAAAAAAAAAAACACAGTGAAAGTGTGATTCCTGACATCTATTACAATAAAATGGTACTCATTCCAGGGGAATTTTCATATCCTTTGACTTATCACTGCTACCACTTTCTACCACATACTATGACTCCTACTATTATTATTACTATTACTATTGACACAAATACAACTATTACTAGTTTACTGTTACTACTATCACTATGAGCACTCTACTATTACTACTACTACTACTACTACTAGTATTCATACTTCTACCACCAGTACTACTAGTACTAGTGTACTGTTACTACTAATTCCCATTCCTCACATCTACTATTTGTACTTCTACTACTCATCCACAATCAATTATCTCATACTACTACTGATTCTATTACTACTACCACTATTAATACAATTAGGACTACTTCTTCTATGGCTACTATTGTCTCTACTACTACTACTGTTACTCAACATTTCTATTACTACTCGACATTTCTATTACTACTACTACTACTACTACTACTACTATTAATAATAATAATAATAATAATAATAATAATAATAATAATAATAATAACAACACAATCTATCATTACTACTACTATCTCTACTGTGATACACTGTGCTGTCAATCAGATCGAATACATCACATTCGAAAGCCTTAAACATTCATTTTCCTTGTGCTGCTATTGTAAGCACCAGCAGGTACGCTGACTCCGAAGCGAGCAGTGTTTCTGAACAGCAGTCGCATGCATATTTGCCTGATTTACTCCCTCCTTCCATATAATTTACCAATTCAAATCACATTTCATACAAAACCGATTTCTTTTCTAAACTGATGCCACATTTCTTATCAATAGCAGCCCTTTCATCAGAGACCCTTGCAGCCTAGCTCTCCTTGAAACATGGAAGTGATGGAGGAAAATATGAGAATGGGTTTTAATCTTTCAAGCATTTCTAATGAGTTTTTCTTCTACAATTATTTGATAAGAGCAGAAACAGCACTGCAGGCACTGCGCATGATCCAACACCTGGCCTAGCAAGGCCTAAACGCTCTAATCTCCCTCTCTCTCTCTGTCTCTCTCTCTCTCTCTCATGCACATTTGCACATATACACACACAGAAAGAAGAGAACATGTGTGAGAAAAGGGGGGAACGTCATCTCTACTTGAATTTATAGATCTTATTAGCTGAAGGGAATCCTGAAGCACACATGGAACGACATGACATACCCTGAAGACTTTATAAGTCACTTCAGGAAGTTTATGCTGATAAACACAAAACAAAAACAAAATACTATTAATATCAAAGCTTTCCAGCTGGGATTATAAAATGGTATCCTGTGGGCAGGATCCACCAGTGTTACCTCTGGCTCCAACATGATCCCAATTTTACACTATTGCAGTTACATGCTACCCATTTAACCTGCATATAAAGTGTACACAATACTGTCTAAACATAAATACCCACACTGTGCTTGTGCAGGTGACAGTTAGACCCCAAAGCTCAAATGTGCAATCTATTATTAGCTATTATTAGCTATTAGACTAAAATAGATTTGTGCTATTTCACCAGGTTTGAGAAAAAAAAATGTCTATGATGAGGAATCAGTAGTCAGTACTTCTTTTAAACGAGAAGCCCATTTTAGCTCAGTTTTGGCTTTTCTTTAAACTGTACATATAATATAATTAACCAGAATAATACTTTTTATGTATTTTTTTCAGTTCTGTTGCCTTCTGGTGCATTTTTCAGTGGCCTAATATTAAAAAAATTACTAGATGTGTTAGAGAAATAAAAAATAGTATAGAAATGAAGTGTTATATATTGTAATAAATGTCAGTACCTGTTTAAAATACAGTACATAACTATTTATGTGAGGCATGAATTCTTTTAGCCCTAATGCCAAATCTGTCCCCTGGTACATGCTTATTTTTGTATTAGTGACACAAAGCACACTGCTAAATTCACAACAGTAACGTTGCATAATCAAGAATTAACAGTTAAACAGGGCCGCATGCAGGCAAATAAAGCCTAAAAGTTAATATATAATCAATTAAAGGTTTTTAGTGTTGAAATATGCAGCTTCTCCTCCCATCCCATTCAGATTAACTTCACTATGCAGGGGTAATAGCACTTAATAAAAGTAAAAGTAAAAGTATTTTTTCTGGCAGAAAACTGTTGTTTGCTTGGAGAGAACATCTCATTTTACTTGATATACTTCAATATGCTAAACACTCATAAATTCGCTCAGTGGATTTCTTTCCAAATACTTTGAGCTGTGCTTTGTTAACATGGTACTGTAGTCAAAAGTGAATCTTGGAAAAAGACACAGCTAATTAACTTTGCTAAAGAAACTGGCTAGCGCAATCAGCTCACGATTCTTGGGAAAAACTAGACAATAAGTACAGAAGTTAATGTCAATTACTCTTTTAAATAATAAAAGTATACTTTTATCGCTTTGAATAATATTTAGGAATTTGGTGGTTGCTATTTGAACTCATATGGGTTTGTGGCTAAAATAAGAAATAGGCACAAATAAGCACATGCCCACACACACACACACACACACACACACACACACACACACACACACACACACACACACACACTTACCACGCTGAGACCCAGCTGCTCACTCTTTAGGTAGTCTAGGTTTCTTTGCTCAAGGCTGGACAGATAGTGCTGTAGGCGAGAATAGGTGTAGGGGTAACAGTAGGAAAACTGGTACACGTCATCCTCTCGGTCGAAACAGAAGGCGAAGGACATCACATAGTTCCTCCGATGGTCCGGGCAACGGTAATAATACACATTCTTGGCGGGCAGTCTTTGCCTGCAACACAGGATAGAGGGAAATAAGGAAAAAGAGAAGGTCGGGTTATTATTTAAGGATGCTGCTTTGTAGTGGAATTGGGAGCTAATGGAAAATCTTTAGTAAAATCTTAATAACAGAGTTAGCTGTGAGCTAGTAAGTTTGAAGTGCGGGCGATGAAAAAGGAAAAAAGCCATACACAATGTGTATTTCCGTTTGAACAGTTCTGCCAAGTGTGAGTCCACAGAGACTTCCCACAACATGCAGTCATTTCCATATCACTTATGCTATACTACTTAATGGTACCACCATTTACTCAGAAACATCAGAAAGCTTTTGTGTACTTTTTTGGTCTGTTCTGAAGGCTTAAAACTCTCAATTTGCCATCCTTTTGTTGTCTACTCTGAGAGCAGTGAAAGATGTACTAGTGAGTGATGCTGTGCATGAGGGAAAAAAAAACGTTGTGCACATATTAACGTTCTTTGGAGAAAGCCAGATTTGATCGGCCATTTTTCTCCTCCTGCCTCCGGGATCATCTCTAGTAAAAATGGCCACCAGAGAAGAAATATGGAGAAAGGAGAAAACAATCCGGAGAGCTGCAGGAGACATCAATGAGAAACATGACACTAGTGCATTCCCTACAGACTCTCATTTTACTCAGGGTACTGCGCCCTTCTCTTTATCTTCTTTTCTATCGCTTTGTCTGCCTCGTGTCCTTTTTTCTTTTTCAAGGCGATTTCAACCCTCAATTTTGAATCAGCTAGGTGAACGCGGCGAACAATACAGTAAATGGGAAACGATGAACGGCGCAAATCTACCCATGGTTATCGGAAATGTCTGCTGATTAAACGTCGAGTCGCGTTCTAATTAGCGGGGCGTGGGAAAGGCGTAGCTCGTTCTACAGCGCGACATGATGAGAAACAACCGAGAGAGAACGTAGGCTCGCTCGGACATTAAGGGACACGCTGAGTACGGCAGATCAGCAGAGGGACAGAGAGCTGGAAGGGAAACTAGCAGGAGGGAAAGAGAAAAAGAAAGATAGGCAACAAAGGACAAACAAAGATCGCGAGAAGAAGGAGCGAGAGAAAGGGAAGAAAGCGTGAGATAAGGAACGAATGATCAGAGAGTGGGATAAAATGAGGATGAGAAGACTGGGAAAGCGAGCGAGAGAAGGAGAGGGATCAGACAGAGATTGCGCTTATGTCTGATAGTGTAGTGGCTACTGGACAGCTGAGTGATAAGGAGGAGAAACAACTCTCTCAAATGGGCCTGGGCTAAAGCAGGCATCCCGTTATCTCTCAAACACCACGATTTAGAGCCACTATAAAGCAATAAGAAGCAGCCACACATACAAGCCAACAGGCATCAAAGAGACAGTTACACAAACACTCAGTAAACACACACTAGCACAGACTAAACAAGTATGCCAACAAATTCCCTGATGTCTTCTCTGCTTCAACAAAGTGAACAGCAGAAATTGAAATTAAACCAAATTAGCTTGGCTCTGTAGGCCGGAAGGAAGAAAAGACAGAGTGAAGAAAAGAGGCCAGTCAATAGTGGAGGAGTAAAATCTCAGGGGTCTGTGTCTCAGTAGAATACTAATACTGTAAAAGTGCCTTTTTCAGTATGATCACTGCCAGTGTTCAGAACACACACACACACAAACACACACAGTGCATGCCACAAGAAGCAGAGGTCGTGTCAGTACTGGGATCTGGCCTACATTTGCATTGAGATCATGACTGCATGCTTATTTTCTATTCACCTGAAGCAACTCTTACACATAAACACATACATTCCGCATCTTAACACACACCTCTCTTTTTATATGGTGTTAATGATAACACCATGACACCTGATTTAGTGTTCTGTGTTTAGACACTCTCCTGGCTACTCTTCAGTATTTGACCTTGTTGGCTACTGAGCAAGTCCTGGCTATTGATTTTAATTACCCAGTGGGAATGTACTGCCTGCCTTTCCTGCTTTGCTGCACCACTATTGGCTGAAAAAAATAGCTTTGCATGTCCCCCGGGGAGAGAGAGAGAGAGAGAGAGAGAGAGAGAGAGAGAGAGAGAGAGAGAGAGAGAGAGAGAGAGAGAGAGAGAATTTCAGGCAGAGAGGGAAAGACAGAGCGAGAGAGCTTGAAGCATCTCTAAACGGTCGAACAGTTTTTTGTCTTTACTTCTCTCTCTCTCTCTCTCTCTCTCTCTCTCTCTCTCTCTCTCTCTCTCTCTCTCTCTCTCTCTCTTCTCCTCACCCTGCTGTGGCCGATGGCAGTTTGTTTTATCTAAATGATGGTGGCCCGTGGCTTGGTGTGCTCCCGGATTTGGTACAGTGCCCTCGTTCCCAGAAAGATTTATCTTTGTGTCAGAAGGGAAAAAAACAACACCCCCTGGACAATAATGCGCACACCAGGGCTGGGCTGATATATCACGTGGCCAATATAAACAGCCGATATTAAAGTTCCACTGACGAATCCCTATCAACACAAATCATAATGTCTATTGCAATGTCATCCTGAAAAACCATACTTGTAAAAGCAAGGCTGCTGAACACTGAGGATTTGGCAGTTAAAAAAGCAGCCATTTTTATTGACACCTGTGACGTCTGTAATGTACGACGCGCATCCGACGTGCATTTGTTTTTTTTTTTTGCATTTAAACTGCTGATGCATCAGGGTTCACAAATCACTTAGTCATTAGGACGTGAATAAAATGCAACCTACGGCCGGTTCGGCACGGTCCATTAATTCAGAACCATTAAAGCGATTAATGTGTGAATTAGCAATCAGACCTGCAGATGCTCTAAATATTGTGCTTGAATACTTTCCAATACTGTATATTATTCTGCTGACAGTGGTATAGAATTATCCACGATTACAATTTCTTATACTTACATACATTATGTATAAAAAACATTTACAGGCTTCAGCATCTGTTTAACCATGTACACTATACCAAGAAATGTAAAACCCCTTATATCCTGGTGCCAGTGGTAAAATGCTCTTCATAAACATGATCACAACACCAGTTCAGTGAGTATCTTTCGATGGTTTATCCTTCCAGTACAGTTCTACAGTTTTATAAAAGAAGTAGCGTGTGTAGCTTGCGATCCCAGAAAGGTCCTTAAATTTCACTACTATTAGTTACCTTTGAAAAATATATATTCTCAAATTCGCGTTCACGTATTTCACGTTTTTTTTCTTCCTTTTCGCAAATACGTCCTTAATATGTAAAGGCTGAATGTTGTCAAATATATACAAAGGACAAAAGCCCACCACCAGTGTCTCATCATGCTAAAATGATTCAAAGGCACATGGAAAAACTTTATTTTGTAGCCATGCATAGCTACTAGCTCACTATCTCTCAGAGTTTCCCATTCACCTGGGTCGCTCACGCCTTCATACAAAAATTCCAGCAGCTCTGCATGAAGCTACAAGAAGCAGGAAGTAGAGTGCGACAGATTCATGCAGGAGCCGAAGGATGGCACGGTTACTAAGCAACGCGGCCGGCTTTGTCGTCTAGCCTGCGGTGGCATTTTTGAAATGGGTACTGGAGGAGTTCTGTTATTGTTCTCAGTGTCTAAATTCCTGCGTCTCATCTGGAGTATTTGAATTGCTGGTGTTATTTGAACTAGCAGCGCGTGTATGGGATCTGAGATTGAAACTAAACAGGTAGCTGCAGAGCAGCGGTAGGAGACTCCGCTTCAGCAGGGGGCTGGGAAGACAGCGAGAGAGAGAGAGAGAGAGAGAGAGGGGGGGGGGGGGGGGGGGGGGAAGCATGTTTACTCCACACAGTAAATAAGCAGTTTGGTGATATTTGAAAATGCTAGGGGACCTTGTGAAAATGTCGACTTCAAACAGAAAGAGAGGCCTTTTTCACACGTAAAAAAATGCCTGCAGAGATTCTACAGCTACTGTTTAGATTCTCTCTACCTGCAGCATCAAAGACAAACGCACAATAAAAGCCATCTGATATCCATCTTTCTCTCGCTCTCAGTACCTACACAAAATGCATATAAACAGTCATTTCTTTGGCTGCAATTTCCCATATATATTTATTAGCAGTATAATGCACAGAGGGACTCGACGCCATGGGTGAACAGTGCAAGCATTTTCCACATCAATTACTGTCCAATACACCACTCCGTGTGCAGCATTGTAATTAACAGCACATTTACTGCACATTCAAGCATCTCCCAAAGTCCGCTGGTGTGTTACTCATCGATGGGCCTGTCTTTTGGACAATCATCTGTGCCACATGCTGTCTATTTAATTAAATTGTAATCTGACATATGATTGGACGTCTGCATGATTACAAGATTGAATGCAGTATGAGACCAGAAGCTAAAAATCTGTAAAGTAAAAACCTGACAAAAAAAAATCTCCCAAATCACTTGCTTCTAAAACGAATCCAATTGCATTATTGGGAAACGCTTCACAGAAAACTTTCATCAGAAAGCACATTGCTTTGTTGTAGGTGTTTTCATCAATCCATAAAAACTGGTTTACACATGAACGATCCGCGCCAGATCATCCCAGATTGCTTGATGCATGGTTACATCAGACAATGTTCACATGGTGAACTTATTAAATGGACAACTGCTGTCCTTCTCATGGAAATCAGTGTGATATTGAAGGGGTTTTGACGGATAAAAAAAAACAACTGATACCTTGTTAACTTAGCCTGTCTGTCAGTTATATCATGTGCTGTATATCATGTACAAAATCTGATTTGGGCTGAAATGATACGATGATTTTAATAGGATTGAAATTATTCAATAAAGCAATGATAGAAAAAAAACAATGTGTAAAAACTAATGTATTTATTGCTAATCATTTAAAGTATCTAGGTTCTCTACATATTAGTGAAAGACTACCAAATTGATAGGATGGGATATAAAATAGTTGGCTTATGAATCAAAATCAAATTGCATTTGGTGGAAGTCTGGATTTTACACCTCAAATAATAATAACGTACATAAGGATACCTAATAAGGAACCTACATTTAGCTTTTAGACAGTGTTGCATAAATATTTAAAAAAGTCTTTGAGGATTTATGTAAGGCTTATTGTGATCCCATGAGATGACATGAAAGGTTTTATGAAGTGTATAGCTATTTATTGACATGAAAGCCAAAAAAAATAGATAGATAGATATATTTTACCCTTTTTTAGAGACTATGATATCAGTTTTTATCCATAACAGGAAAGTAATTAATGTTTTGTGGGGATTTTAATTACAACACAAACTCTCTATAATGAAGCATCTATTATTAAGTTAGCAGGTGTATTTACTTGAAAGCATCTATTAAGAACTTTATGAAGAATCTTTTCAATGCAACTCCGGGGTATGACTTGAGGAGGATCTGTCTAGCAAACCACAAAGTTTGTGCACTCACAGTAATAATAAGCTAACGATAGCTAATATCAAACAAAAGAAATTCAAGGATAAGCCTCTAAATAATAAATACCTAAAACATTATTTTTTACATTTACATTCCCAATGTGTCGGGCGTGTGGGTAACGATTCTGGTTAATAGACTCGTTCAGTCTATAAAAGCATTTATGCAATGCTTATGCGTGTGTTATAAATGCCCTATGTATGTGTATGTTTGAACTAGGTAATAAAGTACATGCTTACTGTTGTGTAATAGATGCACATACACACATGCGCACAGTTTTACAGGGTGTCCGTGGCACAATCCTTTTCATAAGCACACTGGGACTCAGTTTTAGCACTAAAAGGAACGGCATGTCATCAAACAGCTCTCTTAGCTCCTAAATCAACCTCTCATTAGAGGAGGAATCGTAAACTCCAGGAAGCCAACCAGAGTAGGGAGAGAGAGAGAGAGAGAGAGAGAGAGAGAGAGAGAGAGAGAGATCAAAAGATACTGGTTAAATAACATTTTGAAATCTGATGATTGAATTGATCAATGTGAAAAAATCTGGAAATAAAAGTCTCATTGCTGTGCATGCGTGTTTATATTAGAGCTGAGATTACAGTCCTCCTGTGAGTAGCTGCAGTAGCTTGAGCTTAGTGAATTGGACTGATTAGTATAGACCTTCGCATACAATAAATAGCGAAATGAATAAAAACACAAGATTTATCACGACGTATGATCGCTTTGTAAGACGTTAAAGCGTGCCATATCGGGCATTTTCATTTTTCATAATTCATTTTACTGACATTTCAGATTTCTGTATCGATATGGCCTGCGAAAGTTTTTGTCCCGTTAGTGCTGCATCAGTTCAGCTGCTGTATTGTCTCCCGAGCTAAAGCCTTTGCTACGCTCCCTTTCTCGATCCCTCTGCCAGGTGTGGAAAAGTACATGCTTATCATCAAATTTATTCACCAAATAGCTCATATTCGTTTAAATATTAATATTTATTTATAAAACAGAGCCTTTTCATTTTTGCTAGTGTTCATGCCAAACCGCTGCCAATCCTCTGCAGCAACACATTAAACAGCAAAACTATAGGCAACATAAACATAATACATTATACATACGATCTGCATACTTAATGAATAAGAGCATGCAGTAAATTTGGAAAACATGCTACACATGCACTTAACTCCAGGCTGCATATATGCACTGAACGTACCCTATCCGCTCCACATCCACTTTGCAATTCATGAATGTAATGCCTGTGTGTCAGCATGTGAGCGGCTGCAGAAGGGTCGATGTTGTGGAGCTGCTTGGGTGTGAGCTGAGAGGTGAAACACTGCGAAAGACTGATTTTGTGCAGGAAAATATTCTATACAGGGTGAACAGTAGTACAGTCACTCATCAGAGAACGGCCGCTTATAGATGCCTGGAGCTTTAATAACTATGTACACAAAGTGTTTTATGGTTCTATTTAATAGTATGGGTTCAGATGAAAAGCAGCCGGAATGGGAGCAGACTTAATTGTTCTTTCTTTGAGTTATACAGTCACAATTATTCAAAAATGTAGTTTGCTTCTAAAATTAAGATTATAGTTGATTATTAATTAATAATTATACTGCAGGATTTTTGAATTATATAACAAAGTGTAACCGTTTCTATAAGATATATTGTGCACCCCTGACATGCACATGTGAATGAACACATTAAGAAGAAAAAAAAAAGTTTTTTTAGGTTTTTAAGTTTCTGTATTCAATGATAACTTCACTTTTAACAAGTACTACTGCAAAGAGGAAGAAGCAGCATGAGAGCTTCCTCTGCATCCATGTGAGTCGGTGCCTGCATGCGTCTTCTCCCTCACTAACCAGCAGATGGCTATAGTCCTTATGCCTAAAGACCTGAGGCGTGATCCACCCTTTAGTGGAGTGTCTCTGATCTTTCAGACTCAGAGCTAAAAGCAGCCCCACCCGGTCTTTGTTTCCACATGGAGCCGTTCACCTGATATTTCCAAGCACACGCTTACATCAGAGAACGGGCCACAGCACCCACGTGTCTCAGGTGGTTAGGACCATCTGTACAACCGGTGTAATGATGTGTGCATGTGTGTGTGTGTGTCTGTGCGGTGTGTGTGTGATGCCCTTTTGTGTACATAATATCGGGGCTGCGATTTCAGCAAGATGCCACGCCTTGTCCAGGCAAGAACTAGAGGTGCATTTTAGCAATGCTATTAAAGTGTGTGTGTGTGTGTGTGTGTGTGTGTGTGTGTGTGTGTGTGTGTGTGTGTGTGTGTGACACCGCTGTGGCAACCAGAAGCCCCACTGCGCAAAGGGGAGACTGGATAATTATTCTCGAGCAGATGAGCCCCCTGAACCAGCCGGCATGGCGCCATGCCCCCTCACGGGGCACAGGGTATCTTGCTTACACTTAAGCACACACCCAGACACACCCACACACACACACACACGTACACAATGGTGGTAGAGTGTCAGGTATGAATTGGAGAGAAAAGGAGAGTTTTAACAGCCAGACAAGGTGATGTCAGAGAAGTGCACTCGCATGATAAAGTGTGTGTGTGTATGTTTGTGTGTCTTGTCAGTGGGTCAGGTGCAGTTCAACAATGTGCCAGCAGGGCGGTGTGACAGCCAACTGACATCTATGACCTAAGACTGTTTACAATTGTGTCAGATAAAGCTGGTATAAACAAGAGTAGAGATTTTACTCTATTGATTCGCTCTGTTTTGGGGTATCAGATATAAACAGAGTCAGAGTGAAGGTAGGAAAGTTACTACCCCAAAATACTTCACTTACTTCCATTAAGTAAGCAACAAAACACACCAGAGCATCAACACAGTGGCTTGTCATTTCTTTAAACTGCCTCTGAACACAATGAAGCATGAAAATACCAAGGTTTGGTTTTCAGAAAAGAGGAATGTGATAATGAAGGAAAACAAGGTGTTTGTGTAAATGAAAGAAAACCATCAGTGTTATAGAAAGAAGAGAAAAAAACAAGAGGATGTTCCAGAGCAGGTGTACTGGCTCTTCCTCCTTCCCCTCTGTCTTTCTTACATGCTCTCTGGGGACGACAGAGATGTGTTGGCTGATGCATCAGCAGAGTGGGTGGAATGGACCCAAGGAGACAGGCTGGCGCCAGACTGCCTAACAACACTGCACTCTCCCTTACACACCAACACAACTATATGCATACACACACACACACACACACACACACACACACACACACACACACACACACACACACACACACACACACACACACACACACACCACAATCAAATCCACTCCCATCCATACACATTCAGTATGCATCTCAACGCACACATACTGTATAGAACACACACCTTGCTGTATATTGATATCCACTGTCTGCCTGTCACACACAACTAACAAACAGAGAACACAAACTCCAAACAATACACAGCGAGTCTGATAGTCAGTGAACCCTGAATGTCAGTTCTTTAAGTGCAGACTGATTCATGGGAACACTGGATCTGCTGCTTTGGATTAAACGATGCGGCCAGTTATTTTTTTTTACAGAGTTTTCCTTTATTTTATTGAGAAACATTTTGAGAAATAGCAATAAAATACCGCTGGGTCTTTTTAAAAATGGAAGAAAAAAAAAAATCAAGTAATTGGCATCACCATGAGCTAGTCAATGGATAAGTCAATGGACTTGCCCGTTTTCTGTCAATTCAGAAATTTTCTCATGTTTTCTACAGACCGTATGATTTCAGCAATCGTTTAAGATCATCACGAACTGCACTGTGCAGCAAAATGAACTTTGGTAGGAAATGTATGTAGACTGTGCAATGATGACACCTATTCCGATCATGCACGTTAATATAAAAGAATAAAATCATCATCATCTTCATTCTGCGCTATAATTGTGGAAATGTATGTGTATGGAAAAAAGAAGAGGACGAGAAAGGAGGGGAATATATACACAGTCATGGCTAGGGAAAGGAGGTCAACCATTGGTGTCAATTTTGCCAAGGGATCTTAAGGTGCAGGACACGTCGTACAAACAAGACCTCTTTTGTTATTCTTACTGGAATCCCGCTGACTGTTATTCCTTTTAGCTCTCTTTGCCTAAGGATTGTGACATGCTGCGTTCAAACAATATGTCATTTCATGTTTTATTATTATCGGCTAGTCAGTGGACATAGATTGTAGCAGGAAACCCACAGTGAGATGTTTATCCTAAATTTCTGACACAGAAAAGTTTCTTTGCTCACAAGAATGTGACAACAGCCGTTTTGAACCTCTCTTATAGTAGAACCTTTCATTCAGGACCACCCAAAACAGTACAATGTATAGACTATATTTCATCTCTCGTCTTCGTTAATCCGTGACAGTACAAAAACAATGTATAAGATTACATTACAGTGCATTACATTACACCACCATTCAGACTTTTAAAGGCATTGGTTCACATAGAGGGATGTTTAGGTTTTTTGCTATGGCTCTGTCACGTTTCACATTCTAGTGTTGATAATAATGTTATAATAATAATAATAATAGTGTTACTCTCTTCAATTGGAGACTGATCTTTCTCCATTCAATTACTGAGCAACTCTAAAACTAAAGAGAATGGATTTGGACTGTAATTAATATCAACAGTCTACTACAATGGCTCAGGAGCACAGGTTGCATTTAGTCACCCGATCAATGCATACTTTAACATTCAAGTTAAGTCAAGTCAAGTTTATTTCTATAGCGCTTTTCACAACAGCTTTGTCTCAAAGCAGCTTTACAGAAATCAACAGTTAAGGTAAATGGTGTGCATTTATCCCTGATGAGCAGCCATGGTGACTGTGGCAAGGAAAAATTCCCTTAGATGTTATGAGGAAGAAACTTTGAGCACTGGAATGAAAGATTATGAGTAATGTTCTTTCTACAGTCTTATACAGTCATTTGTGGTTTTAAAACTAGGAGCTACTGAGCAACTCATAAAATAGCTCAACATTTGCAATCATCATTGATCCAACACCAACTTCTCCATGCCAGAGCCTTTAATACTCAAAGAGTTCCAATGTCCAGGCTCCACATGAAGTGGAATCCAAATGGCGCTGGTACGTCTCTAGATGGTTTGGGATGTTTGGGGGGTTGGAATCTACTTCTTAAAAGGTCCATAATCTTCATGAGGTGGGATACAACTGGAGCTGTTGCAACCTCAGGATGCCTCGGGATGGGTAAAGAAAGAGAAGCAGTGGAGAGGAATCAGCGTAGCTGCTGTTCATTATATTGACAAACACAAGCTAGTAATGTGATGTGATCAGATGTACTGGAGCACAAGGTTATGATATCTGATGTGTGCCATGTGTAGGACTTGCAACAAATATATGTTTTTTTTATCTGCACTTAAACTGGGTGAGTGTGTCTGAGCCACGAACACTGTCAGGAAGACTATTCCAAAGATTAGGAGCTAAATGTGAGAATGCTCTACCACCTTTAGTGGACTTTGCTATTCTAGGAACTACTAGAAGTCCGGAGTTTTGAGATCTCAGGGAGCGTGATGGATTATAGCGTGTTAGAAGACTGGATGCATGCATGGGAGCTAAACCATTTAGGGCTTTGTTATTAAGTAGCAGTAGTTTGTAGTCGATTCGAAACACAAGTAGCAAGTGTAGGGATGATAAGATCGGGGTTATATGGTCATATTTTCTCGACCTTGTGAGAACTCTGGCTGCTGCATACTGGACTAACAGTAGCTTGTTTATTAATGATGCAGGACAACCACCTAGTAATGAATTACAATAGTATTCAACATTCGGTGCCACCCAGATGTGGATGGGTTCCTTTTTAAGTCTGGCTCCTCTCAAGGGTTCTTCCTCATGCCTCTCAGGGAGATTTTAATATTTTTTTAAATCACCACCAGCTAGTTCCGTAGAGACAATAACAGTACAATTATAAGGAACAAACTTATATATGCTTTTATAACCGCTATATCTCTGTAAAGCTGCTTTGATTAAAAAGTCCACTGTTAAAAGCACTATACAAATAAAAATACATTTCATTGAAAGCTTCTCAGACAATGTGTGTCTTTTATAATTACAATTAATACAAATATATGGGGCTGTTACAGCGTTAACGCAAATTCGTGCAGCATGCTTTTTTGTTTGACCATTTTAATTACAAATATTAATAAATAAATAAATAAATAAATATAAAATAGCCGAAATTAAAAATTTCATCGCAACACACATTTATTCACGACATCCTTTCTTTCTCAGATATGAAAAAACAACTCTTTTTGATTATTTTTAATCAATAAACATTTGTTTTACTGATGCGCCAAGTTTCAAATCAAGCACCAAAATCCGCCATGGTGCACACATCCGGCAATAAAAACCGTCCGTGTGGAAACGTAGCAAAAGTTCAGTTTGGTGTCCTGATGATTTACATAATTTAAAACACCATAATTTCTCTTAAACATTTTACAAGAATATTTTGTATGTTAAGTTTGGTTTTACTCAGGTATGGGCAGTATTTATGATACATGTATTTCAAATCTAAAATAGTATTTTGAAATTAGAATTTGATAGAGTTGATAAAAATGGCTTCATATTTTGTATCAAAATACTTTAGTGTTTTGTATTTTTGTAGTTTTTAAAATATTGTAAAATACTTTGTAAGAATTCTATATGATGACATCATAAACATTCAGCCTCTGATTAGTAAATACTTCAGTAGTAGTAGTTTGCCCAGACTTGTTGAGATCTGAATTGATCCAAAAGGAAGAAGGTGGTGAAGGTAAGAAACGTGCAGCCTGCCAGCTTTCTAATAGGTGTCCAATGATTGATAAATAAAAGATAAAAGTTTGATTGCTGAATATTGTATCCTAATTGAAGCAGCTGTTTAGTAGGATCATGATTTTGCACACCAATGCATGAATGACTGTCTGACACATAATCTATTATCATATTTATATGTAACAATCAAATGATTAACTATTTAGAAACAAGTTGATATGAAAACAGGTGCCATCAGTTGTCTTCCTATGAATGTCTAACCTTCATCTGGCAGATCACAGGGAAATGTATGGGAATATTTGATCTGTTAACTGGTTAAATATGTCAGATTTATTGAGTGACTCGGGCCAGAGAAAAGCTGCTGCTATCAAACACTGTTTACTTAATCAACTGAGCCAGTGTATTGGTGAAGGAACAGATGAAATATGCCTACTGATGGAATATTTGCGTAAAAAAAAATCTCCCTTGTAAAAAATATTTTTAAATAATATTAATATTCATTTTAAATTATTACTACTATGAATAACTATTAGGTTTCCTGGTAGTCTAGTGGTTAGGATGCGGCGCTCTCACCGCTACGGCCTGGGTTCGATCCCCGGTCAGGGAACCAACCCCAGCCGTTATGGTTGCACAAGCCAGTGCCGGTCCCAAGCCCGGAAAATGGGAAAGGTTGTGTTAGGAAGGGCATCCAGCGTAAAAACGTGCCAAATCGACCCCTAATGGGAGAAGCCGAAAGAAAAACAACAACTACTATGAATAAATATTAGTATTTATATACATAATAGTATTTTTTAAATAAAATAACACAGTAGGTTATTTTGATACATGGTGTGGCTGCTGTATTTTGTAGTTTATTTTGATACACTAAAAGTTAAGGTATATATATATATATATATATATATATATATATATATATATATATATATATATATATATATGCAAGCTTAATTAATTTTTGATTTGACAGAAAACCTAGTAGCAGTGAATACGTATATACAATATTGTATAAGTCATCAGTGTGACTAGCATTAGTGATATAGTGTAATATAAAAAGAGAGCAGCAGGGATGATGTCAGCATGATTGTTTTTCTGATCCATGAGTCTCAGTGACTCATTCATGACCATGCTACCCATCTCTAAGGATGTGATGTCAGTGAGAGCATAATGCGATGTAGAGGTCAGAAGGTAGCTAAGTCATAAAGGAAGCGCATGTGGTCTGTGGGTGTGAGTTTCCCTTTAATTTCAGAAGAAAAGGACTCATTACTAAAGAAGGCTAAAGAATTTAACAAACTACTCTTATAGAATCGCAATTCAAGCTTACTGTTTGGAAGCAAAAATGCTGCTTCTAAATCGCATCTAAGATTAAACTGAAGCCATTTCCCACAATCTTTGCATACATGATGCGTCACAGAAGTGTTTGTGTAAACCCTAGTTCTTTTCCAAGCCTTTAGGCAAGTTTTGTATGCATCTGGTAGGGTGTGGTAGTCGCGCTCTCTCTCTCTCTCTCTCTCTCTCTCTCTCTCTCTCTCTTTCTCTCTGTCCCTTGAGGGCATCCCTGCCTGGTGCAGCTTCCCAACCTGTCTGACCAAATACCCTGCGGCACCAGTGCCAGCTGCAGGTTTACACTCCCCCTCAACCTGCCTCTCTCACCTCCTCTCTCTATGTTTGATCGCCTGGTGTATGTAGCCAGACTGGTGTCTCCGGATGCCCAATGGGAGAGTGTGTATGTGTGAAGTAAGGGTGAGAGAGGAGTAAAGGGGTGCTTTGCCTCTCAGACAGCAGATGCTGCCAATTAACTTCCCGGCCACAGGCTCGCAGAGGGACTGGGGAGAGCTGGGGGTGGCTGTGGGGTGCCTGGAGAGCAAGAACAGCACTTATTGAGGTTGACTGCAGTCAGCAGGTCCTGGAAAGACAGACAGTGTTCCCTCTCTGTCTATCCCTGTCTTTTCCTCTCTCACGGCACCTTTTGTTACTACAGAGCCTCTGCAAAAACACATCTCAATTACACCCTGGAAGACAATAGCCCTGGCCAAGCTGCCACTCATGTTATTTCATACAGACAAACAGTTAAAGTTTACTTGCTCAGTGAAACACCCTCAACTTTTGCTCACTACAAAATCACCCAAAGTCCAAAAGTGATTCTTGTACTTATTCTGTCACATTTATAACAAAAGACATTTGCAAACCATACAAAACCAATGGATGACATAATGTTAAAAGGTTACAGGTGTGTATACTGTTTAAATCCTGTAAACATTATAGAGCCTGATGTCCTATGCTGCATGTTGGTACACATTCTACAAAAAACTATTAAGCAAAAGTGCATAAACCATAGAAATGGGAAATGTAACAATATGCACAATGAGCAAATAACCAGAACCCCATAAATCCACTGAATAAATTCATTATGGCTAGATGTTGCTTAAAACAATCGACAATGTTGCCAAGTAAGTGAAACTTCAGAAGTGTCTTTAGAAGAATTTTTAAATGAATTTCTAAAACAAGGCCATATTTAAGATGTGTCACATATATCTGGCAACCCTGGTCACAGTTCATACATGACTAGCACACATCTGACAAAAAAATTCAACACAATGAACTCAACACTGCAAATTTCCAGAATTGTATTTGACCTGCAGTTTAGAAAAACTCTTTACACACTGTCTTCATGATGATAAAACCGACCGAGAATACGACGGCACGTCGGCTGTATTCATCCTTTTCATCCGATTGGACTCCTTTTGCCTCTAAAAAGCTAGCATTTAAATACCAGATTTAATCTTTACTATGGTTTGTTCCATACTGTCATGTTCTGTAATGCGTTCATATTTCTGCATATTACCTGTTGCTGATAAAACATGTCACTGCATTTCAAAAAAAGCACTAATTTGAACACAAACAGATAAAAATGCGAACTTTAAAGAATCCTGGCAGCGCTCTCTCACGGGGCGCGCTCCGATTGAGATTTCGTTTAGAGCAAAGCAGCAGGAGGAGGATGTTCTTGTTGTGTGCTCTTTAATTTCCGTTGGTGAGATTAAAATGGTGCCTCTCTCTCTCTCTCTCTCTCTCTCTCACTTTCTCTCTCATCCCTCTATCAGAGAAGTGACAGATAACTGCTCACAGGGGAGATAGGCAACTTTTGCTGTGGATTAAGCGAGGGAGAGGGGGGAAAAAAACGAGAGGAAGTGATAATCGTAGCATTATGCAGCAAAGGTAAATCATTCAAGATGCCAGAGTCGCAGAATGCTATTTAAACCTATAGCATTTCCATACGTAGACTGGCACTGATTCCCCACACGCTGCACACATGTGCATGTGAGTGATGGCTGCTGACTGTGTATCCAACACACTGGCAGTAAAGCACTCACAGTCCCTGCAGGCAGCTAAGTCATGTTTGCAATGTGAACACGGCTGGAGGTGTTGGAATCGCAGCCGTATGGAATTGCAACGACTTCAAATAGTATGCTGACAACGTCGTGGAAAACCCATGGAACGTAAACACTTTTCTGCAGTGGCACATTAAAATAAAAAGCTTATATTGTAGCACTCAGAACAAAAAGTAATTCGAGCGAATCTGTTTAATGATGTATTCCCTAATGGTATTATTTAATTTTTCTTCTTGGATTTCAGACTGGATCTTTTTTTTTTCCACGGGAAAAAAAAAAAAAAACGCTTTCAACATTTTGCTTCTAAAATTTATTAATGTAATAGTTCACTCTGAAACTGTGACACAACAGCAATGCAAATGTTCATGCAAAAAAAAAAATAATTCCTTCATATAGTTAATTGCAAATCAGTAGCATTGTTTAGCCTTTTACAACATTCTCATTAACTATACATGATCCCTCATCTTCAGAAGTGGTGCAGTTGGCTAATAGAGCTACACACACACACACACACCACACACACACACACACACACACACACACACACACACACACACACACACACACACACACACACACACACCCACACCACACACACACACACACACACACACACACACACACACACACACACACACACACACACACACACAGGATTACTAATGCACTCTGACATTTTTTCTCTTTCTGGCAAAACAAACAACAAAAGAGCTTGAATGATAGTTAACCCTCCGTGTCATTTAACATCCCAGTGAAACCGAGCCTCATCATTAAAAGCACATGCAACCATTTTTATTTCATACATAGCCACGCCCACTCTCTCCACACTATCCGTCACAGTCATTGACTCTTACCCGAACAGGGCCCTATTTCAAATTATCAATCCAAACCGAACAGAAATCAAAATGATCCCCTCAGAGACAAGTGTGTCTCTGAGAATCATGAAAAGCAATATGCACACCTTTTTTACTTTGTCCTAATAAAGGAAACAGAGGAGACCGGGTGACCTTTATCTTTTCTCTATTTACATGTTCATTGGCGTTTCAGTCGACCAAACGGCAAAAAAATTATTTGAGATATGTGACATCAGTCCAAATAGAAATCTAAACAGGATCAATGCTGTGTGCATAAAGATAAGTGAAAAGCATTGCCTCGAGAGTCAGCGTCGCCTATATTCATTACGAACGAGGCACATTTCTGCACAAAGCTCGAAGGTCCGTTCTCATTTCTCATTCCTTTGCGTTCCACCTGTGGCCAGACGCGATTCGGCTCCAAACGATATGAAATGACGAAGCTATTTGTTCCTCTTTCACACTCGGCTGCTCTGCCTCTGTCTGAAGCGCGCACACATTACTCTGGCAGGAAATCGCATTCAGCCGGTACAGAGATAACACATAATGCAAAAAAAAAAAAAAAAAGCCTCACAGCCTGGCCGTGTCCTCTACCGTGTTATCCCTTCATCCTGACACTCTCTCGCTTTGCGCCCCCCCCCTTACCAACCCACCCACATCTCTCATTTCCTCTCTGGAACAAAGGAACAGGACCTGCAAAAATGAATAATGAAAGATTGGCATCCATGTTTTATGAAGTTGCTGCTGAATTATTTTGAAGGTGAGAGAGGATTAATGAAAATATCACTTATTTATTTGTGTCTAGAGGAGATGGAGAGATTGATACTGTGAGTAAGTGTATTCCGAGGTGGACTTCAGGCTACAGCAGCCACATGTGGCCTTTCCAGTGCCGAATGAAGTGTTTTATTCAGCCGGCTATATTTTAATGGCCTTGTGCATGCTTCACATACATCAAGCATGAGTAAAGACAAAAATATATATTTAAATGTGAATGTGAATAATGTCAAGCTTGTAGGACGCTAATGAAATATTTTTAGATAGGAAAAATGGCGACTATTGTAAAAATCTAAAATTAGTCATCACGCACACACACACACTCACCCACATACACAAACGTACATACTAGCCTGGTTTTGTAATATACCACTTACACAAGTATATCCTAAATATTATTTGTATTAAAAAAAGATGTACAGTGCAACCTCGATACTCACGGGGGTTACGTTCTATGAGCCTTCGCAACTAACAAAAAATCATGAGGTTTTGACTCTCCTTTTTATGGTTCCTTTTTCAAGGGGAATTGTACATGTACTGTACTGTAAACTCAACAAAAATTGTGAATTACTTGTCATAAATGTTTTATTTACTACTTTAAATATGCAATATATAAAATATATACATAATACAATAATAAAATAGTGTTTCAAACATTTTTATGTAATTTATTAGTACAAATTCTGAAATTTGACTCCGAACCTTCAAAACACTCGCGACTTCTCGCAAACTATTGGATTTTTGGCGAGTTACTCTTAGTCCGGTTCCAAAAGAAAAATCGCGAACTATCGAGGTTGCGAGTATCGAGATTCCACTGTATTTCAGTCTAACAAATCTTCATTACACAAATATGTCTTAATGGATCACAAAACATTTTTAAAAACACTAAGCGTCGTAAAAAAAGAAAGATTTTATAAAGTTCGTTTTCAAATGACAGCAACGTGTGTCATCATAATATCATAGCTGTACGGATCAAATGAAAAGCAATGGTCGGATTTTGCTTAGCGCGAGACACGGTGTGTGCAAAGTGTGTACCACGTGTACCACACAAACACATATGCCTCTAATAGGCCTTATTATTGTTTTACATATACGATCACAATAAGCCCACTGTATATTAGCATGCTCAGCATTAGAAACCCCTGGTCTACTGTGTTTTTGCCAGTATCCCTTTACATTCTTTTCTCTGCGATAACAGCGCCACCATCCTTCACTGTCTGTTTAATGCTCCTCAGCCTGTGTTCAGTGACTTTCATTTCCACCTCGAGTGGCTCCATGGCTAAAGGCCCAGGAGATCTGCTCCAGCCTGCTGTATACCCCTGCATTGCTGCTACGCACACAGCCGGAGCTCTCACTGCAGCTTAGTGCTCAGTCTGCCACAAACACCACTGCAGAGTGGAACAGCATGAAACGGGAAGTTTATGAGCACAATTCCTCAGAAGTCACAGAAATATACCCTGGCCTGGCGTGGTGGCTTTTCATTCCATTTGCTGCTTGTCGCTTGCCGCTCACTCTCTATATAGGTGTATATAAACTATTTCATGCACTGGTGTGTATGTGGTGGTGGTATTAATGGTGGTGGTGGTGGTGTGTGTTGGGGGGGTTTGCTTACATTTGTGCACATATAAGTTTCAAGTGTCAAGAGTGAGTATGTGAGAGATTGATGCAGTGGTGATCGTGGCGTGATTGAAACCCAGTGCCCCATAAACCTGTCAGCCCTGGGTCAGGCTGAGCACCTGTCACCCGTCCCCCTCACTCCTCCCTGTACCATACAAATAGGAAAATGAAAGGATTTGTGTCTGTGGCCTTGAGAGGCCACTGCTAAATCACAGAGTGACAGAAACTCTAAACAAGATCGAATGCACAAACACACTTGCATGGGCAAACGCATGCAAACAATCAGTGCATTTTTAAAACTATTCAAACTAAATGCATAAAATATGAGCTATTTAAACAATTTTTGCATATGTTTTTTAAAACAGGAACCGATGTGGCTTCGTTTGTTGTGTAGAAATTCTTTATAGAGTGAAATCCTTTTTACCGGGTGTAGAGTGTGACTGCCATTTAGTTTTGCGATGGGACATTGTGTCTTGGCATCTTTTGTTTAATTTCTGTGTGGGGATGTTTGCTACTGGTGTGAACAATATATTCCTATTTTGTCTTTTATGCTATGGTGCCACTTACACATCTCACCCATGTATACAACATTTTATTTTCATTCACGCTCTTGGCTATAGTCTGAGCTTAGACCAAGCTGTAACACAAAACAGTTGAAGATTCATGGTTTTTCCTTCAATAAAAAAATGGATCTGTACCATAATCATACCATACGTGCCTTTATTGCTCAGTACCAAATGCACAGCAAGTCTATATGGGTAATAGCAGACGTTATAAAAAAAACACAATGTCAGAAATAATACAGATCACTGATTAGTCAAACCCAACAATCACAAAATTGTCATAAATCACCACCAATAAGTCCCTCTGAAAGAATTCTTCTATTGTTGGATTTCACATTGAATCCTCTCCTAAAGAGGCAAGCTGCAGAACCCCATAAGGTTTAATGGAATTAAAATTGGCAAATTAGTCAAATGTCTCATTAGTTTTTGTGTGAAAAACATGTTAAAATAAATACAGAGTAAACGGTAAATCGGGCCTTGGTGCTCATTGTTGCTATTCTTAGTGATTAATAATACATAAATCTAACATAACATCACATGGCAAATGATGTCGCTATCCTAAATTCGCCAGAAAACTCGAGAGAACAATTAGAGTAGGAACATTTATGGATTAGTATCAGTACAAGCACAATTAATAGACAGAGCACTCTGTTTTGATGTCTCTGGTTTTCTCTCGTTTTTTTTTTTTTAGAGTTCAGGACCATGGACAGCCTCAAAAGCCTGGCTGCTCCACTGGATTCACATAACCACGTGCTGTTTTTACACTTTAAAAAAATCCTAAATCTAAAACTGACAGCAAAAAAGTGCTCAATAAAAGTTATCCATTTACAATTTGCACTCTCTCATCTTTTTATCATCTTTAGAAATCTGGTTGCAGTGCTGTTACACTCCTCTCAACACCTCTGCTCTCTCTAGCACTCTCCTCAAACTAATGTAGTACTGGGTGACTCTCCCTTTTGTGAGTACAGAAGAGCAGTTCTTAGACTGACTCCACTCTGCTTTCATTTCTCTTTGAGTTTCAGTTGCCCCTTCTCCCTCCCTCTGAGCTACACACACGTGCACACACACACACACACACACACACACACACACACACACACACACACACACACACACACACACACACATATATACACATAAGCAGGCAGTGGTGGCACTTGGAGGTTCTCCCCTTCTGGGCTGTACTCCATTTTATTTGTGATTTGAAGTGACCTTTCCAATTCAGCTGCAGGTCCTCCTCTTATGATTTATGTGGCCCAACAAAGAACGGTGTGGCAAATTTAAGTGTGAAAAAGAAAGGGCAAGAAAGAGAGAAAGTGCATGAGTGTGAGAATGAGAGTGAGTGGGCAAAAAAGGTAAGTGATAGGAAATATATATATATATATATATATATATATATATATATATATATATATATATATATATATATATATATATATATATATATATATATATATATAGAGAGAGAGAGAGAGAGAGAGAGAGAGAGAGAGAGAGAGCAGTGAGAAGCACTTAAATGCTGAGAAGCAACACTTGTGGTAGCTGTGTGTATGTATGCGTGCTTTATATAGCCACACCTCACCCACAGAGGAAATCTGATTAAACTCCATTCCTTGCATTAGATGCACTCAGATCTTAGAGGCAACAAAAGACAACAATGTCAATAAACACCATTACACACACACACTCTTGCTTTAAAACATTGCTCATCAAAGAGCTGTTTGGGTTAAGCTGATGATGACTTTCTGAAGCGAACCTTTTGTTGAACACTTGTCAGATTTAATATGAGAAATATGCCAAATTCAAGCAAATTCTTTTCTCCTCTTCTTGAGTTAGGACCAGTGCTTTTAACCCCTGTATACCATGATAAGTCATCTGCCAATCTCAATTTCTCATATATACCCTCTACATCGAGCCTTTGTTAATATCTATATCCAAACAGACACATCCACAATAATTCTGATGTCAACTGACATCTGTATTACCGGCACTTAAACCAATCTGGCATAACATTATGACCACATGAATGATATTGTGTTGGTCCCCCCTTTGCTGTAAAAATTGTTCTGACGGTCAAGTATTAACAGTTTTAACTTCTTTAGTAATTTGAGCTACAGGAGCTCGTCTGTTGGATCGGACCACAAAGGCCAGCCTTTGGTCTCAATGTGCTTCAAAGAGCCTCGGTCGCGCATGACCCTGTCACTGGTTCATCACTTTTTCTTCCTTAGACCACTTGAGGTAGATACTGAACACTGCAGACCAGGAACACAGCACAAGATCTGCAGTTCTGAAGATGTTCTGACCCAGTCGTCTAGCCATCATCAGTCATCAAACTCAAACTCAAATCCTTACACTTGCCCATTTTTCCTGTTTCTAATACATCAACTTTGAGAAAAAAAAAATGTTGGTGCCTAATACATGCGACACACTAACAGGTGCCATGATGAAGAGATAATCGGTGTTATACACTTTACCGTTCAAAATGGTATAATGTCATTATGTTATGCCTAATCAGTGAATGTGTGGGTCTTACCAATAAAAAGTGATCGATAGACTAACAGCTGTGAAGACAATTTGTTAATAATATAAATAGATTGCGTTATTACCAGTGAGTGAACTGAGATTGCCGTATTTCTCACCTCATTGAACTATTTTATCCGAGTTGGGAACATGAGATGGTGCAGCCCCCACCCCACCCAACCCCCAAAATGGGCACTGATTCAACTTCCCGTCACACCTGAGAGCGGGAAACAGCAGCACCGCTTCGTGCCAACCTAAATATTACCCTCCACGGGTTCTGCGCTAAAGGCCGGTAAGACAAATGACACTCATTCCCGGACCAAGCATTTAATCACAGCCTCTTATAATTAATGCTACACTCCATTGCCCAAACAAATATCTTTGTCAAGGTGCTTGTTGCTGTACAAGTCCTTCTCCTGTTCTCAAAGGCACGATAGCAGTGATGCTATAATTGCCTCTGTCCTGAAGACTCCACATGTACGGGGCACCAATTCATCCTGAAAAGACCTCGCTGCCATCCAACAAGTCCATAAAATATTTTATCACTCTGTCATTGGCTAAACTTTAATAAAGCCCGCGACCTTGTGGGAATGCACCAGGGAGAAATTAGGTTTTGTCGTACTGTCGGCAGATGCGGCTCACTACCGTGCAGGGGTTCTTATCGCAGCCCTATTTAATTACCTGCTTTAATTTGAACTGTTTTTAAAATGACCCCCACACCAGCACAAGACAGGCTGGTTTAATTAAACAAATGAATTCTGTGCTTATCTAATGAGATCAAAGCGCTCATTTGTCACAGTTATAGTTAAGAATGCTGATAATATTATCGGTGGACCTCAAACTGGGTTTTACCGCACAGGAGGACTAGTGATCTAATCTCGCCTTTTTGCCGTGATGTTCATCGGCATATCAAGGAATATGATATCAGATTAGGAGCAAAAGACAAATTAGCTCGCTCGTGTATAACCAATTTTGTGCCATTTCGCATTCTTCTGAGACGTGCCACACTACATCACATGAGACACGTAAATAAAATTCATATTCATAAAAAAAAAAAAAAGTACACACACACACACACACACACACACACACACACTAACACACACACACACACACACACACACGAGCACACAGTGACTGATATGTAAGACCGAAAGATAGAATGTTCAGATGGCAACACATTTCAGTAAATAACAATTAACTAATAACTATCATATTTGCCTCCACACAAATGAATCTTATGGTGCTTATGGAATATAGTTCACTCATCGGACCTTTCCAAGTCCAGAAAATGGCAGAAGAATACATACCGAATACATACATGATATACAGCAGTATGCTGTCACCTTTACTTCTCCTTTTCTTCACACCATTAGACCGTGCAGCATTAAGAACCCAGCCACACACCAGGGTTACACAGGTACTTCCATAATCATAGCACAAAGGGCATAAACAGTAGGGTAGTGACATAGGAAAGTCAGTGTATCTGTATGCATTTAGTGCATCAAATATCCATATCTGTATTTATATTCATAGTTGCACACGGCCTAATTCAGAAGCCTATTACTATAAAATGTGGAAAACCCTGTGGTGGAAATGCCATCATTGTTAGCATGGTGTGTAAAGTCTGGCTCTGACACTTCCTCAACCTCAGCTACATCACTCAAGATCATAAGTGGTCTCAACTAAGGAGACATGTGACTGTTTTGTTTGTCCCTAGATTTCAGTAATGTTTAGTTTCTTTACTAAAATAAACAAAAAACGAGGTTCGTTTAAACCATCCTGAACTTGATGCGGCAGTTATGAATGCAGGTACGCCATAAATGCTCTGCGCTGCTCTGCTTGTCTTTATATCCGACCACTTGCTCATACTTGCCTGCATATAATAGTGCTTTCTTCTCACACAACCTTTTTTTTTTGTTGCATCCTATGGGATCCTTTTCCGAAGTGCACCCCTACCCTCATCCAGCTACATCATCAAAAATTAATAGTCTGCTTTCTATTTGTATCTGTTTAGGAAACATTATCTATTCGCTGTGAATAATGCATTCGTATTTGGTTACATTCCTGAAAACAGGCAGCAAGGTCAAAACCTGTATCACAATCTAGGAAAGTCAAACAAGGAAGCTTGGGAAATGGAACATAATCGAAACATACAGTAGGAAGCATGAGAGTCAATCAAGGCAAACGGATATAGACACGAGTCTGAGTAAGTCCATAAACAACAACCAGTTGGAGGTAATACCGAGCAGAAGGTGTTGATGCAGATGAGGGTCATCTGGACTGGTGAACAAGCCAGTGTAACATCTCCAAGGGCATAGACGCTCTGGGTGATCCAAACCAAAAATAACTGAAAACTACAGAGGACTTTGGGAGAACACTCGAAAGCATCCATTTTCACAAACATTTCAAACTAAAGTGTTGCAAAACAGCTGGTTCAAATCTTTTCAAATAGCTATTATTAAAGGGAGCAACTGATACTTTGTTCCTATAAATATTTAACAGCAAAGAAGTCTGAACGTGGCATTTCCGTAACTGAGATGCCACTATGCTAAAAAAAAAAACAGGGACAAATAAAGAAGGGCAGCCAAAGAACTTGGTCAACTTTCTTTTGAATATCGGTTCCGAACTGTAGTTTTGTAATAATGCGGCACGGCAGACAATTCGTCTGTTAAATGGTTTCTTTAGTGATTGAGATTTGTGTTTTATGTTTAAATACTCTTTTTAAACACAGCATCTGTGTAACCATTGATTTTTCCTCTGAGCAATTACTGCAGCCATGTTTGCACTGGGAAAAAAAAGGTTTTCTAATGGCCGTTTAGTACTAGCACAATGAAAAAGTTGAGAATTAACAGCGCATTGTTCAGTTCACTTCACCTTACATTTCGATTTGATTAAATTGATTATTTTGGCTATTACACTGGACACATTGATCAATAAAGACAAAGCTAAACATTTTACTTACATGTTTGGAAAAATATTCAAAATCCAATACGTAATTTTGCAACTTCTAATTCGAGCATTCTGTCTGTTAGATCAAATATGTCTATATTAAAGTGAAATTGAATGTAGATAATATAGATTCATTTTACGTGAGGGTAAAATTTTAAAGGCGTTATAAGGGGCAGGTACAGTGTGATTTGCGATACTCAAAGAACGGTTAATTATGAAGAGATTTATGCAGTGAATAAATTTGAAAGCATTATGTCTGGTTTGCAAAGTCAGTTGCTGTTTTAAAGGAATAAAATATTCGCTGTTGTTATAAAACAAAGCATCCTTCAGTCTTCTCAAAGTGTTTGGCAGCAAGAACATTTACTTCCATGAAACATTTACTTTTGGTCCATGGCCCTCGATTAAATTTAATCTTTGGCCCTTTATAGGAAAAGGTTTGGGCACCTTGACTGGGCAAACTTGACTGGAGTCCACCTGTGACGAATCTAAATGACTTGAAACACCCCTACACACTACCCCTGGAAGTGGGGGGAATGGTGTCTTAAAATGTTGGACTACTTATCAGAAGGTCATGAATTCAAATCCAGACAACAATAATCTACCACAGCTGGCCAAGGCTCTTAATCCTATTTGTTAAGAATCATCTAACCTTATACATGAGACTATAACCACTGCAAAATGCTGTAAATCTATATGTATAGTGTAGAGTAAAAAATATAATGCATGAGTAAAAAATTACAAATGCAGAGAACTCTCTATAACCCTCTGCAAATCAAACTATGGTGGCACATCTGGACAAAGTTATTTAAAAAGTGTTGAATGTCCCCAAGAGAACATCATTGTGAGTTGAGAAATACAATAACTTTTCCTAGAACCAACCCAATAGCCACTTTAAGAGAACTCCAGAAATCCTCCATAAAGAATGGAGAACCTGCTAGATGTATAAACATCTTAGAAATACTCCATCACAAGAAACAGAAGCCACTCTGAAGTAAAAGCATATATTAGCACTTCTATAACTCAGAGCATAAGGAAAAACATTTGCTGGCCTGGCAAGACTAAAATTTAACCCTTTGAACTGCATTCCAGATGCTACATCTGGCAAAAACAAGACAAATGCAATCAGTCTGTCTAAAAATCTCTAAACCCTTGCTAGCTAAGTGTGCTTCTCTCATGATGCTTTAATCCAGTTGTTGGCTAGTTACTTTAATTTGCAGCAAAATGGACGTGTGCGCTTACACACTTTACACAGATAACAGACTCATGTTTTTAAAAAAATGCAATCACCTCATTAAAAGACATTCATAAAAATAAATTTAATCAGCAGAACAAAATGTCGTGAATTAATCAGAAATTATTCTCCCAATAATGTTAGCATGAGCAAAGATCAGCCAAGTAAACAGAGAGTGAGGCTCATGTTTAAATGCCATTAGCGATGTTTACCTCAGGTAATGAAATCATGAATGCATGATGCTGAAATTCAAAGTGAGAACTTATTATATAAACAACAGTGTCCATTCTTAAATACATTAGATTACAAATGTAAAGCTAAGCATGGCATCTTTCAGTGAACTTGGAATAAAATCTTTAAATGATAGCTTTCCGTTTCGGTCTTTACATTCAGTAACTTTACATTATTTGGTAAAGCCTGTAGTTTCCTAAAACTTCAACACTACATGGACAAAAGATTCTGTAAACCTGACCATTAGAGTTGTATGTAGTTTTTGACCATCCCATTCCATGTTCAGGTTCAGGTTCCATGTTCGATTTTGGAGTGTGGTTATTAAGATTTGTGCTCAATCAGCCACAAGAGTGGTAGTAAAGTCAGGTACTGATGTAGGGTGAGGAGGCCTGGGGTGCAGTCAGCATTCCAATTCATCCCAAAGAGTGTTCAAGGTTGGAGGGTTGAGGTCAGAGCTCTGTAGCAGGCCACTCAAGATTTTCCACTCCAACCCATGCAAACCATATCATCATGGAGCTCTCTTTATGCACAGCATTGTCATGCTGGAACAGATTGAAGTCTCTGTTTAAGCGAAGGGAAAACTTCAGATAACCCAGGTTTGTGTCAGATGGTGTCATATCATCCTGTGTCTGATTATTTTCCTACAACCGAACACCCTGTCATGTTTTATTCCTGACATATCACCCAGCCCAAACTTCTACCCACCATCCACCGTTTCTCTCTCTCTCTTTCCGTCTCTCTCTCTCTGTCCTTCTTGCTCTCACTCTGTTGTTATGTCACGCTTATGACAGGTCACATGAGTAGTCCCTCATTTTCCTGCCTGTGCAGTTCAGTGCCTTCTTGTCTCTGATGGATGTGGTGTTGCCGTCGAGCCCCCTGCCAAGCTCAGCGCCCATGTGTGTGATGTCATAGCCAGAGGGGATCCGCTCTTCTCTCCTCTCGTGTGTCTGACAGCTCTTCAGCTCGGCCGTGTGAGCGTGCGCTTGTGTGTGGGAGCTCTTTTTATTTGGGGCGAGGGGCCCTGCGAGTGAGCTGTTCAGCTTTAACAGGTTCTCATTTGTCAGTGGCTGTCAGGGCTGCAGCTGTCTCTATCTGGGAGAGGAGCTGTACGCCGTCCATGTGTTCAGCCTGCTGAATCCTGGAGAGACTTCACTCCCACCCTCAGGCTTTCTGAAGAGGACACAGAGTGTTCAGTCACACGGATCTCTCACTCTTTTCCTCTTTCTTTCATTCTAGCCCCCCCTCCCCCAAACTCCATCTCTCCTCCTGTCTCGGTGCCAGCTCATTAAGGCTTCTGATCAGGTGTAAAACATCTCGCGTGTGCAATTGAGCACAGGTATTATTTGTCATGCTGCTGTCGTTGTTGTGTCCTCGGCTGTTGTAGCGGATTATAAACACAACTTTGTTCAACAGACTGGAGACTCTCATCTCCGATCTCCCTATCTGCCTATGGAAACAGCGTGATGAGAGCGAACCGTAATACTATTGCATGTGTAGAGAAGCACCTTCAATTCATGTTTTCTTTTGAGCGTCGTCATACAATCATAAATTTTCCTTATTACGAAACAAAAGACGATGTGCCGCTAAGCCTAATAATGCATCTGTGATCCTGTACTATAAATGATAAGTATATACAGTATATTATGTGTGGCTAGCAACAGGCAGATGGGATGCGGTGCATTTTTTGAGCAAATGTAGACCTCCTGATGCAGGCGATTCGAAGATGAAAGAAAACGGTAATGTGTGGGTAGTTTGATGCTAATTTGTTACTAGTCTACACTGTGCTGAGCACACTGCAAAACATGCTAGCTTGAAGCAGGAGGGGTGGCCATTAAGAGGCTATTTTCCCTCTGTGCATCTCTGTCTTCTCTCGCTTTGTTGTCATTCCCAATCCCATAAGCCAGTCCATCCCTGCTTCCACTGCTTTATGGCCGTCGCAAATCCGCTGCAAACCACAGTTCATGATTTGCTCTTTGTCGCATTGAGCCGATGTCTCCTATCGCGCTTCCCAGTTATGAATATAGACAGCTCGTCGAAAGCCCTAACGTGCACTGTTGCACAACATATGCTATATAGGTCTCGATAAGCAAGAGAGAGAACGAAGCTGACTTGACGAGTACACTCCTCTTTCTATCATATAGGGGTGTGAATATATTCAGTGGCAAATTTACAGTGTGAAACTTTCCATTTTTTCTTTCTTTTGAAGAGCACTCAATGGATTTGAAGAAAAAGAAGCAGAGGTGAATTCGGAAGAGCTGGTGAGATTTTACTCACTCTAGCAAGCTAACCAGACCCATTTGTATGCAGCTCTAGACAAATTTGTAGGCACGCGGTTGTGTCTTTGGATGTGGTAGCATTCAATATTTCTTCCCGCATGTCTTTTTATGGAACTAAAATCTTACAGCTACTTCTAATTTACTAATAAAAGGCATGCTATAGTTTTAATCAATTATTTTACAACAGAAAAAAACAAGCAATTTACTAATGAGTCTCTGATTTTTTTTCTTACTTTTAAATGAACCAAAAGCACTAGACTCTAGACACTAGAGACTCCTATAAATGTTCAATAAACGATAAAAAGCTCCTTCCAGGAAACTTCACCATATCAACGATTACTACTTTACATGGCTTGGAGAGGAAGATCTTGAGTGGCCTGCTATAGAGCTCTGATCGCATCACAGTAGGGAGTCTAAGGTGTAAATAAATCAACCCTATATACAGTATACACACACACACACACACACATATACAGTATATACACACACTATATATACAAACTCGATTCCAAAAAAGTTGGGACACTGTACAAATTGTGAATAAAAACAGAATGGAATGATGTGGAAGTTTCAAATTTTAATATTTTATTAACAATACAACATAAATAACATATCAAATGTTTAAGTGAGAAAATTTATCATTTTAAGTGAAAACTAAGTGGATTTTTAATTTCATGGCATCAACACATCTCAAAAAAGTTGGGACAAGGCCATGTTTACCACTGTGTGGCATTCCCTCTTCTTTTTATAACAGTCTGCAAATGTCTGGGGACTGAGGAGACAAATTGCTCAAGTTTAGGAATAGGAATGTTGTCCCATTCTTGTCTAATACAGGCTTCTGGTTGCTCAACTGTTTTAGGTCTTCTTTGTCGCATCTTCCTCTTTATGATGCGCCAAATGTTTTCTATGTGTGAAAGCTTCCTGTGACGTAGCTTCCTGTGTTTGACTTGTTTGCCGCGAGTTACGTGTTTGTATCTCTCTCGCGTCTTTCAAACAAACTTTGCTATCTATCCATCCGTTTTTCCTCTTTTAATAATTCTTAATTGTTTTTGTCTTCCTGACTTGTGCCTGTAGTTAGTTAACTCGACTATAACTAGTGTTGTTTATATTTATTTTCTCTCACTCACATCTCTGTATAATAAATCTGTTCGTGACGATAAGCACTATGCCGGTTGTTTGTCTGCATTCGAGCACAGGTGAGGACTCGTTCGAGTTGCAAACGGTGGCGTTGGAGATGGAGGCATTGGAGAAACAGATTCGCGAGCTGCATGTAAAGCATGACCGGCTGCGAGAGCGGAAAGCGGCGCTGGAAACATCCCGGGCGGACGCGCACTCATCCCAGGTAAACTCCCGGGTTGAACCTAACGCTCCCAGCACATCAACTCCGCGTGCTTCTATGCCCAGGCCCAGCGCACCTACAACTCCGGCACCGGTGCAACATGGACCCTGGATGCGGCCGCGGCGGAAGAGACAAGCCAAGCCCCGATCGAGGACGTCTCCACCTCCACCACCGGCCTTCGAGATCTCGACCGAGAACCGCTTCGTCCCCCTCCGCGAGACGGAACGCGACACTGTTATTCTCGGAGATTCCATCGTCCGGCATGTCCGCGCTACCCGAGCTAAAGGTAAGGTGCACACTCGCTGTTTTCCTGGTGCTCGTGTTCTGGATGTCGCTGCGCAGGTACCCGCGATCCTGAACGAGAACTTCGGAGCGGTTGTTCTCCATGCCGGATCAAACGACACCAGGCTGCGGCAAACGGAGATCTTAAAGAGGGACTTCAGGATCCTGGTGGAGACGGTACGCAGCACATCACCCACAACGAGGATCATTGTGTCAGGACCTCTTCCCACTTACCAGCGAGGGGCTGAGAAGTTTAGTAGACTTTTAGCTCTAAATGAATGGTTACAGTCATGGTGTCGAGAACATAAACTTCTTTGTTAATAACTGGAACTGTTTCTGGGAGCGTCCTAGGTTCTTCCGCCCTGATGGCCTGCACCCCAGCAGAGTTGGAGCAGCAGTGCTATCAGATAACATCTCTAGGATACTTCACACCATCTGACTGGTAAGACATCAAGAAATCTTCAACTATAAGAACACGCATACTACAGACCAAATAGTTACAAGTTCACACACAACCCAGTTTATAGAAACCGTATCTATTCCTCGGGTAGTAAAACCAAGAATTACATACACAAGATCCAGAAATAATCTTATCTCCTAAATCTCCATTTATAGTGCTTCTCTTAATGTTAGTCAGAGATTAGGATTCAGCTTTAAATCATTTGAAGTGCTCGTTCTTAAAATTGCACTTTCAGAGATGCATAGAAAACTCGCTCTGGTCACCGTGTACAGACCCCCAGGACCCTACGCTGATTTTCTTCATGAGTTTGCTTGTTTTCTCTCAGACCTCTTGATCAGTTTTGATAAAGTGCTGCTTGTAGGAGATTTTAATATTCATGTAGATGATGCAAACGATGCCCTAGGATTATCATTTGTCGATTTACTAAACTCTTTTGGAGTTAAACAAAACGTCACCAGACCAACCCACCGTTTTAACCACACACTAGACTTAATAATATCCTACGGAGCAGACGTCACTGATATAGATATTTTACCCCAGAGTGATGACATCACAGACCATTATCTCCTACTGTACACACTACCGGTAGAGCGGATTAACCGTGTTTCACCACGGTATCGACTTGGTAGGACTATTATTCCAACCACTAAGGACAGATTCATAAATAACCTGCCTGATTTATCTTAGTTTCACATTAAACCCATAACTGCTGATCATCTTGATGAGATGGCGAACAACATAGACCTTATCCTCACTAGCACTTTAGACACTGTTGCCCCCATCCGGTTAAAAAAGGTTCGAGAACAAGCACCTGCACCTTGGTATAATAGTCATACGCATGCCCTAAAGAGAACAACACGTAATCTGGAGAGAAAATGGAGGAAAACTAAATTGGAGGTATTTAGAATTGCGTATAAAGACAGTATGCTTAGCTACAGACAGGCGCTAAAAGCTGCTAGAGCTAAACACCTGAGCAAACTCATAGAAAATAACAAAAACAACCCCAGGTTCCTTTTCAGTACAGTCGCTAAATTAACAACAAATCAGGGATCTGAAAAATGTGTTCCATCACAGTTTAGTAGTGAAGACTTTATGAATTTCTGCACTGAAAAAATAGATAACATTAGAAAAACAATTGTGGCAGTTCAACCTCTGACAGCATCTCCCGACACAATCGTACTTACAACCCCACAACTACACTGTTTTACATGTATAGGACAGGAAGAGCTGTATGATGCTATTATGAAAGCTAAATTAACAACATGTCAGTTAGATCCAATTCCCACTAAACTACTGAAGGAAGTGTTATATACAGCTGGTGAGCCTCTTCTCAATATTATTAACTCCTCACTATCGTTAGGTCATGTCCCTAAATCCCTCAAGTTAGCAGTTATTAAGCCCCTCATTAAAAAACCTAATCTGGATCCAAGCACGCTATCGAATTACAGACCAATTTCAAATCTCCTATTTATGTCTAAGATTTTAGAAAAGATTGTCGCTGCCCAGTTATGTAACCACTTGCAGGAGAACAATATCTTTGAAGAGTTTCAGTCAGGTTTTAGGCCCCATCATAGCACAGAAACTGCTCTAGTTAAAATCACTAACGACCTGTTTTTAGCTTCAGACCAAGGCTACATCTCCCTATTAGTTTTACTAGATCTTAGTGCTGCGTTCGACACTATAGATCATGATCTTCTCCTCGATCGCTTACAGAATTACATCGGTATTCAGGGACAGGCATTAAGCTGGTTTAAATCCTACCTGTCCAATCGTTACCATTTTGTAGATTTAAATGGAGAGCTATCCAGGATAATGCTAGTAAATTATGGCGTGCCACAAGGGTCAGTTCTAGGACCCCTGCTTTTTACAATATACATGCTTCCATTAGGAAATATTATTAGAAGGCATGGAATTAGCTTCCATTGTTATGCTGATGATACCCAGCTATATATTTCATCCAAACCAGGCGATACAGCTCAATTAGCTCGCATAACTGAGTGTGTTGAAGAAATAAGAGATTGGATGACCCATAACTTTCTGCTATTTAATTCTGATAAAACGGAGATTTTGCTCATCGGCCCAAAAAATAGTACACAGAAGCTCCAGCATCTCAGCCTGCATTTAGACGGTTGTTCTGTAACTACTAGTTCAACGGTAAGAGACCTGGGAGTTATTTTAGACAGCAACTTATCTTTCAAAAATCACATCAATCAAGTTACAAAAACAGCCTTCTTCCACCTTAGAAATATTTCTAAGCTAAGAAATATGTTATCTATATCTGATGCAGAGAAGCTCGTCCATGCGTTTATGACCTCTAAAATAGACTACTGTAATGCATTACTAGGTGGAAGTCCTGCATCATTAATAAACAAGCTTCAGTTAGTTCAGAATGCCGCAGCAAGAGTTCTTACTAGGTCAAGAAAATACGATCATATAACCCCAATCTTATCGTCCCTACATTGGCTTCCTATTAAGTTTCGAATAGACTACAAACTACTGCTACTCACTTATAAAGCACTAAATGGTTTGGCTCCCATGTATCTATCCAGTCTTTTAACACGCTACAATCTGTCACGCTCCCTGAGATCTCAAAACTCTGGGCTTCTAGTAGTTCCTAGAATAGCAAAGTCCACTAAAGGCGGTAGAGCATTCTCACATTTAGCTCCTAAACTCTGGAATAGTCTTCCTGACAGTGTTCGGGGTTCAGATACACTCTCCCAGTTTAAGTGTAGATTAAAAACATATCTTTTTAGCAAAGCCTACACATAACACACATCACACACATCACATCACAACCTTGTGCTCCAGAATATATGATTACATGCACATTATCAACTTGTGCTGTTAATATCATGAACAGCAGCTATGCTAATTCCTCTCCACTGCTTCTCTTTCTCTCCCCATCCCGAGGCATCCTGAGGTTTGGCCAGCTCCAGTCACGTCCCACCTCGTGAAGATTATGGACCTATGGATGATCATGGAGAAGTAGATGCCGAGTGTTTAAAGGCCCTGGCATGGAGAAGCTGATGCTGGATCTATGATGATCACAAATTGTTCTGTATTGTTGAAAGATTTATGACCAAACTCTTGATGTCACCCATATGAGGATGGGTTCCCCTTTGAGTCTGGTTCCTCTCAAGGTTTCTTCCTCATATCATCTAAGGGAGTTTTTCCTTGCCACTGTCGCCACGGCTTGCTCATCAGGGACAAACGCACACCATTCACCTTCACTGTTGTTTTCTGTAAAGCTGCTTTGAGACAATGTCTGTTGTGAAAAGCGCTATACAAATAAACTTGACTTGACTTGACTTGAAAGATCTGGACTGCAGGCTGGCCATTTCAGTACCCGGATCCTTCTTCTACGCAGCCATGATGTTGTTATTGATGCAGTATGTGGTCTGGCATTGTCATGTTGGAAAATGCAAGGTCTTTCCTGAAAGAGACGACGTCTGGATGGGAGCATATGTTGTTCTAGAACTTGGATATACCTTTCAGCATTGATGGTGCATTTCCAGATGTGTAAGCTGCCCATGCCACACGCACTCATGCAACCCCATACCATCAGAGATGCAGGCTTCTGAACTGAGTGCTGATAACAACTTGGGTTGTCCTTGTCCTTTTTAGTCTGGATGACATGGAATCCCAGTTTTCCAAAAATAACCAAAAATTTTGATTCGTTTGACCACAGAACAGTTTTCCACTTTGCCATAGTCCATTTTAAATGAGCCTTGGCCCAGAGAAAACGCCTGCACTTCTGGATCATGTTTAGATATGGCTTCATTTTTGACCTATAGACTTTTAGCCGGCAACGGCGAATGGCACAGTGGATTGTGTTCACTGACAATGTTTTCTGGAAGTATTCCTGAGCCCATGTTGTGATTTCCATTACAGTAGCATTCCTGTATGTGATACAGTGCCGTCTAAGGGCCCGAAGATCACGGGCATCCAGTATGGTTTTCCGGCCTTGACCCTTACACACAGAGATTGTTCCAGATTCTTTGAATCTTTGGATGATATTATGCACTGTAGATGTTGATAATTTTAAACTCTTTGCAATTTTTCTCTGAGAAACTCCTTTCTCATATTGCTCCACTATTTTTCACCGCAGCATTGGGTGAATTGGTGATCCTCTGCCCATCTTGACTTCTGAGAGACACTGCCACTCTGAGAGGCTCTTTTTATACCCAATCATGTTGCCAATTGTGGAATGTGAAGCTCTCATGAAATCCAAAATAAGCCAATATTTGCCATGATTTTTCAAAATGTCTCACTTTCAACATTTGATATTGTGAATAAAATATAAGTTTTGTGAGATTTGTAAATTATTGCATTCCTTTTTTATTTACAATTTGTACAGTGTCCCAACTTTTTTGGAATCGGGTTTGTATGTATGTATGTATGTGTATATATATATATATATATATATATATATATATATATATATATATATATATATATATATATATATATATATATATATATATATATATATATATATTGCTCTATTTCCAAGTTCCAGTAAACAAACAATTTTATTATACCGCATATTCTAGATACTAGCTTAATCAACACTATATATACACGCACTATGTATGTGTATGTGTATATATATATTATATAGTATTGATTAAACTACACCTCAGTATACTTGAAACTTATTCAAATTCTGTTCCACTAACTGCATCCTACTGCATTCAGGTCTGTGCGTACACATCAGTAAGCACTCCTAACTTATGCATTAAACCATGCTGCTTCTCATATGCAGTGTACTCCATTATTCACAGAGAGAAAGAATACTATGGTGGGTTTTTTTTCATACTACATGAGATATAACAAGTTAGAACAAAAGTTACATCAAAGTGGTTGTGGTTGTGATGACAGATGTTAGTGGAGGGTTTTTATACAGCCACCTACCAGTTCTGCATACCACACAGATATGAAATGTTGCAAACACCAGCTGCTGAAGGAAGTAAAAGGCTAGATTCCTCGATACCATAACAGGCAAAACATTAGCCACGTTACACAGGGGAATGCGCTTGCCATTTTATGAAGGTGCCGGAGAGAAAAGTCTCTCAAAACTTGTATTTGAAAAACATTAATTTGCTTTCCTCTTGTATTGCAGCTATAATCATTCAATCAAGTCACACTCGTGCAACAGGTACTGGTGCTACATTATTGTGCCCTAAAACACCTCACAGTCCCTCTGAACTTCTTACAGTGACTAACAACACCTCACAGATCATAATCGCAGTTGATTTGGCTTTTATCACCCCCCCCCCCCCCCCCCCCCAAGTGTATATGCACAAGCCAATATGTGTATATAAGTGGTCCAACAGCTAGGCATCCCAATCAGAGTATGTACATTTATGGTATTTGGCATAGCGACTTACAGCTGAGCAGGAGAGGGTTAAGGGTCTTGCTCAAGGGCCCAGAAGTGGCAGCTTAGTAGTGGTGGGATTTGAACTTGTGACCTTCTAATCCAAATGCTTTACCCACATGGCACTACCACCTCTGTGGTACCACCTCCGCTATGTATGCACTGACAATAATCAAGTAGAATTAAAAAATGAATAAATAAATCACACAAACTGTTCCTTGGTGGTCTAGTGGTTAGGATGCGGTGCTCTCACTGCTGCGGCCCGGGTTCGATCCCCGGTCAGGGAACCGACCCCAGCCATTAGGGTTGCACAAGCTTTAGCGCTGGTCCCAAGCCCGGATAAATGGGGAGGGTTGTGTTAGGAAGGGCATCCAGCGTAAAAACGTGCCAAATCAAACGTGAGGATGGGCCGCTGTGGCGACCCCTAATGGGAGAAGCCGAAAGAAAGTTTAAATCACACAAACTGAATGCAAACCTGTTGCATGCCCACTCCTTCAATCATATCTTATACTGATTGAAGCATTGCCCAGGACAAGAAAGACTTCAGAGAAACAACCATACTGAAAACAGACTTATGCAGCTGGCTGCAATAGTAATAATACAGTACAAACACTTAATGAAGTTTACTAAGACCACATCCAACAGACAGTCTGGTGAAAAAAAATCCCTTCTACTTTAGTTCTATTTTGTGGTTTAAAAATAAAACTAGCTCTCTGAGTCCATTTACTTAATTGGCTCTTTATGGTCTCTTTATCGTGAGTCAACATTGCACTGGAGAATCTAACCTCACTTGTTAAAATCATTTCACCTCAAACTCCACAACGCCCGGAATCTCACTGAACTGATTTTTTGTGGTCAATTAATTTTTTTTAAGATATAATGAGGCAGTGGTGGCTCAGCAGATAAGACTATGAGCTACTCATCAGAAGTTCAAGCTCTAGTACTGCTAAGCAAAACTTGAACAAGGCCCTTAAAGCTCTCGGCTGCTGTGTTCCGTGGCTGACCTTATTCCCCGTCTGTGGTTTCTTTTTATGTCACATTATGATGGGCTGCTGGAATTTGGGACTTTCCAATCATATTGGCACAATTAAAATTTTATGCTCTAAACAATTACGCCAAACGCACAGTACACAATATCAGAACCGTGGCTCTGTTCACATTACATGGCTTTAATCCTTTGCAATTGGTTAGTTTGGTAGATGTCGATCGCTCACAGATGAGGAGCACCCATTACACAATGTTTCACCTGGAGAAATCTTCATGACTGATCTCTAAATCCCACCTTCTCAGGAAAAAATAATTGCGATAGCTGTCTGTCATGTAAGTTTTTTTTTCACAAGAAAAAAGAGAGAACTAGAGAAAACTTGAAGAAAATTATTAGTTGGGGAGATATGGGCAAAAAGAGGATTGCCTTTTTCTGCAAAGAGAACTGAAGGTATACTATAAAAAAAGTTAGGTTATGTAACAATTTGGATACAACATGTCAAAGAATTTCTTATAATACTGTAGCATTATGGTTGATGATGAATCGAGGATTTTGACTTTGGTCAATTCCCATTGCTGTTGTTTCAGCGAAAATTAACATGCTTGATAAATACACTGATCAGACATAACATTATGACAAAATTGATGTGTTTGAAGCAGGAAAGATTAGCAAGCGTAAGGATTTGAGTGACTTTGTACCAAAGTACCAAATTGTGACGGCTAGACGACTGGGTCAGAGCATCTCCAAAACTACAGCTCTTGTGGGATGTTCTCAGTCTGGAGTGGTCAGTATCTATCCAAAGTGGTCCAAGGAAAGAACAGCGAGAGGGTCGTGGGCGGCTGAGGCTCATTAGTGCACACTGGGAGCGAAGGCTGGTCTGTGTGGTCGGATCCAACAGACAAAATCCTGTAGCTCGAATTGCTGAGAAGTGAATGCTGGTAATATTCAACAGGTCAGGACTGTTCTGGCAGCAAAAGGGGGACCAACACAATATTAGGCAGGTGGTCCTAAAGTTATGCCTGATCGTTGTATAGGCGTGTTCACAGTGTAAAAAAAGCATGCCACCCTGGGATCACGCAGTAGGTAGGTGCCATTCTGGAAGCCTCAAATTTCAGCGACTGAGAAATCAGGGGTAAAAATCGTGCCGTTTTGAACCAGGCTTTATGGATTGATCAATCTTTCTTTCAGTCTCTCCATCCATTCATCCATCTCTATATGCCAGCATCTGAAAGTGCCGTCGCAGCCGGAGTGTACTGCACGTCAGCTCGAGTCCTCACAATCCATCTATCTCCTAACTCTCAGCGCATCGACACTTCAAACAAGTTTCAATTCTTTGAGAACGGCTCGTGTTGGCATCTCCATAACAAAACAACACATTTTTAAAGGCATAAAAGACAAGTGTCTTTCATGGCACATATCAAAGAGAATTAGTGTGCAATGAATATCACTAATCACCCTCTCAAACCACCCCCCATCAGCACTTCAAATAGATTACAGCCGTTCTGAAGAGCCACTGTAATCACTCATCGTTAAACACGGACAGAGACAATGAGCATGCCTGTGTGTGTGTGTGTGTGTGTGTGTGTGTGTGTGTGTGTGTGTGTGTGTGTGTTTATTTGTATGTGTGTGTGGTGGAAAGTTTTAAACTTGGGCAACATTATGGGTTGAAATGGGTTGAAATCATTGTGGTGTAAAAGTGCACAATATATAGTATGAGTTTGTTCTCATGTTGATGTTTCAGGGTGTTCAGGACCGAGAGGGGAAACAGGGTACAGAAAAATGACACCACATGCTATATGTGCTACGAGGGAATACAGCAACAGAGGAAAAATAGCATTTAAAAACTGGTTGAATTTCACTGCAGTGGCACACACACACACACACACACACACGACACGCGCACACTCTAACATTCAATGGCTCAGTGATCACTTTAATGGACTCCACTCAGCCCCAATGTCCTCTAGCAAAGACACTGATAATATGGCAGTATGGAGGAAGGACAAAAAAAATCATTTTATATCTCAATGGTTTTTTTTTTTTTGTTCCTAATGATGGATCTAATATTCTTTCCATGCTATCTGCGAGTTTTAAAATTCCTCCTGTGACCTCAGAGCTGGCTGGAGAGCAGCGTGTGTCTGTGCGGGTTTAAAACGGAACGGAGCTGGGATGGGCTCTCGACCCACTCTAATACTCTTCGCTGGATTGGTGAATCCATCTTAATCAAGGGCGCTTTCTCGCCTTTCGCCAACACACGCTATGAAGCTATTTCAATGCCAGCGCTAAATATTGCTCAGAATAATGAAATATTATCTGCTCCCAAACAAGACCAGACATTTCCACATTGACATTCAGCTATTGCAGCATTTTTTTATTTATTTTTTTTGTCTTAGGTGCCTCAGGCTGTTTTGTTTTGGGGTAAAAAAAAACAAAAAAAAAAACAAACAGACTGATTACATTATCATGCCATCACAAAATTTGAGGTTCAAAATCAGCATGGCCAAATTGCTTGCCATTCTTCACTCAATTTCAGTATCAGCTACCTTTTTTTTAATTATGCCTGAAACACGCCCACTTCTGCTTTATTTTTAGCACAATATGTTACGGCTGCTAGAAGCATTGCCATTTCGTTTTGCGAAACGATGGAACGTCAGACAGTAGCCGTTTGAACAGCAGTCATACACCAGTTGAAAAATTAAACGAGCATAAATTTAACTCTCCTGAATCGGTTTACAACTTTCCTTATGCGTTCTGAAAGAAGGCGATTTGATTTCACAGGATGACAGCAGATGCGATTTAAAAGCTCGAATCATCGCAGTTGCTGCGACGATCCGAATTTTTACAGTCGATAAACGCATACGCAGAACGCCGTAAATCTTTCAGACAGACGAGCTTGTAAATTAAACTCCGAATCTGTATAATTGATCTTTGGTTAATGCTACTACATCTTCAGAACGCAGATTTTGTAGTTATGTATTGAGCGTGGCTGATGACGAATGATGCCACAAAGATAGCACTTTCAGAAAAAGTAAGTGGTTTGCGATATATATATATATATATATATATTTTTTTTTTTCATTTTTAAAAGTTGGAACTGCACCTACGCTTTCATTATAAGAGAGTTTTGAGTAAACAGGCCGTCTGGCTTTTTCTCAGTACGGGGATTTGTGTTGAAATGATTGCCTGTTGTATTACTGGAGTATTCTTTTAACTTTAAAAAAGCAGACGCATCTTATACAAACACTCATATTTAAAACAATGACTGGCAGAGTTACGGCAGATGTTAGATCAGATGTACACGGCTGTGCTCAGCAGCAACAACCCCCTCTCCCCCCACCCCCACCCCTCTCCCTTCATTTCCCCGCTTCGATGTCTGAAAAGCTTTTATTGCTCTCATTTTCAACTACTGCTCTCCAACTTCCAAAAAGTGCAACTTCTCTTTATTCTTAAATCAAGGCGACATACTTCACGGGGCAAAAACACAGCAATGTATATGTCACCATCCTTTTCATTTCCACTGAGAAGTCTCTCCGAAGAAATAAATGTAACACAATAACACAGTTTAAGAGGGCCTGTAGCTTTCCACGGGGTGTGTAATCCAGCAACAGGATAAGGGTCGGAGTGGAGTAATACTGATTTAGTGGAATGGTTGGCTGAGTTAAAGCTGTAATAATGTTTTAAAGCACAGGGGACTCGAGTGGCTATAGACTGAATGCTATGGCAAGCATAACTGCACCATGTCCAGGCTGATTGGCTTCTCACTGATGAGATGTTTGATTCAGGACGCAAAGGGCTACAGGTCCTCTATAGAATAGGCAAAAGGCACAGCAAGATAACTTGAAACTCACAACCATAAAATTTGTGCATCAAAAACAAAAATGTTGGGAAGAAAATTTAAAACAAGAAGAAACAATATAGCCAATGCGTAACTAGGGATAAAGTAATTATATATATATATATATATATATATATATATATATATATATATATATATATATATATATATATATATATATATATATATATTATATTGTATTATTATTTGTATGTAATGATTTGAAACATGGATCTTATACCACATTTGGTATGCATACTTTGTAAAGTAAACTGTGAAAATATTAAGAGGAGGTAATTCAGGGTTTTCCTACAAAACCTAGCTTAGCAAAGGAAGTCTATTCCTAGCAGTGCTCAGCAGTAGCCACTGCTCAGACAAATGCTGGCTGGTTGAGAAAAATGTCTACAGACAACACAAAATCAAAATCAAAATTGTTTTGGACGTGGCAAAGGGATTTCTAAAAATGAAAACATACTTTGCTAATAGCTGTGCAGCAGTGTTTTGCAGTTGTTTTTCTGAAGTGAATAAAACCAGCTCTTCTCCACTGCAACCGGACACCCTGACCTGATCAAAATTGAATGCGTTAGCTTTACTAGGAAACAAGTAGCACATATTATTATTAACCAAAAAAGCATGAACATGCACATCTTCATAAGCTTCATTTTTTTTTTTTTTGCATACGCCTTACTCTCACATAAGTGCATAAGTGAGTCTTCTGCAATAGTCGATGCTGTTTTTTGTATTAATATTTCCTTTCCCTGGAACTACAGAATCCAAACATGTTCTGGCATGCTCATGCCTAGTTCTTTCACTCCAGTTGTTCAAGATCTGGAGTTCGTTCACTTGAACCCCTGCACACCATGTCTTTGGTTTAAAGGGAAGAACTCCAGTGGCCTGCACAGAGCCACTTTGGGATGAATTTTAACTGGACCCTACTGTACTAATGCTCTAGTAGCTGAATGAGCAAACCTCAGAGGATTTAATGGAAAGCCTTCCCAGGGGAGTGTAAATTATTTTAACAACCAAAAAGGGGGCACAATCTGGAGCAGGATGTTGAACAGGAATGTATGGGTTTGATAAATCCACAAAACCTTCAGCCGTGTACTGTAAATGAAGCTGAATAACATGACCTCCCTGCAGAGATGCGTCGATAAATAGTATTGATGAATCACTAATCGCTAGTTTTAACAGATTATTAGCTTTATCCTGATGTTTTCAGGTCTATAAGATGCCACTGTTACAGATGCCAGAGGCACCAGCTGAGGTTCCATCTGAATACTTATTCACACGCCTGAATATCCTAGCATACATCAAAGCTCCATCTCCATCTCTCTTTCAGTTACGCCTGTCCTTGCACCCGGGCTTTTTGTTCCATTAGAGCCCCCAGATGCTCTGTTGCTCTCTGACGAGCATTTGCCAACCCAAACCAGATGGGACCAATCTATATTCAGATTAGCTATTTCCTCTGATCCATAATAATCCACGCTGTTGTCCTACAGTCTGACAGTTGGCTAAGACGGATCGTCTTCCCGCACCTCGCGTCTTCGCACATCTCAAAACAAACATGGCGCGGGAAACAAAGTCATGGCTGCTAGCCTGAATGAGTCAGTCTAAAATAGAGTGGGGAAGGGAGGCTTGTTTGCCTTAAGCCCTCTTCCTGTGTTTCCAAGGTTCAAACAAATACCCAATTATGCAATTAGTCACAATAACCTTGGCAAAAGGCCAACACTCTACACTGTGTACTGTGGGGGCTCGTTTAAGGAGAAAGGCTATTCTCAAAATAATTTCAATGGCCAGCAGCGGAACACAGTCACGGGGAGAAAAATAAAGCATAAGCTCTTTCGGAAGGTAGAATCCAGTCTGTGTGAGAGTGTTTTCTGATTGTTTGGCTGCATTAATTAAAACTGGGCTGAGAGTTTTAAGACAGCACAACCCCCTGCTTTAGACTTCATTGATTGACTCCTCTCACTGTTTTTTTTTTTTTTATGCACAAACAATCCACTCAGTTCTTTTTTTCCCCGAACAGAAAAAAGAGTAGGAGTCATTACCAATTGATGCACTTATTATATCTTCAAAAGTCAGATCAAATAAATTTCAATACCCCCCCTGATATCAGAGAAGACAGTCAGGCTAATTAGAAGTGAAGAGCAAAATAGGCTGTACAGGCCAGTGATCTCTGGGAAAGGAGAGGAAGATGGGAGGCAAGGTGAGGCTAAGAGAGGAAAAAAACATGGGTGCAATTAAGGCCAAGAGGGATTTCTTCAAGGAGCCAGCTTCAAAAGAGCAGCAAAATACTTGGTGAGGTGTGCACTTTGAGATACTGCCCGGGACTTCAGCTTCTGTTCCACCACTCATCTTGTTGACTTAGCAGAGTTGTTTGAATTCGTCACACACACTTTCTCTCTCTCTCTTTCTCTCTCTCTCTCTCTCTCTCTCTCTCTCTCTCTCTCTCTCTCTCTCTCTTTCTCTCCTTACACATGGAGAAATGCAGCTCACTTTGTCATGGACTCTCACCCCCTGTCGGCTGCTGACAGAGTTGCTTTTGTGTGGAGATAGAAACAGTCTCCCAACGAGGGTCACAGGTCAGCTTGAAAGTGTGCTGAGCACCTGCAATGAGGGCTTCTCCTCAACTCCATACAACACACACACACACACACACACACACACACACACACACCCCCACCCCTATATATATATATATATATATATATATATATATATATATATATATATATATATATATATATATATATATATATATATATATGTATGTATGTATGTGTGTGTGTGTGTGTGTGTGTGTGTGTGTGTGTGTGTGTGTGTGTGTTTATATGAAGATATACACAATTTCTAAGAGAAGCTATACACCTTCAAAAGGTAAGAAATCAAAATACTCATGCAGAAGTAAAAGCCCGCTAAGAGAGCCACCCCCATGCCTTCTGCTGCTTGTTAAAGGATATGGCAGATACAGGACAAGCTAATGGTGAAAGCAGCGTACAGTCAACATGAGACTGCTGGCCAGAGAGACGCAACGCTCAAATAGTTCATTATATGATGACACAACCAATTTGTAGCAGGGCTGGCTGCAATCTACAAAATCTCCCCTGACAAAAGCATTTAGATTAGACTGCCTTGCAGCCAATAGAAGCCAGACACCAGCAGCTACACAATCAAAAGGCGGAATGTAACTAGCTTTGATTCTCCTTCAGGCAAACATAAAACCGTCCAGGCAAGTCATTTATGGGGAGAGAGAGAGAGAGATAGAGAGAATGAGAGAGAGAAAAAGAGAGAGAGAGAGAGAAAAAGAGAGAGCTCTTTCTCTATCAATTTCCCTTTCACTCATTTTCCTCCTGTCTTCCATGCACTTTATAGTATGACTACTACTCTATTTATTAAATCTTTCCTCATTCTTTCTGCCGTAATCTCCTTTTATCTGCTCTGTTCATGAATGCTAATAGCTCCATCAGAACAACAGTGCTCGGTAGATCATTGTGATAGGGGCTCCACTTGCTCCAACATTTTTCACCAAATGTAATCCTCATGTGAATGGATCCTCCTAGATGAAATAGGTGGCTGGAAATGGAGCGAGGTGCCATTTCATCTAATAAATATAATTCGGTAATTACATTCAACCAAGGCTGAAAGTCAGGAGTGCTCTGACGCCAGAGCCGTGTTAATAAATTGGCCCGGGTGCATGACCGTGTCTCCTTTCTCTCCCGGACCTAATGAACTGCGGTCCAGCTACATCACACACGTTCTTTGCATTCTCTGATAGCTCCACGCCTTCTCCTCTTGACTCTGGCTGGACCCCGCAGTACACAATTAGGCAGCAGATGTGCTGCGTTCTGCATTAAAAGGCATTATCGCAGAACAGGAAGCCATTCGGGGAGCGACGTAATCCATCTTTTTCAATGCAATCCAGAGGACTTATCAGAGATGATCTGAGCTCGCTAAACTGTAATAGAGAGTAGGAGTGAAGGGAGCCATTGGCTATAGTTTTGCAGAAAATGTGAAAAGTGTCGAATCCTATACAATACATTGTTTTTTTATTACACCCTGTTTTTTTTATATATTACAATTTCGCTTTTGTTATTAGAAACTTGGCGCTGTTGTAAATAAGTGCTTTTTCAGAGATTTTTAATAAACCAATAAAGGAAATACATTTCAAGAAGACATTTACAAGATAAAAAAAAATGCCTTACATATAAATGTTATTGTTAGTGTTTAATTCCTGATTTCCAGGTCCTACTGCCATGAAAAAAACGTGTACAGTTTAACACTTTGAAATATAATATCTTCTTGTTTGTGACAGATAGCCTTGCCACCAAACATCTCCAGGGTCCTGCGTTGATCCAATGCACAATTTACTTATCACTACTTTTCACCATGACATCATTGGTTTCCTCTGAGTTTTCCACGTTTTCTGCAATTGTCTTAAAATGTGCGAGCAGGTGGACTCAAGAAAATTGATTGTGAGTCTTACATTTCACAAACCAGTGTAGTAGATCTCAAGGGACAATACTATAGAAATGAAACTTGGATATATTTTAGAGTGGTCAATGGGCAGCTTGTATAGCAGAATAGATATACTGTCCTTTAAAAATAACACAACATACAGCCATTTTGTCAAAATAGCTGGCAACAAAAGTAAGTACACCCTATATCCAGCTGTATGTCGTGTAACCATGCAAATCCACATGTCCTGATCATCATATTCATGTTTTTGTCTGCTTGACAGGACCATACAAATGTGTGTATCTTGTATTAGAGCAGTTAAAATTAGGTTATTTGAGTACAATTCTCTCATACTGACCACTAGATGTTCAACATGGCACTTCAAGGCAAAGACTCCCCGAGGATTTGAGAATTAGAATTGTTGCTCTCAGTGAACAGTGACACCCTAAAGAGGTTTATCTATAGTATTGTCCCTTGAGAAGTTCTGCTAAAATGGTTGTTGAAATGTGAGGGGTGTACTCACTTTTGTAAGATACTGTATTTGAATATATATATGTGTACACGGTGACCTCAATAGACCATATCCCATCCAGTGTGTATCCCTGCCTTGAACCCAGTGTTCCCAGAATAGGCTATGGATTCACTGTGACCCTGACCAGGATAAAGCAGTTATAAAATTGCATGAATGAATATCATTTTGTCTGAGAACATACAGAGTTCGAAAGTCCCATGTAGAAGAAAAATGAACGTGTTTTTGCTCTCTGTATCAGTAGTGCAGAAAGTATTCCTCTTGAAGTCCTGTCCCTGGAGAGCTAAGGCCTGAGGCTTTTCACAGCATGTTCAGCCATCAAGTATCAAACAGTTCGCATGCTAAGCTATTACATTAAGATAGGCAGCCTCCTCTACAAAACCCGAGTGACAATAACATGTGTATGATTGTGTACTTGCTAGATTTCGGGTTGACTGCTTAAGGAATACAATGCCACACGCAATTTGAAGTGTGTTGGGTTGCTTTGTGCTTGTATTTGTGTATTAGTGTTGGTTTCAGATCTAAAAGAATCGGTTATGAATGGCGTCTGTTTGGAAGTGAGTCGTTAAGATCCGCTTTATTGCTCAAATTACCAGAGTTGGCCCTTGTCCTGTTTGCCCTTAATTAACACGCGTTCAATTCCCTTATTAATTAGAACAAGCTATTAGCTATTTTACATCACTCTTCATTTGTCGACAATTAAAAGCCCGTTATTAAACGCGTGGCACATGGTTAATTGTGAACGGGGAGCACACACACGTCACAAACTTTGCAATGATGGACACACGGGAGGCTCGTATTCAAATCAGGAGAAACCACAACCTTTCCTGTCGGAAAAAGACAACGTTCTGCTATTCTCTGCTCGCCAGAAGAAACACACACATATACACACACACACTCACACTCACACACACAATAATGTATATTTAATGTTTCTGTCAGAGGCCATTTTTCTCAAAGACTATGTTTGTAATGTGAGTATCAGTGGAGGGTTTGTGCTGTTTCTGTAGTATCGCAAATTCCCAGGAGGCAGCTACAGTCACACCGTGACTTTGAGGTGAACAAGGAGGAAAGAGAACATCTGCAAAAATTCTCAATCTTATCTCTTCCTGTCTTGCACATACACTTAATATTGATGAATTTTATTACCTTGTTCAAAGAATGACAAGAAGCTTCCCATTACGAAAAAAAAGAGGGCGAGAGAGAAATGCACATTCTCTCCGTTTCACAATCTCAACACGACCAAATTGAAACAAGTGGTCTAACTCCAGAACTGCACGTACTTGTGTATTTAAAAAAACAACAACGCATAAGTAGCCAGCAACAGAAAAACAAAATTAATCAGTTTAATGCACTGCACTAAAACACAAATGCATTTCCATTTAGAACCGAACCTTGTCTCAGCCCAAGTAATCAAAGAGCAATGTGAGCCATTACGATATTACCACTATTGTACTTGCTGTGCCAGTTCTGCTTTCTCCGACTGCAAAGCAAAATTCCCCTGTGTTGAATTAACACCTACAGTTTAGCAGCAGGAAAACCCGCAAGAGTTAATTCAATACTCGGGATTTTGCTCTGCAATTCGCTACAGAGGCGCACAAAATCCAACGCCAATAAAACACTTAAGCATGATATCCCAAAGTCTCCATGCTAGATAAAGCATCTCTCATGAAAAAGAGAGAACATTTTTTATAGTTTTATACTCTTACAGCCAGTTATTACTGCTTTTAGTTATCATTTGGTCTTTACTTACACTGCAAGGACAGTAAACTGATACAGATCCTAGGAGGAAAAATAAATCTTAATGGTAAACTCTGTGTCCCAAAGAACTTGTCACTACGGATACATAAACGGTTGCCCATCTTGCATATAACCTAGATTATACTTCTGTTCGTATAACATTGTGGTGACTGTAAAACAAACAAGTAAAAGCTTCATAATAGGAAAAACATCTCATTCTTGAGATCAAAAAGGCCCGAATATTTTGGCTTTAACGCAATGCGTTATACTGCTGAGCACCTTGACATGACTGTGAACAGTGAAGCATGGTGGTGGCAGCATAGTGCTGTGGGGATGCTTTAAGTCAGCAGGGAACTTCACAGGCCCAATGGGAAGATGGATGAAGCCAACTGCAGGGCAATCCTAGAAGAAATAAAGTCCCAGTTTGCAACAAAATTGAGACTGGTGCATCAGTGTGACAGAGATTCAACTTTATTGGCAATGGCACCCTAGAGCTGTGTAAAACCACGAACCTGAATGTTTTCCGAATGGTTAGGTGAAAGCCCAGACACGAATCTCATATCGAATCTGTTGTAAGACCTGAAGATTACTGTGAAATCTTCAAATTTTAAAGATTCTCATGTGCGCAGCTGATAGAGCCATATCCCAGTAGACTTGTAGTTGTAATTGCAGCCAAAGGTGGCTCAACCAAGTATTGACCCAGGAAGGTGAATACTTATTTTCTAAGTTTTATTTTTGGTGAATCAGCCTTTTGGTCACAATACATAGTTTCACCTTCAAATGTTAGATATGTGCCGTAAATAAAATGGTAAAACATGAAACATGGCAAAATATTTAAAAGTGCAGTACTTATGCAAGACACTATATATATATATATAGGTTCATGGAGCACTGAGAAAGTCAGAGCGTGACATTGTGCTATAAGAAACATTTCTCCTACCAACAGCTTAAGCAGTCAGCCAGAGCACTAGGAGCTCTCATGACTGACAGGACAATTACCGGAAGCTCCTTCTCTGATGCGCCGGAGACATGTGCAAATAGAATTGCACTATTTTTTGCATCAGGCGTTTACATGGAGGATTTGGTACAAAAGCAAAATTGCCAGCCAGCAGAGCAGTGTTCCTGCTGGAGCAACTCTTTCCTGGTGTGTGTATATTATTTCCTTCTGGTTTTGTTTTCTCATATAAAAATATCCTTGGTCAAGGTCAGCTACGACTACGTTGCGAGCTATTTTTTGCTACCGAGATTCGAGTCTAATTTACCTGTGACTTTTCCTTTGTTTCCCTTGTTGAGGAGAGGTACAAGAGCAGTCTAAGCCTGATAAGGTGGGACGGGGCACAGTTAATTGGACCCTGCAAGTTTAAATCTATAAATATCTTCAAATCAGAACAGCTGGTGGGGAAAGCGCTTATTAATTTTGACAGTACCTTCTTCTGAGAGGCACTTTTCTGTTTTTCAGGGAGGCAGGAATTATTCCAAACAGTCACTTAGTGAATGCAGATTCCTCTTGTATTATATTGCATCAAATTAATGCCATACCTTTTGTTGAAAACACAGGAAGTCCAAATGTTCCTGACTGCTAGTTTAGTTAAAAACATCCTATTTCATCAGTATGAGATGCTTTTTCTCTGCACTGTTCATAATTGTGTGCCAAAGTGCAGGCCATCCTCATAGGGCCCAGGTTGCCAGCAGCTCTGAGGCACCAAACACACACACACACACACACACACACACACACACACACACACACACACACACACTGCCTTTCTCATTTACTCCACAAGAGAAAGATGCTCAGCAATTCTTCGCTCTAGCAGGCTAACAAATAAAGCCCCACAGGGGGACCACATGCTGTCCCTTCTCTGAGTCTAAAAGGACATCACCTTGGAATAGGAAACAAAATAATCAGAACTCAAGTAAGTTAACAAAACAGCACTGTGTGAGATTGCTTCCAGTTTTGAATGTGAACACGGCAACAGCGTGAAGATTTCTTTCTCGAGAAATCTACAGCTTGATAGTTGGGAGCAATCTACTGAAAGAGGAACTACTTGCTAAACTACAATACCCTAATTCTGATTATAGCTGTCGAAAGTTTCTCTTTTATGAGGGGTAACAGTGCTTTTCGGAGATGGTGATAAAACTGTGAGTGACATGTTCGAAGGCAAGTTTGAACAAATAAAATATTACTTTCCAATGGGGCCAATGTCACAAAATGTCACAAAAAACGGATGTGGTCAAAGTGGTAGTCATAAATCATTTGAAAGTCATATTTTATTTGTTCAAATAATAATACTGAAGCAAAGAGAGGAAATTGTATTGCTCGTTAGTTGAGGTAGCGAGTCTGCCTTTGAACAAGTCACTTATCGTTTATTATACTTAGCTGCTTGGCTAAACTATTTGACCGTATCTAGCACTATATGAACAAAACTTTTGTACACCCAGCTATAAGAGTCGTATGTGCTTTTTAAACGTCCTATTCTACATTTTGCAGCCATCTGCTATTATAATAACCTCCACTCTTCTGGGAAATTGTTCCACCCGATTTGGATTGTGCTTGTGGGCATTTGTGCTCATTTAGCCACAAGGGTGTTAATGAAGTCAGATACTGATGTAGGTGAGGTGAGAAGGCCTGGGGTGCAGTCAGTGTTCCCAAAGGTTTTTAAAAGAGATGAGGTCAGAGCTCTATAGCAGGCCATTCAAGACCTTCTACTCCAAATGATGTAACCATATATTCGTTGAGTTTGCTTTGTGCATGGGTGCATTGTCATGCTGAACAAGTTTGGGTCTCCTAGTTCAAGTGAAGAGAAAATTTAATGTTTTAATCCAAGGACATCCTGTACAATTGTGTCTTCAATTTTGTAGTAACAGTTGGGGAAAGAACCACATGTTGGTGGAAAAGTCAGGTTCCCCAATATCTTTGTCTATATACTTTATATTGACTCATATGACTTTATATTCAATCATTTAAGCAATTCAACTGCTTGCTGTAACTCAGACTTCCTGTTGCGAAAGGAAATATGTCAACATATGGAATCAAATCACAGCTCTTGAGCCATTTCACAGGGACTTTAAGTTACGAGATGGCAATTAGTTTAAAAAAAAAAATCAAGTGGTCAAGTGGTTTTAGACAGGCTATACACTGAAATAAGCACCTCCATAAGCATCTTTCTTTCCTCCTACTTCCCCTCCCTGTATGAACTGAATGCTAAAAACCTGTCTGAGCACTTGAGAACCGCACTCCATCCACCCACTCAAGAGCGGTAAAGTCTTTGCTTCCATCCACTTAAATCGTGAAGAGCTCGATACGCCAGAGCAAGACCTCAGAACACCAACACCAGAAAGAATTATTCACCATCCTCTACCTAACAAACAGGAGAGTTTCTTAAACTATATACTTTGCGGGGCTGTCAGAGAAAAAAGATGTAGAGGAAAAACAAAGTGACAGATGAGTGTCAGAGGAACAGATCTGGAAAATACAAAATGCGAGTTAAAATCCAGGCTTCGTGGTACATGCATCTTTGAGCTCCAGTCAGCTGTCATAACCTGTGTCCTAACACCTGACATAAACACCCTTCTCCATCAACGCTAATTACCACCCTGCAGGACTGATCTGAGCTCACACGCACACACACATGCGCACACACACACACACACATATACTCAGCCAGCAGAAAGGATGAACTCTTTCTGCACATAGTGATAAAGGTTTTAAAGGTTTCCATTGGTGATTTTTTGACAGATAAATATAGCAAACGCAATCTTTCTCTCTCTCTCTCTGTCTTTCTCTCTTCCTTTATCCTCAAAGTGTCTATACAACCACCTCTGTCTTCAGTTTATCTGGTGTCCTGCATACAGGGCTAAACCAGAAATCTAAACCTCCTTGTGTATTGCTATATTTATTCCAGATCTGGGCTTGACAGACAGAGATTAGTACTTTTGAACCTGCCATGTTTTGTTGTCCTGATGGAAGCTGGATGGAGAAGAGAATGTAAAAAAAAAAAGACAGAAAAAAACGCTGGCTGCAACCCATACAAATAAAAAAAAATAAAAATACAGTGTGAGCAATGACTAAACGGCATCTTATCTCGGATTTGAGGAGTACCTGGGGAAGAAGAAATCACTCTAATATGATAGAAGCACAGTATGCAGATATGAAAATTCTCTGTGTGCTAGCATGAGCATGGGAAATGAGAAAAAAAAAACTAAAGCCCTTATTTTCCACAACTGCACTCAGCCGTTAATTATGGTGTTCGAACCTAAATTAAGGCTGAAATTCTCCTCAATATTTCCACTTGCAGTTCGTGGACTCTTAGAGATATTGTGACAGAAAGAGGGTCTTCATCTGCACTGATTATCGGCTTTATTACAGAAGAGCGTGACCACATTAACTCTTTCACGCCTTGGAATACTCACTCTGACCCCCAGTTCGCTTGTGTTTTACATACTTGTGTTTTCCAGTGACATAAGAGTTCTTCTCACTTTCAGCAATTATCAGCTGCAAGTCTGTGTGTGTATATGTGTGTGTATATGTGTGATCAGGATTAAATGTGCAAGGCCTTTTCTTAGCTGTAAAAAAAAAAAAAAAAAAAGGAATAAGCTCTTGTGTTGCTATGTGTAAGCCTCTCTATGAAATACCTATGTTCTTTGTTTTACCTGCTGAAGAACTGGAGTCTTGGCGTGTTACAGCAATTGAAAGTTCCAGCTGTGATTAGTAGGAGCTAATCAGCTGTTTGATTTATCACGGCAGCAGTTGCATATAAAGGTGGACTAGTTTGAAAGCCGCATGCCACAAAAAGACGTCTCAGGGTTGTTATATGGTTTTTTTGAAGCACAATCAAGCGGGCATTTTTTTTTTTTACTTTGAAACAGTTCCTAAAAAATTCACAACCTTCTACTATCAAAAAAAGGTATTTAAATTTCAGGGGTTTTAGAGTTAACATGACTATTTTACATGAATGGGATTAATCCAAACATGATAAAAATGAGTTACCTGTAAATAATGTTAACTTAGACTTAATATGTTCTTTATTTGGACAGTTTGGAAATAAAATGCTTGATGCTTCAATAAATAATATTTAGAGGGGGTGGAACGGAATGGAACGGTTCAAGTGTCAAGTTCAGAACAATTTCGGTACGGTTAGGGGAAGAAATGCAAAACAAAATTGCTTGCCGTTTTCCCTGCTCGAAACAATGCACTACAAATGGTATTTCCGGTACGAAGTGAATAGAATAGCCTTTATTTGTCACGCATACATTACAGCACAGTGAAATTTTGTTCTTTGCATATTCCAGCTTGCTCAGAACGCAAGGTCAGCCCCTGGAGCACGGAGGGTTAAGGGCCTTGCTAAAGGGCCCAAGCGTGGCAGCTTAATGATAGCAGGGCTTGAACCCCCGACCTTCCGATCAGTAACCTGGCGCCTTAACCACAAGAGCTACCACTCTCCCACTGGAGCTATGTGTAGTCACTGTGACACTGCTCTAACTCTATGCCCCTGGCATAGTTGTGTATGTATTCATATTTAATATTAATATAAAAAATGTGCTCAAAGTTTGAGGCAGAGAATAAAAAACTTGTTGTCCTCCACTTAATACATTACTGAAGGAACTCAGGTGTTAACTATGTTCCGCACATAACAAAGGATTGCATCCAAACTGAAAGCGCTGTGTACCGAACACTTGTACCGTTACACCCCTAGTATATAGAGTATTATTTTGCTACAGTTAGAGATATATATGCAAAGGAATCCAAAATGTTTTTATATCTATAACATCTAACCATTCACAGACAAAAAAATCAGCATAATAATTATCACATAAAACTATTAGTGTTTTTTCTTCAATCAATATTCTTTATCTGATTGCGTCAGTCTGAGCTGAGACATTTCCTGCACACCTGAAGGAACTGTGCTTGCCTGTGAAATGTCTATTGTTTTTTGTTTCTCCTGCCTAATTGTCATGTGCCGTTAGGCCGAGGCTGGGGCTGGGTGGAGGCAGACAGGCTGCTGTAGCAGACGCCTGCTGTGTGTCAGAGTGCCCTTCATCCACTCCTGACAGATGTCAAGGCTACTGTTGAGTGAGCGCGTTCTGTCACGTAACCCTTGTTTTGCATGCCACAAGTTACGCATTCCTCTATGTCCACCAGACTGGTATATACACACACACACACACACACACACACACACACACACACACACACACACACACACACACACACACACACACCCACACACACACAACTCTCCATCCATCAGTAGGTCGTCCTCACGTGCACACTCTTGAGAATCCATCAGTTCCCACCTATTACCCCTGACAGGCTTCACTTGCCCAAATGCCATGGTCCATGCAAATACATCCTGGCATCCCAGCATCGCATCTGAATGGTAAAATATCAGTCTGATCGGACAGGAATGTCTCTCTCTCTCTCTCTCTCTCTCTCTCTCTCTCTCTCTCTCTCTCTCTCTCTCTCTCTTTCTCTCTCTCTTTTTTGTGTGTTTGTGAGTGTGTGCGTACCTCAAACTTTCGTTCAAAGTTATCAGGAAGTGCACAAGCTACGGGTCATGACCAGGAAAGCAATTATCTCAGCATGCCAAGCCAGTGAGGGAAAACGTGTAATTTAGACAAAGGGCTCAAACCATATATGAAATATACACAGAGAAAATATATCTTATTATCCACTATTATTAAAGATTATATATAGAGAGTTTCTGGCAAGTCTGAAACTATGTTGTGCACACAATTTGTGGTGGAGTTTGTGATAGCAGCCCTTATTAGCACATAAATACTCACACAGCGTATGGAATCCAACCCTCGACACACACACACACAATACAACACAAAACATGAACCACAGAAAGCAGACAGTCTTAGCTGCACTCACACAGGATGAGGGGGAGAGGGGAAAATAGTGTCTGTGTGTGCTGTAGGTAATGACTGGTAAATGGTTGCCATGTTAGAGGTTTGTCCATATTTAGAACAAAGCTCAGTATCACTTCAATCTCTCCAATCATCAAGCACCTCTCTGTCTCTTCCGCTACCCAGTCACCATTGCCATGGAGACAAAACATCCACCACGGCAAAAAAAAAAAGAAAAAAAAAAAGCTCCTCCAGAACATCAGAAAATCAGAATTTGTATTGTATAGTTGAAGGGAAAAAAGGTCTACAAGTGGCATTAATGCAGCTGTGAAATTAAGGTGAAGGAATCCAAAAGAGTTTATAAGAGTCTATATATAGTACTGAGGATTTTTTTTTAAGTTTATGAGTTTTTAATTGAAGTAATTGTCCTAAGGTTAAATAAAAAAGGCTTGCTGATTCACCTGCAGTTATAAGAGCAAAGAAAAGCCAATCTGTTCTATAAAAAATGCTTGAAACAGTCTGACTTCCTTAAAAACTGCCTTGTACCGAAAATATGATGCAGGTTTGAATGCAAATCTAAATAATTTCATTACATTTTTCGTGAATGTTAGCCTTTTTATCAAAATCTATCAGTTTGGTAATATTCAAAAAATTCATAATTTATTATTAAGCCTTCTTCATTATCCTTACACTATTTAGAATAACGCATGTAAAAGTTCTTGAATGTTTGACATTGTTTAAAACGTACCATTTAGGTCGACTGGTAGACTTCACCACCGGAGCCATCCCATCTCGGTACAAGCTCTTGGTCTTACTGAAGTTCACAATGTTGAAGATTACCCTCTGAAATAAAAGAAAAGGAAAAAAAAAAATAACAGGTCCTTAGTAAATGAATCTGCAATTAACTTGAAATGACAAAATGGAAACACGTTTGATTAGAAATCTGATGTGAAAATAGATTTTTAATGAACACATATGAGACATACGAGGCATTTCGATTAAATCCAACTACGCTGTTATCACATTATTATTATGTGGTGTGATTTGAAGCTGAACAATGCGAATGCAAAGTGAGCAGTATGCAAGCAATGGGTTAAAACAACCGTTGTGAATTTAATAAGAAAGAGGTGGAAATGTGTATTATATACGGCTGTGTATGTGTATAATGGAGCAAAAACACATAAACTGCAAATCCTTCCTCAGAAGTTTATGTATGTATATGCTTTTACTGCATATTGTTAGAAAGAAAGAGTGTTTATGGCGTGTATGAGCCCAAGATAGGGATTTGCTAAAGTTATGCAGCAAAGCAAAGACGGCAACAACGTCCCAGTCGAGCACTGCAGAACAGATCTGTCCGTTTATATACAGACTTTCTGCTTTAGGTGACAGGAACAGTAAATAAGAGCAGAAAAAAAAATCTACACATCATGGAGGAAGCTGAGTTTTATACTCACTATAATGCAATATGCCATTTTCACATACCTACACAAGCAACCATTTCTGCAGTTTTCTTTATCCCACCGCTGTAAATTAGGATCAGGCAGAAAAGAAGGCAGAGGCCGAAATATATAAATAAGTAATGTAATAATGTAAGCAAGTCTATAATGCAGCTGAAAATGACTCTTCTTGATGGACCATGTTAAATTAATAACTAAGACCAGGTGGTGGAAGTTAACGGTGTGCAGATGAAATCCTATTACAGCCCCTATTCCTGTCAGATTCTCTCACTCTTTCTCTCTGTTCCTCCATACATTCCCCTCCCCATCTACGACTGTAGTCACAGAAGCAAGGGATTGTGGTTGGGCTGAATCGGGCTAGGCTAAAATGACATTTAACTGATGTTCACAGGCGAGGCAGGCTCCTGTAGCAGCTAGATAAGACCATTGCTGCTGGCATTTCAATTACACTTTTACTGCCCTGCACATCTGTCGCAAGCCTACTTTTACTGGTTTCTTCCACAGGCAAACACATCCTCATCCCCCAACTCTGCATCACTTTGCTCTTTCTTCTTCTTTTTTTTTTTTATCTTGTTTTTTTCCCCCTCTCTCTACAGGACAGCAGAGGATTGGGCCGCATTGCTAAACCATACCCCTGGGGTAAATGTGGGCCAGTCAGTTTGCGGTCAAGTAATATGAGTTGATGGTATGAGACTGTGTGTCCAAAAACAAAAAAAAAAAAACCCCATAAAACATTGACATTCTTTTGAAATCAACAACATCGTTGGATTATAAGGTCAGGGCTAATATGGTGTCACTTTTCGACTCCTTGAATGAAATACACACTCTCATGCATGAAAGATGACAAATCATTTAAAACGTTTCATTATCAATAGAAAGACAGCGGGCTTCCGGAGGTGCATGCTTGATTTTAAAGGTGACTCCTAATCCATTCCTAATGTCAAAGCTGATTTACAATCGGCGCTTCCTCGACGTGATTTTTCTTTTTTATACCAGTAACAAGGCTTGGCTACGCTGGAGCTGTCAGGAACAATACTCTTCCGTTGTCTGTCATAATTTTCCAGAAGTGCCTTCATTGGCACTAATAGGTGCGTTAGTATGAGGTAAGCACAAGGGTTGGTTTGTGGCGAGCTAATTTCATCTGCGCCTCATTAAGAGCTTTGTGCTGTGCGTGTGCGTGTATGTGAGATGCAGAGTTTATTCCACTCGCACACAACATACACACACACACACACACACACACACACACACTATCACTAGTGGACCCCTTGCTCTAGTTAAACCACTGAGTGATTTGGGCCTGGTTTTCCAGAGCTGAATGAGGATCATCTAAGGAGCCGCTCGTCCTGTAAATTTAATTACGGCATGAGCAGGAGGAGCGCATTACCATCCAGCCTGTCTGAGATGTCATTTCCATCAGGCTTGTCAAAGCTTCCACTCTCGTCATGAGAGTCAGCGTGGTAGGGAAACCACACCTGGGGCCTCTGCGCATACCAAAAACGCTCAATTGCTTGCAGTGAGAAGTCATAACTCACCGCAAATTAGCATGCGAGTCTGAAACACAATTTGTATTAACTTATGGAGGTGTGTGTGGACTGAGAAATGCAGATTTGTGAAGTAGAAAAATTGAGTAAGACCAAAAAAAAAAAATGACTAGGTGGGGAGTTTGAGACTCAGAGAATGCTTCAAGTTAATTGTGTTCAATGAAAGGAAAACAATTTCCTGTCTAGTCGAAGCTTGTATATCTTTTCTAATCAACACTGTTGCCATACTTTAGGAATTTGTGCAAAACATCAGTGGTTTGCGTTAGAATCCTATGTGCTATTATATAGTCCCCTTTTGCTCTTTTTAATAACCTCGATTCTTCTCTTCTGAGAAGATGTTCCACTAGATGTTGGAGTGTGCTTGTGTAGGTTTGTGATCATTCAGGCACAAGGGTGGTTGTAAAGGCAGGTACTGATGAAGGTGAGGGAAGGAGGCCTGGGGTGTTCAGTAGGGTTAAGGTCTGAGCTCTATAGCAGGCCACTCAAGATCTTTCCCTCCAACCCATGTGCACTATTTCTACATAGAGTTCACTTTGTGCACAGAGGCATTGTCATGCTATAACAGGATTGCCTCTCCTAGTTCGATTGAAAGGAACGTGTAATGCTCCACAGACATCCCTTACGATTGTGTGCCTCCAAGTTTGTGGCAACAGTCTGGGGAAGAACTACATACGGCTGGGAAATCTGTTTCGTCCCAATACATTTATACATTTGTTCCATTATCACTATACACAGTGGACGCAATGTAATCAATATTGTGTTGACAGGTAAAGTTTTCAAAGAATTAACAATCATGTCTAAAATTATGGCTGCAAATTATTGCCGATAAATTGCAGATCGCTTTGCACTTAATATTTGAATTTGACATATTTTTGCCCAAATTTTACTGCAAGACAGCAAAGCTAGATAGTGCTCCTAATATGGATGTCAAACAAGCATGCTCACAAATACACACATTTAATGTACATGTATGGTAGAGGTTTGACTGTAAGCACAATTCTTCCAAATCGGTTGCGCTATCTCCCCCTATATCCAGACTGTTTTGCGCCAGGTCATAATCAGGCACACATGTATTGAAGAAAGACCTAAACATGCTACATACAGCATGTGTCTGTGTGTAAGAGAGAGAGAGAGAGAGAGAGAGAGAGAGAGAGAGAGAGAGAGAGAGAGCAAGGAGGCGGATCCTGGACTGAAATGACTGAGGCAGGACTCCAGAACAGAAATAGCTAGATGTCAAACAGTGTTTGGGGGCAAATGGTGTCTTTTGATACTGATCGATCTGCAGTGGGACCTGCGCTCTGGAAAAAAAAAACACTGCCTAAAATATTTAACAGACTCCTCTAAAGGGAAAGGGGCATAAATAATATACTCTGACCTCCACAGTTAAAGAGAGGACAATGGGTATATCCTAGGCGTAATATATGTTTGAGTTTATATGCACATGAAAAAGTCTAGCATCTATATGAAGTATCTGTGGACAAAATATAAACGAATGTATGAAATTCTATTAATAACTGAAATAATACGACTGCAAAAGTTATTGTTGATTGAATGTGGTCTTCTATTAAGTAGACATATTATAATAAATACAATAAAACTTAATAATTAAGATTTGATTATTGTAATGTTTATGTATTATTGGCCTTAAGTGTATTTCCCAAAACATACATTTCAGCATGATATATTGTGGTAAGAAGACATAGTGTTAGATGGTTGAAGTGGAAGATCTCAAGGCCTAACCTCAACCTCACTAAACACCTTTTTGAGATGAGCTGGAATGCTGACTTTGCACCAGGCCTCCTCAGCTGTCATCACTGGCTGACCTCGCTAATTCTCTTGTGGCCGAATCCTTTAAAATCTCATGTAAAGACGAAAATGCTACCTATATGTAATAAATATGGTTACTATCGTGTTTATTACTTATGTAACCATTAAACTTTAATAGACACTATGATTAATACTACGTACGACAGTAACATGTTACAACAATGTAGTTTATTTTAATAGCTATAATATCACAAAATAAACTGGTAACACTGTAGTGAATTTGTATAAGGGAGGCTGAGTGCAGGGTGAAATGTGATAATACCCAAATAACATATACTGACCTCCATAATTATTGGAACGACCATAAAAAGCCAGTTCTATTGTTTTAGCCATACCCAGAATCTATTTTATTTTGAGATCAAATGATGAATATGACATGATGGATCATAATTTCTACTTTCAATTCTTGATTTGAATTTGTTGAACAACTTAGAACATGGCCTCTTTGATATCAACAAACTGCTATATTTTATTCTTCTTTTTTGACTCGTTTTTCCAGCCTTTTTCAGCTTTAGTTTGTTTTGCACGGATTCTCCCTTCAGTCTCCTCCTCAGCAGGTAAAATACATGCTAATCTTGATTTTGCTATTCTGCTACCATCTTGAGTTACAATGAAGCAGTTATGCAAACCCATGGCAAGACACTGTCTACATTGAGCTTGACAGATGAAATGGTGTGATGTGTTTTAGATCAGAGGAAAGATCTTCACATGTTGGATGTTCTATCATTTCAGTAGAGGTTAATCTTGGTTTATAACATTATTGGTGGCCTTCTGATTGTTATTGATGATGATTGGTTTACATCTCAGGGTATGAACTCTATATTTCTGCTATTAAAATTTTCTAATTTTGGATGGTGAGCTCTTCACCCATGCCCTGTCGTGGCTGTTAGTGATGCCATTGGATGTTGTTTTGGGGTTTTGTCTTCCCAACTTTCGCAATGTTTCTGTTATTAACTTCTGTTGTTTTCTTTGGCCAACCTGATCAATATCTGGTTGTTAGTACAGCAGTGGTTTCTTTCTTTTTTCCGGCCATTCCACATTGTTGTAGTGGCTATGCACAATGTTTGTGTAATGGTACTGACTGATCTCCCATGATTTCTTAACTACAAAATGGCTTGCTGTTCTTCAACAAACAGCTCTCTGGTCCTCATGTCGGTTTACCTGTTTTAACAACAAATGTAGCTCAAGCAGGATGTACCTGTTCTATTAGGACACACCTTAACAACAAGAACACATCTGTTCAGATGTTCTAATGCTCCAGTCTTTCAAACACTTGAGTTATAAGCAAGTTCAAACTAATGCTGTGTTCTAAGACATCAACATGTAATATCAAGAAATGACAGCTGAAACTCTCGATTGCTTCAGTTTTGATCTCCATCCAAATGCCTATAGTGTGTAGCAAAAACAAACGCATTGGCCTTGCAGTCCCAATACTTTTGGAAGAGAATGTATATTTTACAATGTGTGTTATAAAGCGCCCAGATGGCAGTGTGATGTGTGACCTCTGGGTAAACTGGGCCTGACACATGCATACTGGTGAAAGTGACGAGCCAGAAAGTAGGCATGATGCCATGGCTTATCACACTCTTTCTCTCTCTTTCTCTCTGTCTGTCTCTCCCTCTCTGATTTTAAATCTGGCACAGCTATGTATAGGCTGCCAATGTCAGATGTTGCTTTGAGACAATGACGAAGGTTAAGACCTCTAGTTAGCCACCCACCCACCGACCCACACACACACACACACACACACACACACACACACACACAAACACACGCATATGCACATTAATACACACTCACAACGATTACCTGTCCTCAAAACAAACCGGCCTCAAAAAAACCAAAAAAACAATTAGTCCCATGTTACACATTCAGAAACAGTTACGTTTTAGACAGTTACGTTACTGACTACTGATCAGCAGGCGCCCTGCTGAGCACTGTTTAAATGTCAGAATTTAATTTCCTCTTATTCAAAAGGCTGCGTGAGGGAGATCAGATAGCGGCAGGTTGTGACAGTCTTTTTAAGACAGAAAAACCAGGGACCTTTTGTTTGCGGAGGCATCCGCTAGCCTTTTGTACAGGAATCTTTTATTCCCGCCGAAGATCCAGGAAGTGAGTGCTTTCGGCTTGTTTGCTGAAAGGCAATCTATTGCGGCATTGTGCAGGAGCAAGGCACAACTTGCACCAGTTTAATTAGGCCTTTGCCCATCCACTGAGTGACAGGCCGACAAAATGCAGCAGGCACGATGCGAGAGGTCATACTCGGTGAGACAATGATGTCTGCAGAGTCACAAAAGCGGTCCATTAACCTACAGAACACTGTGCGCAGCCATTCTAATAAAACTGGTCTTTAAAAACTTTGCGTGTGAGCATGAATTCAAATTCTTCATCTTTATACTTCTTGCTCTAATGATAATGATACTACTTTATTGGTCTGATATTTATCCGCCTCTATTCTTTGCACTTCTACAATTTCAATGGACTCACTTCTCACAGCTCCAGCCACATTAAGCATACACTCAGAGCTGTATACCAGTCTTGGATGTTGAAGTGTGATGCTCTCTCTCTATTAGTGCGGCAAGAGAGAAAAATTAATAACGGAAAAACCCATCTCTATTCCTCTTACTCACAAAACCAGAAGAGTTCATTTGCTCAGCCGCCTCGTCTCTCTTACTTTCTGTTTCTCCGTCACTCTGTTTGATCTCTCTTACACATTATGTATCTCCCCCCCAACCCCCATCTCTCACCCAGGGTCTCCTGTCAGGCTGCAGGGAAGAGGTGGAATTGTCAGAAGTGATGGATGACTATCAACCTTCTGCTGTCTCCCACTCCGCTCCTCTGAGATTTACACAGCCACCGACTACCAGGCATGAAAACCAATCTCTCTTTATATTCCTCGTGCCCGCTCGCTGCCTTTTTCTCTCTCTGCTATCTCTCCATCTATTTTCCATGCTGCCTTCTTCCCTCTTCTATTATCTTAAGCTTTTTCTTTTTTTTTTTTTTTTTTGTCCACCAGCGAAGGACTTGGAGAACATCGTATATCTATGCACCCAATCAACTGCGCCTGTTCCTTCCGTGGTTCTGCCGAACAGCCAGAGACATGCTTCGGATGTGGTTATAAATTGTGTGCTTCTATGACGAGCCTGCTATCTCTCCTGGCGCTCCATTCCCCCGGCATGCTGCAACCCGGCGTCTGCGCATCTAAACGTTGTAATTATAACACCAGAAAAGGTGCCACTGTGGGTAATTGTGCTCTCAAAATAGTAATTGCTTTATTATCATGACTATTTTGGTGAGCGTAATGATCGTTAGAAGGCATTATGTTAATGCAATTAAGCTGTTGCGTTATTGCTCTACCCCTTTCTAATTGGGGCTATCTTACAGGGCACATTCCTTAAATACACTCTCTGATAGATTTAAACTGTGCTTCGAGAGCAAGGAATCAAGAAGAAGGGGATGAGATCAGAGATATACGAAACACAAACACATAAATAACAGCACAAAATGCTTATTGCACCCTTCCTATGTCACTGTGAAATTGCTACAGAAATATAAGTGATGACAGAAGCCTGGACCCCCAGATTCCCTAAAGTGCCCTCAACTGATGTATTCAGTTCAAAGGCATGTTAAAGTTAATAAAATTGCAAAACAAAATATGACTTTTGTTTGATTTGCTGTTGATCTGAAAAAAGCAGGGGGGAAAAATTAACAGCTTTTGTGCTCCTGAACTGCCTGTTGCTCACATTTAACCGGGCTTAATCAGACACATTTGAGCTTTTCCTTCATAATGCAGAGCTATTAAATCCTAATGGACTCTGCTAGAGAAAACTAAAATTCTTTGAGATTTTATTTTGTGTATTTATTCATTTACTGGGTGTTACTAGTCTAAAGTCAGCTGGGAAATAATAATCACGATTACCAACCAGGCTGCAGAGCAAATTTAGACTTGAACGAGAGATGAACACCATCACTGGGACAAAATGCACTCTCGATCTTTTTTCTGTTTCGTTTTGTACACACCGAGGTGCTGAGATGCTCTGCCTAAATGCTTTCCAGGGTTATTTTTAAACTGCTCTCTCTTATGAGCCCTTTCCCTGTCAGACTGGTATATAGGAAGGAGAAAGAGAGCGTGAGAGCGTGAGAGCGAGAGAGAGAGAGAGAGAGAGAGAGAGAGAGAGAGAGAGAGAGAGAGAGAGAGAGAGTGGGAGAGCGAGAGAGGGAGGGAAAAAAAGTCTGGCAGTTTGAAGTCTCCAAACACAGCCAAAAAATCCTCTTTTGACCTCTGGGTGACACATTGTGATCACTTGCTAGCTTGGTTCTGACACCGTTCCAGCTCCCTCCTGCCCTCTGAACCTCATCTTTGATCTCTGAAGCAAACTTCCAAAACTTCAAATCCCAGCATCCACTGGGCCGAGCATCAAGCAGAGGATATTAGGTCAATCTGGAATATATAAATTTTTATATATATATATATATATATATATATATATATATATATATATATAAAACTCAACACAAATGTACTTTAAGATGAAAATGCAAGAATCAATATGTTACTCTGCTTCCCACCAATCTGTGATAATTACAATACAGCCCCCAAGCTATAAGCTGTCAAGACGCCAAATCTCGCCACAGGCCTGAGAATGAGTCACAGAGAGATAAATAATGCAGCAGTGAGTGTGTTTGTGTGTAGGATGTGGGCAAGTCAAAGCAGGACAGGGCTATAAATATGCCTCTCTAAGACAGTTCAAACTGCTACAACTGCCAGGTGATCTCACATCCTCTTACAGTGCACTGAAATATGCAGATTTCAAGGAGAAATGGAAATTAATTACGAAACGAATATATGCTGTGCTTAAAGTATGTCTGTAGTTTTGTGTGCGATTGCAGGGATTTCCTGTGATCCCAGGCACTACCGCTTTTCACCTTGTCTATTGTGAAGCAGAAGATGATAGATCTGGCCTTCTGTCCTGCCTCTGTTGGCCCATCAACACCAGTTGAAATGAGAAAATTGAAGTGGGCAGACGTTATTGCTTTGCACGAGCGCAGGTGGGTGGAGTGATGCAGGAAGGGAAGGAGAATGTGGGGGAGGTTAATAATGATACACCACTGTTACTCAAACCCATTTCTTCCTCTCTTTCTCTCCCAATCTCTATCGCTCTCTGCATAAACACATGCTTCCATGACCCTAAAAGACAAACAGGTGAACACATGGGAAAAACAGAAACAGAAGGGAAAAAAATACCTAGTCTGAATCCAGAGTGTCCACAGTAGACTTTACAGGCCTGACAGTGCGGCGTAGGCAGGATGTGATGTCATAGGTCATTGTTTGTAATTAGGAGGGTTCTTGGCGATTCAGTAACCCAGTAACCCTTCAGTGAAACCTTGCAGGAGAAATGCTGACGCTGCTTACTGCTCTAGAATATCAATCTGCTGGATGAACCATATTAATTAACTGGCACTTAGCAGGCTGTCCTCTTTCCTCTTCCCTCTATGTTTGGTATCTTATTCCCTTTCTGCCAGCTACAGCATTTGTGTGTGGGCATTTGTGTGTGTGTGTTTGTGTGTGTGTGTGTGTGTGTGTGTGTGTGTGTGTGTGTGTGTGTGTGTGTGTGTGTACATGGCATAGGCTTTGCCCAATCTGCTGTTATTTTTGGGAATGTTGGCTTTTGAGGGAGATGATATAAAACCTGGGATAAGTGGTAAAGGAGAAAGAGGGAGGCAAAGGAACTATCCAACAGTCACTACTCTAATTTCCTGCCTTAACCATGTAACCCACTTGATTATGAAGCTGTTTTGTGAGGAATATCCCACGACACAAGGTGACGAGATATGGCCCAGATGTGAAGCTGATTATTTTTATATAACCGTACAATTGTATAGTTTATACAAAATATTTATTCATAAACTTCACATATATTTTAATGGTTATAGTTCAATTTAATGTAGTGGAACATCCATGAAAAACATTTGTTCCTGT